>NC_139226.1:7162609-7402609 GCF_055691185.1 Crinia signifera
TAAGATTGGAGGCACTGGTTTTAGTGAGCGAGGTATTATACTATGCCATTATACAGAGTCAGCTAAAAGGCCCAATTCTATACAAGCCTGGTGCACATTATATTGTGACCCGGGTCCAAGAACATTAAGTTTCCTTCAAGGTAAAAATTCTCCTCAAGTACCTGGGCCCGGCCATCCTCTCTACTGCCCTGCTATCATTTACCGAGCACAGACTATAATATGATTGGTAGAATCTGGTTGCTAAGGGCAACGTTTCCATTGTTCCTCTAAGAAAGGTTTGATACATCTCCCTTGTATCCAGGCTCTGGGAACATTTGATACTTCGGTGTGAGATGGCTACAGGACATCTCTTTGTCTTGGAGGACCTGTAATTGGGGGATTATGGAGAACCCTAGCAAACAGCGATGGAGAGTGTTTCAGCACCGTGGTCAGCACCCAGACGGAGGACGCGTTCCCCTCTCTGTGCTCAGTTGCTTTCAGAACCTTGCGTCTTATTCGCAGCCGCACACAATGTATTTTGCAGCACCCCAGGCACACTAGAATAGTCCCAAAGGAATCGCAATGGAGTCCCAGATAAAGCATAACGATACGTGACGTGAGGCCTTGCAAGTTGCAACCGATGCGGATGGAAATGTTAAGTGTCTAGGCCGACAACAAAATCAGATTCTGTCTCTTTATTGCATCCTAGAAAATGATATATAGATAATGATAGTAACTATACCCCTTAGACCTCACCTTTTTGTACAGATGCTGCTGTCACTCACCTAGGGGTTTATTTACTATTGAAGATGAGGTGTTGCTACGGGCAACCGATCAGCTACTATCTATTATCTTCTAGTAGTAAGGTGCTGAATAAGAAGTAGATTCTGATTGGTTGCCCATCGCAACATTCCATCTTCGTAAATAAACTCACTTGTGCTCTTGGCAATGGCGTTAAGCAGAAATTGAATTTTACACAAAATATTCAGTGAAAAAAAGAAAATCGTTGTATTGAGCAAATTCTGCTTTCTGCATTTCATCTGATATGTGTAAATATCTGTATTTTGTCCTCTGTGTTTTTATCCGATCTTTATAGCGTCTTCACATCTGTTCTTATTTGAGATTTAGTTGGGGGGCTGCACCCCAGCAGGAGACGCTGGGCAGGGTCACGTACGGAGAATGGCAGATCTCGCGGATGGGAGCTGAGTAATCTTTTCAGTACTTGTGTAATTTCACGGCGCCACACTACGCTACGTTGTCAGTGAGGGCAATGGCAGCCCAGCGTAGTAGGCGCAGTGTCCCCGCCGCAGCCCTGTGTAATCAGCGTAGTGTCCCCGTCAGGCAGCGTAGTCACCGTATTGTTCCCGCGAGCTGCAGCTCTGTTCCGGCGTCCCTGGCAAGTCTAGTGAGTGCGTCTCACACAGTGCCGGTAACCACCAGATATCCTGCACTGGCGGACGCCGGGGGGAGAGGGCGCTCCGTCTGCCTGAGACGCACGAGAGTCTCATACGCAAGTACGTCTCAGTAATTTGTGCAGCAGGGTACGGCAACCCTGCCCGTGTCTGCTTCAGGGAGGCGGGGTTAGGGGTTCGGTAGCGCGCGCCTCTTCTGCACAAAGGGGGGGGGGGTGCAGGCGCAAGTGCGTCTCATGCACAATAAAGGAGGCATTTGCCAGTGCTCCATGTTACATACTGGTAAATGCCTCCATTTCAAACCCCCACTATCCACGTCAGTCCGAAGCGTGGCGAGTCCCGCGAGGTACGTGTCCTCCCGACTTGTTCATATCCCATTATCCATGCCGGCGTGGAGTTGATTTTCTAAAGCATGGCGAGCGCAGAGAGCCACCAAGCCCAAAGTGTGCAGCGAGCCCCGCAAGGGGATGCAGAAAATGAGCCCAAAGCGCGGCGAGAGGACGCGGAATACACGTCAAGTAATCCGCGTTCCCATGCAGGGCTCGCTGTGCTCGCCACATTTTAGGAATCAACTCCACGCTGAGATGGATAGTGGGGGTATGAACAGGTCGGGAGGACGCGTACCACGTCCCCTCAAGGGGCTCGCTGCGCACGCCACGCTTCAGGCTGACGTGGATAGTGGGGGTGTTTTAGGAACACATTCACACCTGTCATGTCAGGCAGGGTAAAAATGGTCAATGGTTCCCACACAATGTAATAAGCGGTGACACAACGCTGACTGACTACGCTAACTGTGTAACGATGACTGACTGCGCTAACTGCGTAACGATGACTGACTGCGCTAACTGCGTAACGCTGACTGACTGCGCTAACTGCATAACGATGACTGACTGCGCTAACTGCGTAACGATGACTGACTGCGCTAACTGCATAACGATGACTGACTGCGCTAACTGCGTAACGATGACTGACTGCGCTAACTGCGTAACGATGACTGACTGCGCTAACTGCGTAACGATGACTGACTACGCTAACTGTGTAACGCTGACTGACTACGCTAACTACGTAACGCTGACTGACTACGCTAACTGTGTAACGCTGACTGACTACGCTTACTGCGTAACGCTGACTGACTGCGCTAACTGCGTAACGATGACTGACTACGCTAACTGCGTAACGCTGACTGACTACGCTAACTGCGTAACGATGACTGACTACGCTAACTGTGTAACGCTGACTGACTACGCTAACTGCGTAACGCTGACTGACTATGCTAACTACGTAACGCTGACTGACTACACTAACTACGTAACGCTGACTGACTACGCTAACTATGTAACGCTGACTGACTACACTAACTGCGTAACAATGACTGACTGCGCTAACTGCGTAACGCTGACTGACTGCGCTAACTGCGTAACGCTGACTGACAACGCTAACTGCGTAACGATGACTGACTGCGCTAACTGCGTAACGATGACTGACTGCGCTAACTGTGTAACGCTGACTGACTACGCTAACTGCGTAACGCTGACTGACTACTCTAACTGCGTAACGCTGACTGACTACGCTAACTGCGTAACGTTTACTGACTGCGCTAACTGCGTAACGCTGACTGACTACGCTAACTGCGTAACGCTGACTGACTACTCTAACTGCGTAACGATGACTGACTGCGCTAACTGCGTAACAATGACTGACTGCGCTAACTGCGTAACGCTGACTGACTACGCTAACTGTGTAACGCTGACTACGCTAACTACGTAACGCTGACTGACTACGCTAACTGTGTAACGCTGACTGACTACGCTAACTGCGTAACGATGACTGACTGCGCTAACTGCGTAACGATGACTGACTACGCTAACTGCGTAACGCTGACTGACTACGCTAACTGCGTAACGATGACTGACTACGCTAACTGTGTAACGCTGACTGACTACGCTAACTACGTAACGCTGACTGACTACACTAACTACGTAACGCTGACTGACTACGCTAACTATGTAACGCTCTAACTACGTAACGCTGACTGACTACGCTAACTGCGTAACGATGACTGACTGCGCTAACTGCGTAACGATGACTGACTGCGCTAACTGCGTAACGCTGACTGACTACGCTAACTGCGTAACGATGACTGACTGCGCTAACTGCGTAACGATGACTGACTGCGCTAACTGCGTAACGATGACTGACTGCGCTAACTGCGTAACGCTGACTGACTACGCTAACTGCGTAACGCTGACTGACTGCGCTAACTGCGTAACGATGACTGACTACGCTAACTGCGTTACGCTGACTGACTGCACTAACTGCGTAACGATGACTGACTACGCTAACTGCGTAACGCTGACTGACTACTCTAACTGCGTAACGCTGACTGACTGCGCTAACTGCGTAATGATGACTGACTATGCTAACTGCGTAACGCTGACTGACTACGCTAACTGTGTAACGATGACTGACTACGCTAACTGCGTAACGATGATTGACTGCGCTAACTGCGTAACGATGACTGACTGCGCTAACTGCGTAACGCTGACTGACTACGCTAACTGCGTAACGATGACTGACTGCGCTAACTGCGTAACGATGACTGACTGCGCTAACTGCGTAACGCTGACTGACTACGCTAACTGCGTAACGATGACTGACTGCGCTAACTGCGTAACGATGACTGACTGCGCTAACTGCGTAACGCTGACTGACTACGCTAACTGCGTAACACTGACTGACTACGCTAACTGCGTAACGCTGACCGACTACGCTAACTGCGTAACGCTGACTGACTACGCTAACTGCGTAACGCTGACTGACTACGCTAACTGCGTAACGCTGACTGACTACGCTAACTGCGTAACGCTGACTGACTACGCTAACTGCGTAATGCTGACTGACTACGCTAACTGTGTAACGCTGACTGACTGCGCTAACTGCGTAATGCTGACTGACTACGCTAACTGCGTAACGCTGACTGACTACGCTAACTGCGTAACGCTGACTGACTACGCTAACTGCGTAACACTGACTGACTACGCTAACTGCGTAACACTGACTGACTGCGCTAACTGCGTAACGATGACTGACTGCGCTAACTGCGTAACGCTGACTGACTGCGCTAACTGCGTAACGCTGACTGACTGCGCTAACTGCGTAACGCTGACTGACTACGCTAACTGCGTAACGCTGACTGACTGCGCTAACTGCGTAACGCTGACTGACTGCGCTAACTGCGTAACGCTGACTGACTACGCTAACTGCGTAACACTGACTGACTACGCTAACTGCGTAACGATGACTGACTGCGCTAACTGCGTAACACTGACTGACTATGCTAACTGCGTAACACTGACTGACTGCGCTAACTGCGTAACGATGACTGACTGCGCTAACTGCGTAACGCTGACTGACTACGCTAACTGCGTAACGCTGACTGACTACGCTAACTGCGTAACGCTGACTGACTACGCTAACTGCGTAACACTGACTGACTACGCTAACTGCGTAACACTGACTGACTACGCTAACTGCGTAATGCTGACTGACTACGCTAACTGTGTAACGCTGACTGACTGCGCTAACTGTGTAAGCTCTGGTTAGGCGTGACCATACACACAGTCGCAGACACAAGCTGACTACACTGATTGCGCTGACTACGCTGGCTGCGGGAACACGACGCTGATACTGACAGGGACGCTACGCTGACTACGCTGGCTGCGTGAACACGATGCCGATACTGACAGGGACACTGACTACGCTGGCTGCGTGAACACGATGCTGATACTGACAGGGACACTACGCTGACTACGCTGGCTGCGGGAACACGACGCTGATGCTGACAGGGACACTACGCTGACTACATAAGTGGTGCGGTGAAACTACACAAGTACCATCTTTTTAATGTAATGCGTCATTTTGATGACTCCACCTGGGGGGGGGGGGGGGGTCTGGGGGTAAAAGTCACCTATATACACTCTATAACCATGTCTCCTGCCCCTAACTGTCTCTAGCGTCAGCTCCTCCCATATTATCATAGCTCCTCCCAATACCCAATTTCCATCGTTGCCACCTGGAATGAAATAAAATTATACAAAATACAAATGCAAATTGAATTAAACCCAACCATCTGTGTTGCCCTTTAAAAATCAAATGGGAATTTTCTCAGCGGCAGCCGTCCAAGTGACTGAAATGGCATTTAAATAATGCAAGAGGACAGCTGAGACTTAGGTCAGTACGCAGCCAGCCGACCAGAAATGGCTGCGCGGTGCTGCCGGTGGCAGTGTGTGTCGCTGCAGGCTCCCCTATATATAACCTGCAGGAGATACGCCTCCTACTTGGCGTACTTGCTGATTGGTTCATACAGTTTCATGAACACGTCCTTACCGTACTCTGCTTATGGTCACCCAGCCCTGACCCGAAATTCCGGTAAGAAGACGCAAGTCAGTGATATGCAAAATAGCATGGGGCAGATTTTGTAATGTGGGGTATATACTACGCGATGTACCCAGCACGACATCGCGGAACGGAACCGCACATCGGATATCAGACACATGCTATTTGGGCCGATTTTACGTCCCGATAGTCTAGAATCAGGCCCAAATCGCATAGTGTATGGGGGGCCTTAACTCTCTCTGCACATGTTAGATCTGCTCCACCTGCAGCGCTTGATTTTGCCCATTTTGAGAACAAATTTGTCCAATTAGGCCTAATGTACCTCGTAGTATAGGCCATGAGGAGTAGGTGCGTTCAGCCGGCATTCCGACCGGTGCCAGAATCCCGACATCAATGCATATACCGAGGATGCTGAATGTAAGTATAATGGGTCACGTTAGGGTTAGGTCAGACACCTACTCCATAATATACGCCGTGCATAGATTACAGGGACCTAATCGCACATTATCATTCATTAATTAGATACTGTATCATTTACAGGTGATTACACCATGTGAGCTGTAAGCAAATTGACAGTAATAAGGATCCGTGACCCCAAAGCATTGGGCATAGGCAGTGCTAAGACCACAGATGGGGAAGCAGAGGATGACCAAGGCCCGAGGAGTGAGATGTGCGCTGGCATTCAATCAGCGTGGTAGGATGAATTTGGTTGTGGAAAAGTCAATTCATTCTCAGAGATAATGAGATTTCTCCCTGGGAGAGGAAGGGGGGCTTGGAAGGGGTGGTACACGTCGCTTGAGTTTCCATAGCCTCGCCGTCAGCTGCTGGGCTCTGTGCTGCTCACTCGCCGAGTTCCACGTTTCAGGATCGCTGCCTTTTCAAAAGGGATTTCCATGTGATTAGATTCCTCTCTGCCAGGTCTGCTGCTCCTGCTGAAGGCATGGCGGAAACAACGAGGGAGACTGGGGGGGCTGCTGACGGAGGAGAAGTGACAGGAAGATGGGGGGACGAGGCATGGTACTGAGAGGTAGTGACACACAGAGGCTGTACTACTGAAAGATTTATTATTAGATGCATGAAGATTGGAGGCACGGAGGCTCGGCTGAAGGCTGGCACCGAGGAGATGGCGACCAAAGTAGGGAGAAGTGGATAGAAGAGGAGGGAGACCAAGCAAGGGCTGGGGAAGGGATGAGAGTGGAGGTGTAGGATAGATGGAGAGAAGAAACCAGAGGGACTGGGCAAGGAGCAGAAGTCGGCAATGGTCACTTCCTTCATGGCTCAGCTCATGGATGAAGACTGGAATGGGCTTTATGGGAAAGAGGTCCTGGGGGCATCGCCCAATGGCGTAAAAGTCTGGATGGCCATTTTCCTAAGCTTCATAATCTTCCTTACCACCTTGGGCAACTCTCTCCTCATCTTACTCATCTTCACTCAGAGGTCCCTGAGAAACACCTCCAACTACTTCCTGGTGTCGCTCTTCATGTCAGACCTCATGGTGGGCCTGGTGGTCATGCCACCGGCTATGCTGAACGAACTGTATGGGAAGTGGGTCCTGGACGCCGAGTTCTGCTGCATCTGGTACTCGTTCGATGTCATGTGCTGCAGCGCCTCCATACTCAACCTCTGCGTCATCAGCCTGGACCGCTACCTCCTGATCATTTCCCCGCTCAAGTACAAGCTCCGCATGACCTCGTGCCGGGCCCTCGGCCTGATTCTGGCCACGTGGACGCTGGCCGCCTTGGCATCTTTCCTGCCCATTGAGATGGGGTGGCACGGGCAGGACTTTGAGGAGCAGCCATTGAACCTGACATCTGGGTCGGAGGAGAAGCAGTGTCGGCTCCTGGTCAGCCTACCGTACGCTTTGATCGTCTCCTGTCTGACCTTCTTCCTGCCATCTGCAGCCATCTCGTTCACGTACTGCAGGATCCTGCTGGCGGCCAGGAAACAGGCTGTCCAAGTGGCGTCCCTGACCTCTAACGTGCCCAACGTGTCTGGAGACCAAGTGCAGGTGAGTCCCTTCCCCACTGCTTGTCTCTTCTTTGCCGTGTGTAGTAATAACTCTGTTCAGCAGCTGACAAACTCACATTGCAATGAGACAAGGTTCTAAAGTCAATGGGACAAGGTTCTACAGTCAATGGGGTAAGATTCTAGAGTCCCAGAAGGTGAATGTTCTTCTACACTCTTGCGATCATATATATTGATTTCTAACCTCTTTGTATATAAAAGTTTATAATATTTTTTACACCTGCACTGCTGCTGGAGTTACGTAGAAGGGATCGGCGCAATAGCTGCGTTATGCCATGAATTGTAAAATAAAAATCTTGTATACATTAAATAATGACACCAGTAAAAATCCCATCAGATCAGTGTCCCTGCAAAAATTGCTTTCAATTTAACACACAAAGAAGTAATTTGGTCCATCGGGTGGCCTCTAATGGTCACTGACGTCTACTTCACCTCATAGAGGTGAGGAGTAGTTAGCCTTTTATATAGATAGATAGATAACAATCGACCAAACATCACGTAGCAGAAACAACTGACCATCGGGATAATTCTGATATCACAGAGATAGGTTGCAAACAAAAAGATAATGGGGCAGATGTATTAAAGGCCCTCATACATTAGGCCGACTTGTCCTAGGGACAAGTCGGACCCAATTTACCTGCGAGCCGCCCGGCAGCTCCCCGGGAGGCTCACATACAATTTGGCACTTGATGTGCCATTTTTTACATGGGATAAATCGCATGCGATTTATCCCATGTAAAAAAAACCCCGGGGAGCTGCAGGGCGGTGAGGAGTAGTGGGGGCGGGCAGCGGCAGTAGTGGGGGCGGGCAGCGGCGGCGGTGGTGGTGGTGGGGGCGGCCAGCGGTGGTGGGGGCGGGCGGCGGGTGCGGTGATCGCTGCTGACCTGGCCGGGCAGTGTACTTACACATAGCAGCAGCGGGGACGGGACGCGCAGTGGCTGCTATTAGATTTTAAAATACTTGTCAAATGACCGTCCGCTCTCTGATTGGTCGGAGAGCTCTCAGCCAATCAGAGAGCGGCCGGTCATTTGACAAGTATTTTAAAAATCTAATAGCCGCCACTACGCGTCCCGTCCCCGCTGCTGCTATGTGTAAGTACACTGCCCGGCCAGGTCAGTCAGCAGCACTCGCCGGCGCTCAGGGACCCGCTGCCCGCCCCACTGCTCCCCCGGTGTCTGTATGCATATGCCTGTCAGGTGGCAGGCATATGCATACAGGGAGGTCGGACGTGATCGTATGTACAGACCCTCCGACCTCCCTGATCCGGTCCGATGCGCACGGGACCGCGCATCGGATCGGATCAGATATCACACACCTACGATTTTGGGCCGATTTCACCCGATTATCGGCACAAAGTGCCGAAATCGGATTAAATCGTCCCAAAATCGCATAGTGTATGGGGGCCTTAAGCCTTAACAAGAGATACATGCAAGGGTTATAAGGAGATAAACGTGCATCCAATCAGCTCCTTACTGACTTTTTTCAAACACAGCCTGTAACATGGCAGTTAGGAGCTGATTGGCTGGACGTTTATCTCTCTTTATCACCCTTGAGGTGCGTACACACGTACAGATTTATCTGTCCGATCTATCTGGTGGGAACAAGAACCCTGGAAATGTATGGGAGCAACTGACAATCAAAAAATTGTTCCCAAAGACTTGAAAACAGACAGTGATCAGTCAGACAAATTGTTTAATCGTTCTGATATAACAAATTTATCAAAGTATATATTTTTTTTTCTGTTTTCCTGCATTTGGGTGGAAATTTTTGATTGTCTATGTTCCCATACATTTCCAGGTTTTTGTTCCCACCAGATAGATCAGACAGAAAATCTGTACGTGTGTACGCACCTTTGCATTTATCTCTTGTTAAGGCTTAGTACATCTGCCCCAATGTGTGATATTATTATTCTATAGTTATATGACGCCACATGGGATCTGCAGAGCCCAATCACAGAGTACATAAACAAATAAGCAATCAGTGTCCCCCCAGATATGCGCACATGGATTGTTACCAAAACTGCATGAAAAAAACATCAAGAAAAGGGCACAATCAGGGCCACCCACAGGAGAAACCTCATTGATTTTGCAGGTATCCCCAACTTTAGGGGGTGTGGAAAAGCATATTTAATTAAATATATATTTTCCCTGCACCAAAGGGTAATTACCCAACAATTAGCCACGGGGTAAATCTTCTGGCTAACCAAATATGCCGGAGTGTGAGACCTGAGGGGCAAAGGATACAGAGTAATAATTGTAAGTAATAATCTGAGTGTAACATCAGCACACTGGACCTGAGAGCAGCCACCAACTATAAAAGACAGGTGTTTTATTATGAGGTGGGAGAATGTGTGCATAAAAAACTCAGTTCTATCTGCTACTGGGTAACCATTTTACTCAGCCCTGTAACAATGTTTGGGCACCCGTGCTGGCTCCGCCTCTTTTACATCATGCACAGGGGGTGGGATCACCGGCCACCGAAAATTACAGCAGTCTCCAGAGTCTGGGGCACTACTGCCACCAGCCGGCACACTATATATATATATATATATATATATATATATATAGATGGCAGTTGTAAGTTGGCGCCCCTGTTTTAACCCTCAATAATTGGCTCTATGGTAGCCTTTAGTTATATTGGTAGTAAATCAGAGTAAAGTCCAATACTTAATAAACATTTATTAAAAAGTCTCTTTTTTTCTTTTCATTCAATAAAGGTGCTTTTTTCAGACCATAAAAACTTGTGTTTCAGAAATTTTCAGACTAGCAAACAAATGTTCCCAACGCGTTTCGTCCCTGCAAGGGACTTCATCAGGGGTTAGCAGATGTTATTGACACAATTCTCGCGATTCTTTCACGTAGGGTATATCCCAACAGGACATCGACACACCAGATCCTCTATAGACTTTGAGGCGCCGATCTGCACTTAAAAACTGACACTGCTAGTGTAGAATTGAGGTCTCGGTTTAAACAATAATTTTCACTGTCCCTTTAGAGATGTGAGCTGGTGTGAGGTTCAGTGAAGGGGACCTTGTTGGTCTTCTGGCGAGCACCGGAGCAAAGTTACCACAGACGATTGGATTGCTGTCCCACTACAAACATTGGATATATATATATATATATATATATATATATATATAATTCTCAGGAAGAAAAGCAAGCTCTATGGTTAAGCATTCCAGTATATTTCTCCCCACACAATAATCGCTATTATAGATGACATATGTTGGGCTGCTTCTACAATGAAGTCTAAGCTGCATATTGATACAGGGAACACATGTTCTTAGTGATAAGAGTCTCTGCGACGATATTCTATCAGAGCCTCAGCGGAGATGGATTCAGGGTGATTGTGATCATCTCGCTGAGCAGAAACCCTCCATCATTCCACCCCCACCTACTGGTAAATGTGCCACGTTTCCAGCCTCCGCAGAGTTAAATGATGTCATAGTAATACTTTTTCACTATAGAAGGTAAATTGTCCAATTTTTAATTTACTGATATGCTGAAATCGCATTCTCAGAAGGTCCTTACTGCACAATGCCATATTTCTCTGAATGCATGTGTTAAACCACCGGTAACTATTTAGCCCATTTATTAATGATGGGGTTTTAGGTATGTTATCGCCCCGTATTGCGTTCATTAGGCAGCATGGATGGTGTAATGGTTAGTATTACTGCCTCACAGCACTGAGGTCATGGGTTCTATCCCCACCATGTGTTATATATACGGGGCAGTACAGATGGTGTTATGGTTACATTACTGCCTCACAGCGCTGAGGTCATGGGTTCTATCCCCACCATGGCCCTAACTGTGTGGAGTTTGAATATTCTCCCCGTGTTTGCATAGGTTTCCTCCGGGTACTCCGGTTTCCTCCCACAATACAAATATATACTGGTAGGCTAATTGGCTCCTAACAAATTAACCCTAGAATGTCTGTGTGCGTGTACATGTGGTAGGGAATATAGATTGTAAGCTCCACTGGGGCAGGGACTGATGTGAATGTTCAAATATTCTCTGTACAGCGCTATATAAGAAACTGTTAATAAATAAATAAATTAGAATACAGGTTCTGCGATGGAAGCCCACAGGTCTCCTGGCTGCAAATGTGTGTGCGGAGACTGCCAGGGTGGGATCCTACAGATCCCTCTCCGGGGACCTTTTGTGGAGTGTAATGTTGAGTTAGGGACATGCTGCGATACGCAACATGACTCTTGCTAGACGACGGAGGACAACACTAACGACCCGTGGGAGTGCATAGCGTTAACGATAAAGTGTGTACACACTGGAAAATATACACAAAAATATATACACAAAAATGCTGTTACAATATATCGTTATTGTGCATATAATTTGAAATAACTAGTGTGTAAGCACCGATGTTTGTACTTGCAATACATGCAATAAATGTAATTCCGCCACAAATCAGACAACAATCTGCCGTCAACCTGCTGTGAATTTAGCTCATGTCGGCACAGAGCTGGAATGACTGGAAAAGTGGGGACCCCCTGGGGTACCCCTTCCCTCAGGCCTGGGTTCTTATTCATACCCCCAAGACTTTGAGTGCAGCGGTAATAATGTACAGTTTAACTGATCCCCCCCCCCCCAGTGGACTACAGATCCCAGCAAGCCTGCAAAAGCATGACAGCACTTGTGAAACAGGAATGGAGATCAAGCGCTTGCAGGCTGTACAAATAAAATACACACAATACACTAATATTATAGAGCACTTTCAAAGGGACTGAATGGGACGCAGCAGCAGCGCCGTCCTCTGACCAATCAGCGCTGCCTCATTAGGAATAAAATCCAGTGTTCCATGATTGTTACTATAATTGTATTAGTCATTTACCCCACAATTAATTCCGCTCTGAGAGCAGAAATGTGAGTCACGTATTTAGGGATTAATGTTGTTACGCTGTTAGTAATCTCTAATTGAATATTTTTCGCTCTCCCCGGTAATAAGTGGTGCGCCTGTGCGCAAATGTGTTTATGGCCGGGACAAATACTGGGGCAACAGGGAAGATATTGTAGGTTTGCGGTAACGTACGTTCTGTGCGATTATTTATCCGCACAGAATGCCACCCCACCTGCCCACAGATCATTCATATTTGTACGCCAGTGTAGGTTTAAGTGGTGGGGAGCGACATAATCTAGGTCAACATTGACAAAAGGATGACACAAGCAAAATGTTGAAATGGTAATGGGAAAAGGTCGACGTGCATTTTTCCTGGTTTTTTTTTGGGTGTGAATTAAAACAAATTATGAAAAACTCACGTCGACATGTGTAGAACATTAACCCGTCAACCTTTTGTCAATGTCAACCAATAGTGGTCAACCTATTAATTGCCGACCTAATTACTGTCGACTTGTTATTGATGTTCCCTTAGATCTCACAGACACCAACGGCGAGTTCTTGCGTACAGCGCAGAAGTGAATTTGTTCATCTTTGCGTATTTCCTTTGGGCATCACTTGGCCGGATCTGTGATTGTATTAAATTGGACGATTATAAGGGGGGGGGGGGGGGGGGGGGGTTTCAGGACTGCCCTGACTTGTGGGTGTGTCATGGGAGTGTCCTAATGCACCATGTGACTCTGACACATGCGCTGGAGGGAAGGAAAGCCAGTTTCCCATGTCCATCAACTACACAGTGGATACCCATCGATGGTATCCCCAACCGATGGTCATCAATGTTCCTTGACTGACTGGCGCATGGGCGAATCAACACTTGGGGTGGGTCCCTGTGGTGCCAGGGGTGAAACTATGCTCCGTGTTCCTAAACTTGCAAAAAAAAGAAAAATAAATATTCAGTTACACTGTGCCATCATTGGAGGGAGAATCTGGTTTTCCTCCATCGATTGGCAAAAGCATTTGGGACGGGCGATAAACCATTGATGATTATGGATTGTCGATAGTCCATTCCTACTGGTTCAAGTACAAGAGCTGAACTTATGTGGCAGAAAGTGGGGGGTTCTGGCCGGACACCTCGGCCTCTCGGTGCCTCTCTGCAGCACAGAGGGATTCTGGGACTTGCCCCATAGCCCCAGTGCATCCCTGGAAAAGGCATTAGCATAAAGCAGCAATCTGGTTACCATGGCTGCCGGCAGCTACAGTCACTGTGCACAGGAATCAGCCTGAGAGACAGAAACTGATTATATGTAGGTCACCCATTCATCGCGTCACATGTATGAGCAGACGTCTCATTTAAAATCAATGTGTTTTTTGTACGGGGATTAATTGTACGTGAAAGCGTCTCTTAGTGTCGATTACACAGGAAAATCATTATCTCCTCCGATGCACCCAGGAGCTTATAGATCTGCCCCACCTGCCCATACAATCAATCCCATTGGTGTCTAGAAAGGCGCCAATCCAATCCAGCATAAATCACTTCTGCAGAAACTTTCCCGACGCGTTTCATGGGATGGCCGCTTCATCAGGTGATGCTGAAAATGTTTCTGATGATTGGAAACCCAAATCTCAGGGTACAAACAGCACCGGGTATTGAGCTGCTTTATATGTAATTGTCACTATATGTGTGTGTGTGTGTGTCTGACCTGTGATAGGATCAGCCACGTAAATCAAATGTCACATGTGCCTCGGATTCTTGCACAAAGCTTGTCCACGGTCACATCCCCAGTACTCCTGCTCCTCACCTGTCCTGGGTTACATTGGTTGAACTGTCAAAATGAGTGCCCTGCACATGCACCAAGGATCCTTCACGGTGATGCTTTAAATGTAGACAGGATGGGACTATTGGGGGGGGGGGTTATGGGGAATGGCGCCACAAAACGCAGGTGTGCCACAATTGTTTTCTCGGATTGCATCTGCCTTTAACTGCGACCCTGTACACAGAAAATCGTGCCGCGGCCGGTCTATGGCCCTTATTCTGGTTCACTCGCAAAGGCAAATTCCTTCTCAAATGGACAAAACCATATGCACTGCAGGGGGGCAGATGTAACATGTGCAGAGAGAATTAGATTTGGGTGAGTTATTTTGTTTCTGTGCAGGGTAAATACTGACTGCTTTATTTTTACACTGCAATATAGATCTCACTTTGAAGTAAAACCCCACCCAAATCTAATTCTCTCTGCACAAGTAACATCTGCCCCACCTGCAGTGCACATGGTTTTGTCCATTTGAGAAGGAATTTGCCTTTGCGAGTGAACCAGAATAAGGGCCTATATGACCACAGCCTCACCGGTGGAGTCGATGTTCCTTGTTATTGTGTATATGCGCGCCGTTGCGGAGGATATGTTCTGGGTGACAGCTGCACTTGCGATGATTAGTAATTCTGTAGGCTACGACGTCGCTGCTGCGTGGGCCGCTGCATATAAATAGGAATCAGGCCCTTAGACATCGACGATGATGCAGCATCAGTGTATCTGTGCGTTTTCATGATCACGCCACGGACATCCAGGCAGGAGGCGCGAGGACGTGGGGAACTATCGCCCACAGAGCCGGGCCCGCTGCCATTGGTGCTGGAGAACCATTGCATCGCAGCCAGTGTCCACGTCAACCTATGTCGACATTGGCACAAAAACCTATGAAAACCCCATGTCGACATTTTGCTTGTGTTGACATTTTGACCATGTCGACCTTCTGCCAAATCAGCAGTTGCTCATGAAATGTAAGATACACCGCCATGGTCACCGGCCCGTCCCCTGGCTGTGCCTCCGCTTCTGGTGGCTCTTTGATGCTGCTGCAGTCACGTCTGTGACACCGGTGGCATTTACCCCGCGCTATCTGCAGAACAGCCGCTGCGATGATTCACACCTCCCTCCCCCAAATTCATGGTAATCTATCACCATGTGGGTTCCAGGCTCCTGCCGGGCTTGGCTGCTGCCCATGCATAAAACATACACACCCCTCTACCCTCTGCTCGCAGGCTGCCTGGTGCCAACGCAGTGCATGGAGGGGGAGCAGCGATTGTCTGCACGGAGCAGCTCTACGCCGGCTTTAATAATAATTATAACAACCAACATATTCGGTGCTTTCATGCAGTAATTATACAGCGCACGGTAAATCTGGGCATTGCTCAGCGACCCGTCACGTGTTCCGCCGTAAATAAAATACAGTACAAGAGAAGCTCCAGGAGGGACACATTGCTCTGCTCCTGCACTTTCCTCTTCATTTATAATTACCATCACTTGTGCTGAAGCGCCTTTCTTAGCAATTTACCTGTTCAACACAGGTGCTGGCAATCATACATTGAGTAAAGGCCAGGAGCAGAGCATTGTGTCCCTCCTGGGGAGGGTCATGTTGGGAGGTATGCAAGGATAGAAGCAGCCTCTGATTGGTTGCGGCGCACACTGTGGCTGGGGGCAGAAGAGCAGAGCAGCCACTGGGGAACTTTATTCTTTAAACTTTCTTCGGTACTTGTGTATTTTGGCGGCGCCCATCGCATCGCATACCATTACGCATGCGATGGTATGCGATGCAACGCGATTTTGTTGGTTAGTGTACGATGGCATACAATTTTCAAAGTGTATGCCATTGTACATGGCATACAATGCCATACGATGCGATTAAACATTGTATAAGCACCCTAATGGGTGCTTATACAATGTTAAGCACCCTAATGGGTGCTTACAATGTTAAATGCCCCCCCACGCCACCCCCCCACTATAAACCTGAACCCGAAGCGTGGCGAGCGCAGCGAGCCCGCGAGGGGCGGCGGTACGCGTCCTACGACCTTTTCATACCCCCACTATCCACGTCGGCGTGGAGTCGAGAATAGATTAGTGTGGCGAGCGCAGCGAGCCACCAAGCCCGAAGCGTGGTGAGCGCAGCGAGGCCCGCGAGGGGACGCGGATACCTGTGAAGCCCGCGAAGGGACGCGTTTACCTGTGAAGGTATCCGCGTCCCCTCGCGGGGCTCGCCATACTAATCTATTCTCAACTCCACGCCGACGTGGATAGTGGGGGTATGAAAAGGTCGTAGGACGCGTACCGCCGCCCCATGTGGGCTCGCTGCGCTCGCCACGCTTCGGGTTCACGTTTATAGTGGGGGGGTGGCGTGGGGGTGCATTTAACATTGTAAGCACCCATTAGGGTGCTCAAAAGCACCCTTTAGGGTGCTTATACGATTTTTCATCGTATAGGGGGTCAAAATCGCGTCGCATCGCATGTCATCGGGTACATGGCATGCGATGCGATACGTTCTTCGAACGATGCTGAAATCGGGTGCCGCCAAAATACACAAGTACCCTTTCTTCCCATCAGGAAAGAGAGAAAACAAATAAAGGGTTAAATACACAGAATGGAGTGACACACCCAACCATTACTGCAGGAAATAATAACATTGCTGAGGCATGAGGCACAATTGGTAATTATATTGGCCTGCTGCTGCTGCTGTGTGTGTGTGTGTATTTATGACAACCCAATTCACATCATCGTGACCAAAGAAAAGGTACAATTGGAGGGACTAAGCGCAGTGCAGCATCTCAAAGGCAGCACAATGGAAGGGACTGAGCGTGGTGCAGCATCTCACAGGCAGCACAATGGAAGGGACTGAGGGGTTTATTCTAGTTCATTCTTTCTGACAAAATCCTTCTTAGATGGACAAAACCATGTGCACTGCAGGGGGGCAGATGTAACATGTGCAGAGAGAATTAGATTTGGGTGAGTTATTTTGTTTCTGTGCAGGGAAAATACTGACTGCATGATTTTACACTGCAATATAGATCTCACTTTGAAGTAAAACCCCACCCAAATCTAATTCTCTCTGCACAAGTTACATCTGCCCCACCCGCAGTGCACATGGTTTTATCCATCTAAGAAGGATTTTGTCAGAAAGAATGGACTAGAATAACCCCCTGAGCGTGGTGCAGCATCTCACAGAATGCACAATGGGAGGGACTGAGCGCAGTGCAGCATCTCACAGGCAGCACAATGGAAGGGACTGAGCGAGGTGCAGCATCTCACAGAATGCACAATGGGAGGGACTGAGCGAGGTGCAGCATCTCACAGGCAGTACAATGGTAGGGACTGAGCGAGGTGCAGCATCTCACAGGCAGCACAATGGGAGGGACTGAGCGCAGTGCAGCATCACACAGGCAGCGCAATGGGAGGGACTGAGCGCAGAGCAGCATCACACAGGCAGCGCAATGGGAGTGACTGAGCGCGGTGCAGCATCTCACGGACAGCGCAATGGGAGAGACTGAGCGCGGTGCAGCATCTCATGGACAGCGCAATGGGAGGGACTGAGCGCGGTGCAGCATCTCACAGGCAGCACAATGGGAGGGACTGAGCGCGGTGCAGCATCACACAGGCAGCACAATGGAAGGGACTGAGCGCAGAGCAGCATCACACAGGCAGTGCAATGGGAGTGACTGAGCGCGGTGCAGCATCTCACGGGTAGCGGAATGGGAGGGACTGAGCGTGGTGCAGCATCTCACAGTCAGCACAATGGGAGGGACTGAGCACAGTGCAGCATCACACAGGCAGCACAATGGGAGGGACTGAGCGCAGAGCAGCATCTAACAGGTTGCACAATGGGAGTGACTGAGCCAGGTTAATCTCACAGGCAGCAGAATGGGAGGGACTGAGTGCGGTGCAGCATCATCTCACAGACAACACAATGGGAGGGACTGAGCGCAGTGCAGCATCTCACAGGCAGCAAAATGGGAGGAATTGAGCAGAGTGCAGCATCTCACAGGCAGTACAATGGTAGGGACTGAGCGCCGTGCAGCATCTCACAGGTAGTACAATGGGAGGGATGAACGTGCTGCAGCATCTCACAGGCAGTACAATGGTAGGGACTGAGCGAGGTGCAGCATCTCACAGGCAGTACAATGGGAGGGATGAACGTGCTGCAGCATCTCACAGGCAGTACAATGGGAGGGACTGAGCAAGGTCCAGTATCTCACAGGCAGTACAATGGGAGCGACTGAGCAAGGTGCAGCATCTCGAGCAAGGTGCAGCATCTTACAGGCAGTACAAAGGTAGGGACTGAGCGAGGTGCAGCATCTCACAGGCAGCACAATGGTAGGGACTGAGCGCGGTGCAGCATCTCACAGGCAGCACAATGGGAGGGATGAACGTGCTGCAGCATCTCACAGGCAGTACAATGGGAGGGACTGAGCAAGGTGTAGCATCTCTCAGGCAGTACAATGGTAGGGACTGAGCGAGGTGCAGCATCTCACAGCCAGTACAATGGTAGGGACTGAGCGAGGTGCAGCATCTCACAGGCAGTACAATGGTAGGGACTGAGCGAGGTGCAGCATCTCACAGGCAGTACAATGGGAGGGACTGAATGCGGTGCATCTCACAGGCAGCACAATGGGAGGGACTGAGCGAGGTGCAGCATCTCACAGGCAGCACAATGGTAGGGACTGAGCGCGATGCAGCATCTCACAGGCAGCACAATGGGAGGGATGAACGTGCTGCAGCATCTCACAAGCAGTACAATGGTAGGGACTGAGCGAGGTGCAGCATCTCACAGGCAGTACAATGGGAGGGACTGATCGAGGTGCAGCATCTCACAGGCAGTACAATGGTGGAGACTGAGCGAGGTGCAGCATCTCACAGGCAGTACAATGGGAGGGACAGAGCGAGGTGCAGCATCTCACAGGCAGCACAATGGGAGGGACTGAGCGAGGTGCAGCATCTCACAGGCACTACAATGGTAGGGACTGAGCGAGGTGCAGCATCTCACAGGCAGCACAATTGGAGGGACTGAGCGAGGTGCAGCATCTCACAGGCAGTACAATGGGAGGGACTGAGTGCGGTGCAGCATCTCACAGGCAGCACAATGGGAGGGACTGAGCGAGGTGCAGCATCTCACAGGCACTACAATGGGAGGGACTGAGCAAGGTGCTAATAAGCTGAAGTCAGCTCCGGAGATTAATTTGCATTTTATAGTCCCCTGCAGAACGTTACGTGTACACACTAATGATGATGATGAGGAAGACTTCTCATAAAGCAAGTTACCCGGGGCCCATGCAGGTGGGCACAGTTACGGTTAGGCACTATTTTCTGTCTTTCTGTTTTGTTGTTGAGTAATTTGTGCCCATTTTGAGTCACGCTCTGTGTTGGATGAAGTGGGCGCCAAGTTTTCACATGACAATTCCTAGAGAGATTTGATTGGCTACCGCTAATACCCATACACCTCTCTCTCTGTTGGCGTGCCAGGTCCTCGCAGTCCCCGTTGTGGAGAGCAGGAAATTCGTCACAAAGCACAGTAAGAAGGCTCTGAAGGCAAGTCTCACGCTGGGAATCCTACTGGGCATGTTCTTCGTGGCATGGCTTCCATTCTTTGTGGCCAATGTGGTTCAGGTAAATTGAATAATTAATAGGGAAAATGAAAAACCATCGCAGTCAAAATATTCAATCTGTATTATATAACCCTCCCTAGAAGACGGTGGTTCTAGCGGTGAGCTGGTAAAAGCTAAACGCCAGAGGTGTCGGTAAAGCAGCCGGGCCGCCCCACACAGCCAGCACCTACTAACACCCCCTCCCTCCCCTGGTACCTGGCTGCGGTTCCGGGCAGCGCGGTAGGCAGCGGGCATACACGGGTCACTAGGAGCCCCTCATTACATATGGGCATATGAATGAGCAGCTCATTACATACACATATATGTAATTAGCGGCTCCCGATTATTAAATATTCACTGCACTAATAACCAGCTGCCTGGATCCTATATACCAGTTCAGAGCCGTTCACACTGCATAAAAAACTTCTCTGAACTGTACCGTTTGCAAGTACCGGTTATTTGTAACCGATAAATGCAGACTGACCCTTTCACACTGCAGCACTAACCGGTTTAAAGAGATAAAAAAAACGGCAATATACC
Organism: Crinia signifera; assembly: GCF_055691185.1. Lineage (NCBI taxonomy): Eukaryota > Metazoa > Chordata > Amphibia > Anura > Myobatrachidae > Crinia > Crinia signifera. The sequence goes on from NC_139226.1 coordinate 7,183,208, forward strand.
GGTTAAAGCCCCGTACACACGGGGGAGATATATTGCTCAGTTTCTCCTTTTCATCAGCGACCAGAGATGGTCGCTGATGAAAAAGAAACTGCCGGGGGAGCCCGGCAGTGGTAATAAGCTGGTCGCATGAGCATGTTCCTGCGACCAGCGATCACTACAGGGGTAAAAACGGGAGCGCACACCCGGCGATATATCGCTGGTGCACACTCCCATCGTGGGCAATATGGTCGCTTAGCGACTATATTTCCCGCGATATTATACAAAATCGCCCCATGTGTACGCACCTTAAGAGCTGCAGTGTGAAAGGGGTGTACGTTGTCCATCTCTCCCTGCTGTTCTTGTTACCAGCTGCCTCTGGTGGGTCTGTGTAAATGTTGCCTGACTCTTGTATTTGTTCTGTGTTCGGTTTCACCTGTCATATAATTAGGCAATTAGCACTCTGCCTTGTGTGTCAGGCTGCTCACCCCTCATTAAGGGGGCTTGTCCATTGTAGCTGTTCTGATTGGACATTGCTAGTTATATTGTTTGTTTTAAGCTATAGCAGCAGATCATATGGAGTCCTTGCATGTATACCCTGATCCTATCTAGCCCTGTGTTCACCTACCAAGATCCTGTTTCCCAAAGTTGGCTTAACCCTTCATGTGCCTGTGCTGTGTTTGGTCCTGTTTTTCCCAGCTTCTGTTTGTATCCTGGGATTATTCCTGTGTCCTGTTTGAAACTAGTACTGCCCCACTGTCTGGTCTCGCTGTATGTCCATCTGTGTCACTGTAAGTGTCTATTCTGCTTTTGTTCTGTAACCAGTCTGTTTGTCTGCCAGTGTGTTGTCCCTTAGTACTACACTTAAATGCTATTAGTGACCAGTTATTGTGGTTCACTACTCTACAGTACAGTGTCACTATTGTGTAACATCCACAAACAGTGGTCCGGTGCCATTGTAGTATATCTTTGTTCACTGTTTGTCCTGTGTGTCTGGTCCTTCCTTATGTGTCCGTCTGACTCCAGTCCTGTATTTGCCTTGTCCAGCCTCCTATAGCAGCCTTGTCCCTCTGTAAGACCTGGCGGCTCCGGAGTGGGGGCGGACCTAATTCACTCTCACAAACGTGGCTGGTATAGGTGAAGCCTTAGCCTGCAGGAGGGTTTAAGGACTGCTGGGCAAGTGCAAAAGTGTCACCTATACCACCTTGGTGGAATCCCTAACAGTTCTCAGGCAACAGGATAGAGAACGCGTTTAACTATTTTGTTGCATTATTACATTTTTGATCTGAAGAATTGGGACTTTTTTGCCATATTAAATACCAGATAATAAATGATGTTGTTAAATTATTTAACATATTCATGTGCTAGGCAGAGCTAGGTTATGTTATAACACTACCTTTAAGACCGGTAGTGGGGGTTATTCTAGTTATCTTGCTATATAGTGAATTTGGTCCTGTATGGATGTTTTCGGGACTGCGCATGTGTATGTTCTATTACATGGGTCTTCGAACTGCGGCCCTCCAGATGTTGTGGAACTACATGTCCCAGCATGCCCTGACAGTTTTGGCATGCTCTTATAGGAAAAAATGTGGCAATGCATGCTGGGACATGTTTCACAACATGTGGAGGGCCGCAGTTTGAAGACCCATGGTCTATTATGCGCAGCTCCCCTTTACAAACGGCTTCGGAGACTTGCATAGTCGCTGAGCTGTACGCAGGCATCGGGGCGGACGGCAGCGGGAATGGGCATCCCCATCAAAACGGTGGTTCTCATGGGTACGTGGGTGGCCTGATGCTTGCCGGGGGTGGGCACCTGACGTCGCAGGACAGAGTCTGCCACCATGTTTAGTGGTGGCAGAATACTGGAGGCAATGGCAATTGTAGAATATTGAAGGGGAGATTGAATCATGTTAGACAGGCCTGGTGGTTTAGTTGTCATTAATCATTGTACACTCACAGGTCACAGACTCAGGTGAGTTCTATTTGTGCCTTATAAATGTCCATTAGACTTGCACTGAAGGAACCTGCTGCTTTATACCTGGAGCCTTGTAATGTCCCCACTTCAGTGACCGTCCTCTCTTTGTGTCACACAGGCTGTATGTGACTGCGTCCCCTCTGGCCTGTTTGACGTGCTCACGTGGCTGGGCTACTGCAACAGCACAATGAATCCCATCATCTACCCGCTCTTCATGAGAGACTTCAAGCGCGCCATGGGGAAGTATCTGCCCTGCTGCCGGCGGTCAAGGGTCATCTCCTTATCCCTGCGTAACTCCAACAGCGCCCCGCGGCTGGGACTCTCCCTGAGGAACGTGCTGACCTTGCGAGGGGAGACGGACTCTCTGTATTCCGCCACTCTGGGTAACGAGCACCTGCTACAGAACTATAAGGACCATAGCACCGACCCGCTGCCGGTCACCGCCGCCGACTCCGTCAATCTCTTTGACCTGGAGCAGGAAATGCAGGTGCACCAGCTGAACACACCCATGGACTGAGACTAGGTGGGGAGTTTTAGACCCCACCACACTCATAGATCCCAATTCTGTGTCCGCACAAACGGCTGCAGTGCAATCATTGTGACCACGCGCAGGAGGACCGCACGTGCTGGGATAAGGATAACTCTGGTCTTGTCCCATCCCAACTGGTGAAACAATAAATGAACTGGTCAGAAAATGTATGTGAGGGTATCAGGACAATTGTGAGTGTAGAACGTCTGTGCAGCACTTTGTTCTAGGTCCCAATACCCGGATGGTCTCCCGGCTTCCGGAGGAAGGGGCGCTGATATCTGGCGGACTGAATACACACACGTTCTGTTCAGTGACTTCTGTATTAAAATATTTTTCTTATAATACATCCAGTGATATTTGCGGAATCATAACATGGAATGAGGAGAAAGCAGCAGCTCAGAGTTCCCGTCAGTACCAGTGAGGAGCCCATTATAGATGACAGTCATTAATAAGGTGCATCCTCTGACAAATGGGGACGCAGATTACATGGAAGCAGTGAGAAGATGAAGTAGGAATGTGGATTATATCTGTATGTTATACAGCAGGGATGGGAACCTTTGGCCCTCCAGCTGTTGTTGAACTACACATCCCATGCACTGCTTCAGTTTTCCTATTTGGCTATGTTAAAACTGTTGCAGGGCATGCTGAGATGTGTAGTTCAACAACAGCTGGAGGACCAAAGGTTCCTCAACCCTGTTAAACACTTTATACCCGATTCTTGTACAGTCAGCCTACGGTGAGGACCAACCAATTCTGTTACCTATAACCGACCACACCCACACCGACTGGGATCTACCAGACCTGTAACCAACCACACACACACACACATACCAAATGGGTATCACCGGACCTATACCCGACCACACACATGCCGACTCAGATCTACCGGACCTAGACCTCTTTGGGAAGAGGCAGAAAGGTGGGGGAGACCTGGGAACAGGTAGCAAGGTGGGGGAGGCCCGGGAGGAGGCAGCGGGGGTGGTTTAAGGCCTGGGATGAGGCAGCAAGGTGGGGGAGGCCAGGCAGGGGGGGCTGGGAAGAGGCAGCAAGGTGGGGGAGGCCTGAGGCAAGGTGGGGGAGGCCTGGGAAGAGGCAGCAAGGTGGGGAGACCTGGGGACAGGTAGCAAGGTGGGGGAGGCCCGTGAGGAGGCAGTGGGGGTGGTTTGAGGCCTGGGAAGAGGCAGCAAGGTGGTGGTGGGAGGCCTGGGAAGAGGCAGCAAGGTGGGGGAGACCTGGCAGGAGGCAGGGAAGAGGTGTGTGTGTGTGTGTGGGGGGGGGGCTGTGTGGCCTGGGAAGAGCCAGCAAGGGGTTGGTAGGGGGGCTGGTGGGAAGGGGCAGCAAGGCGGGGGAGGCACAACATTAGGGACAGACAAATCCCTCCCTTAGGGTGACATTCATGTCGGTATCAGTGCGATGTATAATTTATTGGTGATTTCAGGATATATATAGGGGAGCGGGAGGGGGCATGGGCAGCATTGCTATATACAGATATACAGATACTTTCATGGAAGTTACATACAATATCCGTATCCAGGGACTGAGCGCAGGGATTGTGATGTCACAGCGGTAAATGCAGTCTTATGTCATCATGACCTGGGTGACTGCAGCTCACAGCGTTTTGTGGGTGGTGCACGTATGGTCATCCGACATTGGAAGAGGTCTGATGCTCAGTGCTGGAGTCCCTGCTGGTTATCACGCCGCCCACTGTGCTGCCGGTGTTGTTGTTATTTATGCAGTCCGCACAGAGCGCTCGGTCTTCCTCCGCAGAGCTGCACGTGACGCAGCAGGACTGTGCAGGACTGTCGGGGTCGTCACTCTGTGGCTCAGTGGTCACAGGCTCCCAGTCCCAGTTGTCCTCAGGATCCGTCTCACTTGCTGCCTGGCCAACCTTAGCTGGCTCACTGAATGCCACCAGCGGGTGCAGGAGTCCGTTCTGCTCTTCCAGCCGACACTCCTTGGTCTTAATGCCGACGGCCTTCAGTAACGTGTCCATCTGTTTCATGTAGTCCAGGTGGCCGTTCACCTGCAGAGGGAAGCGAAGACATGCAGGTAGCATGGTATATAGCACACGCAGCTGTGACTCAGGCACTGAGAACACAAAAGTATACAAAAATGAAATAATAGGAACTCAAAAGCTCACAGTAATAAAAAAAGGAGGGCGCTGCGATCTGTGCGTGGCTGGTAATTACGGAGGAGGTGTCGCATTATTCAGAGCAGCTGAACAAACGCCAGGAGACCTGCCAAGATGAACCCCCCCATCCGAGGGCCCGTGAAAAGGACAGCAGGTCAGGGGTTAACCTTCAGGTGTAATTAGTTTCTGCGAGGTGCGGGCGCTGCGCTAATTAACTGCTGTGATCTTCGCCATTTAGCATTAGCGAGGTGCGAGGTGCGGAATAACATTAACTGAATCTTGTGTTATATAATTGCGGCTTTCTCTATTCATTGCTGATCTAACGCTAAACACGAACGTTCTCTGCCCCCACTGGCTCTGGATGTCAGGACATGCTGGGGCGTGTAGTCCTGCAGTGCCCGATGAGACACGTGTCCTATGTAGGGCAGAGGTGTCACAGATGTTAGGAGGTTCTAGAGTAGAGAGAAGAATCTAAGCAGATGTGCTGGGACTTGTAGTTCCCTAACATCTGCCCGCCATGTGTACTGTTTGGGACAGTGGTGTCCCTTCCCATCTGCCGAAGCATCGTACCTACTCTCTGTAATTATATAACCCTGGAAGGGGACATTTATCGGCCTGAAATCATAAAGACATTGCAGTCGTCAAATGGTTTAGGTAAAATGTATATATCGGGGCTAAAGTCTGAGAGATCTCCGGCATTGCAGAATACTACGGGGCCAGGTACTGAGGTCAGGTGCAAATGATCAAGCTCGGATATAACTAGCAGCTGGACTGTACTATCGGTACCTGGACTGTGCACACATGTCTGGGAAACCGCTGGGAGTGTCCGGGATAGCGCAGGCGTGCCTAGGAAACCGCTGGGAGTGTTCGGGGTAATGCAGGCGTGCCTAGGAAACCGCTGGGAGTGTCCGGGAACGCAGGCGTGCCTAGGAAACCGCTGGGAGTGTCCGGGATAACGCAGGCGTGCCTAGGAAACCGCTGGGAGTGTCCGGGATAACGCAGGTGCGCCTAGGTAACCGCTGGGAGTGTCCGGGATAACGCAGGCGTGCCTAGGAAACCGCTGGGAGTGTCCGGGATAACGCAGGCGTGCCTAGGAAACCGCTGGGAGTGTCCGGGATAACGCAGGCGTGCCTAGGAAACCGCTGGGAGTGTCCGGGATAACGCAGGTGCGCCTAGGTAACCGCTGGGAGTGTCCGGGATAACGCAGGCGTGCCTAGGAAACCGCTGGGAGTGTCCGGGATAACGCAGGCGCGCCTAGGAAACCGCTGGGAGTGTCCGGGATAACGCAGGCGCGCCTAGGAAACCGCTGGGAGTGTCCGGGATAACGCAGGCGTGCCTAGGAAACCGCTGGGAGTGTCCGGGATAACGCAGGTGTGCCTAGGAAATCGCTGGGAGTGTCCGGGATAACGCAGGCGTGCCTAGGAAACCGCTGGGAGTGTCCGGGATAACGCAGGCGTGCCTAGGAAACCGCTGGGAGTGTCCGGGATAACGCAGGCGTGCCTAGGAAACCGCTGGGAGTGACCGGGATAACGCAGGCGTGCCTAGGAAACCTGCTGGGAGTGTCCGGGATAACGCAGGCGTGCCTAGGAAACCTGCTGGGAGTGTCCGGGATAACGCAGGCGCGCCTAGGAAACCGCTGGGAGTGTCTGGGATAACGCAGGTGCGCCTAGGAAACCGCTGGGAGTGTCCGGGATAATGCAGGCGCGCCTAGGAAACCGCTGGGAGTGTCCGGGATAACGCAGGCGTGCCTAGGAAACCGCTGGGAGTGTCTGGGATAACGCAGGTGCGCCTAGGTAACCGCTGGGAGTGTCGGGGATAACGCAGGTGCGCCTAGGTAACCGCTGGGAGTGTCCGGGATAACGCAGGCGTGCCTAGGAAACCGCTGGGAGTGACCGGGATAACGCAGGCGTGCCTAGGAAACCGCTGGGAGTGCGATCAGACCTGAATCTGGCCCAAAGTACCGCACAGCTTGAACTCAAAGGAAATAAAATTTCACCCCAAGAATGGCATTTTAGGCCTGATTCAGACCCCTTTGGACAGGCTACAAATTTGCCGGTGTCCAATAATAGGAGAACCAAGCCTTGTTGACAATTTGGAGTAGACCCATTGGCTGTCTATAAACTGCAACCAGTGATTTATACATAGAACTTAGCGTCATTTAGGAAGGACGCTGCAATCCGCTTATCCGAAAATCTGCAGCTTCTGGGATAATAGCCCCCCCCCCCTCCCCCAGCACTCACAGCACACACCCCACAGCTCGTCCGCTCTACCGAGCCAGAAAATGTTTATTCAGGGAGACAAGTGCACTGCGATTAAACATTTCAACTACTCACACAGCAAACTCATTGTGTTCCCCCCACTGTACTGCGTGCAATCTCAGCTGTCAGTCTCATTGTGTTCCCTCCACTGTACTGCGTGCAATCTCAGCTGTCAGTCTCATTGTGTTCCCCCCACTGTACTGCGTGCAATCTCAGCTGTCAGTCTCATTGTGTTCCCCCCACTGTACTGCGTGCAATCTCAGCTGTCAGACTCGTTGTGTCCCCCCCCCCTGTACTGCGTGCAATCTCAGCTGTCAGTCTCATTGTGTTCCCCCCACTGTACTGCGTGAAATCTCAGCTGTCAGTCTCATTGTGTTCCCCCCCCCCTGTACTGCGTGCGATCTCAGCTGTCAGTCTCATTGTGTTCCCCCCACTGTACTGCGTGCTATCTCAGCTGTCAGTCTCATTGTGTTCCCCCCCTGTACTGCGTGCAATCTCAGCTGTCAGTCTCATTGTGTCCCCCCCACTGTACTGTGTGCGATCTCAGCTGTCAGTCTCATTGTGTCCCCCCCCCCCTGTACTGCGTGGAATCTCAGCTGTCAGTCTCATTGTGTTCCCCCCACTGTACTGCGTGCAATCTCAGCTGTCAGTCTCATTGTGTTCCCCCCCCTGTACTGCGCGCAATCTCAGCTGTCAGTCTCATTGTGTCCCCCCCCCCTGTACTGCGTGCAATCTCAGCTGTCAGTCTCGTTAGTCTCAGATGAGAGCGCTGATGGCTTCCTATATATAACGGAGATGAAGCTGAAGTCACCCAACGGTCAGCTCCCGGTGGCCATCACTCTGCCACGCTTGGGCGCTCTTTGCGGAGCTCTTGTCTCAGCCATTAGCATCGTCAGGGCCCATAATGTTCTCATGAAAAAAAAAAAAAAATGCAGAATAAGCCATCGATGGTTTTATCGCATCGATATTGGCGGCTGCAGAAAGTAAACTTCACGTCGCTCGGACCAAGCGCAATTCTGCACCACAGTGCTAACGCAGCTTTTGGGGGAGTGAGCGCCATTTGGGGCAGGTTGGTGGCGTTACTGAAGCACAAAGCAGCCCCATTGGTCCATTCTGTGAGCTGATCACATGGGGTAGGAATACTCTTTTTAATACTTAACTATTTCAATTATTTATTTAAAGTCGAGCGTGGACCTATTTTGGAATGATTATTCTGATGTGACGCGGTGCTCGTTACTCAGGGCACTGCGGCCAAGTACGGGGATTAGGTGTAACGTCACACACGTACAGATGGAGAGCAGCGCCAACGCCGTGCCGGCTAATCCTGCAGCTGATAGAATGACGGAAGAGAGGGAAGAGTGGATTTAGAAATAATTAGGTTTTCTCGCGCCTAGAAACACAGAAGCTCCTTCATTTCCTACAAGAGTAATGCAATCATGGCAGCGGGCGGTGTGAAGAGGCCGGAAGGCGGTGGGGGCCGCAGTATACCAGCCTGCACCTGCACTCTCATCTCTCAGAGATAATCCCGGGGGACATGAATGTGGGATCCATACCGTAGATCCGAGCCATCCTGTGGAACGAGCTCCGATAGTACAGGGGTACGAGACGCGGACTCAGCCACTCATATACATTATAGGGACAGTTTATCTCTAACGCAGGGAGAATATGGTCATGAAAACAAGCTCAGAAGTAGTCACAACTATGCAGGATGGGTTGGGGATTGTATTCGACAGGGCGTCGTGTTAGGCGCTCAGTAAACTGCGATCAAACTAGAATCAGGCCCAAAGTGGAGATAAATAAAAAGGTGATTATGCACCAGCCAATCAACTCCTAGCTGGGTTTTTTTTAAACACAGCTGATTGGCCGGATAGGCCCGCCCCAATAAAAACCACCCAATGGTGTGCACCGATACAATGACAGAACCCTCAACAATGGGGAACGCTTTTATAAACCGCGGCTATCAACATCAGTGTTTTTTTGTAATGACAGATAAAGAAGAATGAAGGGGAACCTTCTACGTACCACGGAAGACAGGTCCACGTTAACCATTCTCCTGTCATCCAGATTCACCGGCTGTAATCCAGCCACATTCAGCTTCACCGAAGAACTGCGGTAGACGAAACTCAGTAACCAATCCCCTCTGCCGGGACAGAAAGAGACGTGAACACCCAATGCTGCGTCACACAGGAACCAAATCTATCACTGTATACATCACTAGGGCATGTACAGATCAATGGATTATACATACGATCATATGCACTAAACTGGGAGGTTCTAGATTGAGAAGAGAACAGAGAGAACAGCCGTGTGACTGCGACTGTGGGCTAATATCAGTCCTTCCCCCGGTGTACAGCGATGTAACATATGAGTCTGACAGCAGAGACTGTATGTAACGTACTAGAGCGCAGTCTGAGAGCGGAGACTGTATGTAACGTACTAGAGCGCAGTCTGAGAGCAGAGACTGTATGTAACGTACTAGAGCGCAGTCTGAGAGCGGAGACTGTATGTAACGTACTAGAGCGCAGTCTGAGAGCAGAGACTGTATGTAACGTACTAGAGCGCAGTCTGAGAGCAGAGACTGTATGTAACGTACTAGAGCGCAGTCTGAGAGCAGAGACTGTATGTAACGTACTAGAGCGCAGTCTGAGAGCAGAGACTGTATGTAACGTACTAGAGCGCAGTCTGAGAGCAGAGACTGTATGTACTGTACTAGAGCGCAGTCTGAGAGCGGAGACTGTATGTAACGCACGAGAGCGCAGTCTGAGAGCAGAGACTGTACATAACGTACTAGAGCGCAGACTGAGAGCAGAGACTGTATGTAACGTACTATAGCGCAGTCTGACAGCAGAGACTGTATGTAACGTACTAGAGCGCTGTCTGAGAGCAGAGACTGTATGTGACGTACTAGAGCGCAGTCTGACAGCAGAGACTGTATGTAACGTACTAGAGCGCAGTCTGAGAGCAGAGACTGTATGTAACGTACTAGAGCACAGTCTGAGAGCAGAGACTGTATGTAACGTACTAGAGCGCAGTCTGAGAGCAGAGACTGTATGTAACGTACTAGAGCGCTGTCTGAGAGCAGAGACTGTATGTAACGTACTAGAGCGCAGTCTGAGAGCAGAAACTGTATGTAACGTACTAGAGCGCGGTCTGAGAGCAGAGACTGTATGTAACGTACTAGAGCGCAGTCTGAGAGCAGAGACTGTATGTAACATACTAGAGCGCAGGCTGAGAGCAGAGACTGTATGTAACGTACTAGAGCGCAGTCTGAGAGCAGAGACTGTATGTAACATACTAGAGCGCAGGCTGAGAGCAGAGACTGTATGTAACGTACTAGAGCGCGGTCTGAGAGCAGAGACTGCATGTAAGGCACGAGAGCGCAGTCTGAGAGCAGAGACTGTATGTAACGTACTAGAGCACAGTCTGAGAGCAGAGACTGTATGTAATGTACTAGAGCACAGTCTGAGAGCAGAGACTGTATGTAATGTACTAGAGCGCAGTCTGAGAGCAGAGACTGTATGTAACGTACTAGAGCACAGTCTGAGAGCAGAGACTGTATGTAACGTACTAGAGCGCAGTCTGAGAGCGGAGACTGTACGTAACGCACGAGAGCGCAGTCTGAGAGCAGAGACTGTATGTAACGTACTAGAGCACAGTCTGAGAGCGGAGACTGTATGTAACGTACTAGAGCGCAGTCTGAGAGCAGAGACTGTATGTAACGTACTAGAGCGCAGTCTGAGAGCAGAGACTGTATGTAACGCACGAGAGCGGAGTCTGAGAGCAGAGACTGTATGTAACGTACTAGAGCACAGTCTGAGAGCGGAGACTGTATGTAACGTACTAGAGCGCAGTCTGAGAGCAGAGACTGTATGTAACATACTAGAGCGCAGTCTGAGAGCAGAGACTGTATGTAACGTACTAGAGCGCAGTCTGAGAGCAGAGACTGTATGTAACGTACTAGAGCGCAGTCTGAGAGCAGAGACTGTATGTAACGCACGAGAGCGGAGTCTGAGAGCACAGACTGTATGTAACGTACTAGAGCGCAGTCTGAGAGCGGAGACTGTATGTAACGTACTAGAGCGCAGTCTGAGAGCAGAGACTGTATGTAACGTACTAGAGCGCAGTCTGAGAGCAGAAACTGTATGTAACGTACTAGAGCGCAGACTGAGAGCAGAGACTGTATGTAACGCACGAGAGCGCAGTCTGAGAGCACAGACTGTATGTAACGCACGAGAGCGCAGTCTGAGAGCAGAGACTGTATGTAACGTACTAGAGCGCAGTCTGAGAGCGGAGACTGTATGTAACGTACTAGAGCGCAGTCTGAGAGCAGAGACAGTATGTAACGTACTAGAGCGCAGTCTGAGAGCAGAAACTGTATGTAACCTACTAGAGCGCAGTCTGAGAGCAGAGACTGTATGTAACGTACTAGAGCGCAGTCTGAGAGCGGAGACTGTATGTAACGTACTAGAGCGCAGTCTGAGAGCAGAGACAGTATGTAACGTACTAGAGCGCAGTCTGAGAGCAGAAACTGTATGTAACGTACTAGAGCGCAGTCTGAGAGCAGAGACTGTATATAACGTACTAGAGCGCAGTCTGAGAGCAGAGACTGTATGTAACGTACTAGAGCGCAGTCTGAGAGCAGAGACAGTATGTAACGTACTAGAGCGGAGTCTGAGAGCAGAGACTGTATGTAACGTACTAGAGCGCAGTCTGAGAGCAGAGACTGTATGTAACGTCCTAGAGCGCAGTCTGAGAGCAGAGACTGTATGTAACGTACTAGAGCGCAGTCTGAGAGCAGAGACTGTATGTAACGTACTAGAGCGGAGTCTGAGAGCAGAGACTGTATGTAACGTACTAGAGCGCAGTCTGAGAGCAGAGACTGTAAGTAACGTACCAGAGCGCAGTCTGAGAGCAGAGACTGTATGTAACGCACGAGAGCGCAGTCTGAGAGCACAGACTGTATGTAACGCACGAGAGCGCAGTCTGAGAGCAGAGACTGTATGTAACGTACTAAAGCGCAGTCTGAGAGCAGAGACTGTATGTACCGTACTAGAGCGCAGACTGAGAGCAGAGACTGTATGTAACCTACTAGAGCGCAGTCTGAGAGCAGAGACTGTATGTAACCTACTAGAGCGCAGTCTGAGAGCAGAGACTGTATGTAACGTACTAGAGCGCAGTCTGAGAGCAGAGACTGTACGTAACGTACTAGAGCGCAGTCTGAGAGCAGAGACTGTATGTAACGCACGAGAGCGCAGTCTGAGAGCACAGACTGTATGTAACGCACGAGAGCGCAGTCTGAGAGCAGAGACTGTATGTAACGTACTAAAGCGCAGTCTGAGAGCAGAGACTGTATGTACCGTACTAGAGCGCAGACTGAGAGCAGAGACTGTATGTAACCTACTAGAGCGCAGTCTGAGAGCAGAGACTGTATGTAACCTACTAGAGCGCAGTCTGAGAGCAGAGACTGTATGTAACCTACTAGAGCGCAGTCTGAGAGCAGAGACTGTATGTAACCTACTAGAGCGCAGTCTGAGAGCAGAGACTGTATGTAACATACTAGAGCGCAGTCTGAGAGCGGAGACTGTATGTAACGTACTAGAGCGCAGTCTGAGAGCAGAGACTGTACGTAACCTACTAGAGCGCAGTCTGAGAGCAGAGACTGTACGTAACGTACTAGAGCGCAGTCTGAGAGCAGAGACTGTATGTAAGCTACTAGAGCGCAGTCTGAGAGCAGAGACTGTATGTAACCTACTAGAGCGCAGTCTGAGAGCAGAGACTGTATGTAACCTACTAGAGCGCAGTCTGAGAGCAGAGACTGTATGTAACGTACTAGAGCGCAGTCTGAGAGCAGAGACTGTATGTAACGTACTAGAGCGCAGTCTGAGAGCAGAGACTGTATGTAACCTACTAGAGCGCAGTCTGAGAGCAGAGACTGTATGTAACCTACTAGAGCGCAGTCTGAGAGCAGAGACTGTATGTAACGTACTAGAGCGCAGTCTGAGAGCAGAGACTGTACGTAACGTACTAGAGCGCAGTCTGAGAGCAGAGACTGTATGTAACCTACTAGAGCGCAGTCTGAGAGCAGAGACTGTATGTAATGTACTAGAGCGCAGTCTGAGAGCAGAGACTGTACGTAACGCACGAGAGCGCAGTCTGAGAGCAGAGACTGTATGTAATGTACTAGAGCGCAGTCTGAGAGCAGAGACTGTATGTAACGTACTAGAGCGCAGACTGAGAGCAGAGACTGTACATAACGTACTAGAGCGCAGACTGAGAGCACAGACTGTAACGTACTAGAGCGCAGTCTGAGAGCAGAGACTGTATGTAATGTACTAGAGCGCAGTCTGAGAGCAGAGACTGTATGTAACGTACTAGAGCACAGTCTGAGAGCAGAGACTGTATGTAACGTACTAGAGCGCAGACTGAGAGCAGAGACTGTATGTAACGCACGAGAGCGCAGTCTGAGAGCACAGACTGTATGTAACGCACGAGAGCGCAGTCTGAGAGCAGAGACTGTATGTAACGTACTAGAGCGCAGTCTGAGAGCAGAGACTGTATGTAATGTACTAGAGCGCAGTCTGAGAGCAGAGACTGTATGTAACGTACTAGAGCGCAGTCTGAGAGCAGAGACTGTATGTAATGTACTAGAGCGCAGTCTGAGAGCAGAGACTGTATGTAACGTACTAGAGCGCAGACTGAGAGCAGAGACTGTATGTAACGTACTAGAGCGCAGACTGAGAGCAGAGACTGTACATAACGCACGAGAGCGAAGACTGAGAGCAGAGACTGTATGTAACGCACGAGAGCGCAGTCTGAGAGCACAGACTGTATGTAACGCACGAGAGCGCAGTCTGAGAGCAGAGACTGTATGTAACGTACTAGAGCGCAGTCTGAGAGCAGAGACTGTATGTAATGTACTAGAGCGCAGTCTGAGAGCAGAGACTGTATGTAATGTACTAGAGCGCAGTCTGAGAGCAGAGACTGTATGTAATGTACTAGAGCGCAGTCTGAGAGCAGAGACTGTATGTAACGTACTAGAGCGCAGGCTGAGAGCGGAGACTGTATGTAACGTACTAGAGCGCAGACTGAGAGCAGAGACTGTACATAACGCACGAGAGCGAAGACTGAGAGTAGAGACTGTATGTAACGTACTAGAGCGCAGACTGAGAGCAGAGACTGTATGTAACGCACGAGAGCGCAGTCTGAGAGCACAGACTGTATGTAACGCACGAGAGCGCAGTCTGAGAGCAGAGACTGTATGTAACGTACTAGAGCGCAGTCTGAGAGCAGAGACTGTATGTAATGTACTAGAGCGCAGTCTGAGAGCAGAGACTGTATGTAACGTACTAGAGCGCAGTCTGAGAGCAGAGACTGTATGTAACGTACTAGAGCGCAGTCTGAGAGCAGAGACTGTAAGTAACGTACTAGAGCGCAGTCTGAGAGCAGAGACTGTATGTAACGTACTAGAGCGCAGTCTGAGAGCAGAGACTGTATGTAACGTACTAGAGCGCAGACTGAGAGCAGAGACTGTATGTAACGTACTAGAGCGCAGTCTGAGAGCAGAGACTGTATGTAACGTACTAGAGCGCAGACTGAGAGCAGAGACTGTATGTAACGTACTAGAGCGCAGTCTGAGAGCAGAGACTGTATGTAATGTACTAGAGCGCAGTCTGAGAGCAGAGACTGTATGTAACGTGCTAGAGCGCAGAGACTGTATGTAACGTACTAGAGCGCAGTCTGAGAGCAGAGACTGTACGTAACGTACTAGAGCGCAGTCTGAGAGCAGAGACTGTATGTAACGTACTAGAGCGCAGTCTGAGAGCAGAGACTGTATGTAACGTACTAGAGCGCAGTCTGAGAGCAGAGACTGTATGTAACGTACTAGAGCGCAGTCTGAGAGCAGAGACTGTATGTAACATACTAGAGCGCAGGCTGAGAGCAGAGACTGTATGTAACGTACTAGAGCGCAGACTGAGAGCAGAGACTGTATGTAACGCACAAGAGCGCAGTCTGAGAGCAGAGACTGTATGTAACGTACTAGAGCGCAGTCTGAGAGCAGAGACTGTATGTAATGTACTAGAGCGCAGGCTGAGAGCAGAGACTGTATGTAACGCACAAGAGCGGAGTCTGAGAGCAGAGACTGTAATGTACTAGAGCGCAGTCTGAGAGCAGAGACAGTATGTAACATACTAGAGTGCAGTCTGAGAGCAGAGACTGTATGTAACGTCCTAGAGCGCAGTCTGAGAGCAGAGACTGTATGTAACGTACTAGAGCGCAGTCTGAGAGCAGAGACTGTATGTAACGTACTAGAGCGCAGTCTGAGAGCAGAGACTGTATGTAACGTACTAGAGCGCAGTCTGAGAGCAGAGTCTGTATGTAACGTACTAGAGCGCAGTCTGAGAGCAGAGACTGTATGTAATGTACTAGAGCGCAGTCTGAGAGCAGAGACTGTATGTAACGTACTAGAGCGCAGTCTGAGAGCAGAGACTGTATGTAATGTACTAGAGCGCAGTCTGAGAGCAGAGACTGTTTGTAATGTACTAGAGCGCAGTCTGAGAGCAGAGACTGTATGTAACGTACTAGAGCGCAGTCTGAGCGCAGAGACTGTATGTAACGTACCAGAGCGCAGTCTGAGATCAGAGACTGTATGTAACGTACTAGAGCGCAGTCTGAGAGCAGAGACTGTACGTAACGCACGAGAGCGCACTCTGAGAGCACAGACTGTATGTAACGCACGAGAGCGCAGTCTGAGAGCACAGACTGTATGTAAGGCACGAGAGCGCAGTCTGAGAGCAGAGACTGTACGTAACGCACGAGAGCGCAGTCTGAGAGCAGAGACTGTATGTAACGCACGAGAGCGCAGTCTGAGAGCACAGACTGTATGTAAGGCACGAGAGCGCAGTCTGAGAGCACAGACTGTATGTAACGCACGAGAGCGCAGTCTGAGAGCACAGACTGTACGTAACGCACGAGAGCGCACTCTGAGAGCACAGACTGCATGTAACGCACGAGAGCGCACTCTGAGAGCAGAGACTGTACGCAACGCACGAGAGCGCAGTCTGAGAGCAGAGACTGTACGTAACGCACGAGAGCGAAGACTGAGCGCACGGATGGGGAATCTTCGCCTCTCACAGGAATGTATTATCTGTCATTACCAGGAGACAATTGTTTTGATGAGTTTTTAAGCGGAGGAATCGGAGTCTATGACATAATGTTTATATTCCGCCTCCACAATCTCTGGCTTCCAAATCTATTCCTGGATATATCCGATCACAGTAATTATTTAGTGCATTAATCATTCTGTAATATTACTGCAAACAAGGAGAGAGACAGAGAGAGAGAGAGGGAGAGACAAAGATAGAGAGAGAGCGAGAGACAGAGACAAAGAGAGAGAGAGAGACAGACAGACAGAGAGAGACACACTAGACCAGCACTATTGTTATGTGCCAATCACAGTGCTGGATCTAATTGTTCCTACACCTAATACATGTCCCCTATTGGCAGGTGTTGCATAGACTTGGGACTGATCACCCTGGTGGAAGGGCATGGAGGGGACAATAAGAAGGGGAGGGATGGGGTCAGGCACTTACGGGGAGGGTTAGGCTACAGGGGGGGGGGAGGGTTAAGCAATAAGGAGGGGAGGGTTAGGCACTTATGGGGAGGGTTAGCCTACAAGGGGGGGGGGAGTTGGGCAATAAGAAGGTGAAGGCTAATTTCTCTATAAATCTGATCATTTAGAGGGTTATGCCAACCTCTGGCCAGAACCAGCACATTTGCTATCTCCCCACAAGGGGGCGCACCTTATTCCTCCCCCCCCACCTATTGCCAGTCACTCACACACCTGCAGTAGCCATTAATGATCCGTCCAGCTACAACACGCGTCAGTGGCTTCCATCTCCTCACATCACCTTCCACGGGAGCCCCCAGCAGCACCACGTCCTCAACGATCCCCTCAGCACCTACCGGAGGCACAGACATCTCCTTATAATCTGTAGTTACCCCAAAGATTGGTGTGGGATGTTCCCCCTGCTATTCCACCGAGCCAGATCATCCGGAATCATCCGGAACAGTACCAGCTACGGGCACAGCTACGGGCACGAGTGAGGGCGCTGATCACCGTCATTACCTGCCTCTTGTGCCAGCTCCTGTAAGCAGAAGTAGATGACCCGGGCGCCCAGGCTGAAGCCGATCAGAGTCACAGGCCGCTTCCCCTAAAACAGGAGGAGGACAATGATGTTACCTACAGGGGCGACTGTACACAATACAGGACACATTATCTGGCTTCAGCGCCCATATCCTGGTGGACAAGGAACACATTTGCTGATGGGAGCGCTCCCGTGCCGGCTTGGCTTATTGGGGTAATTCCCGGTAGGCCCTGCTCCCAGGCGTCCCAACACCACACTTAGGTTCAGACCAGTGTGCTGGAATTCTACATTGTTCCTCTATTACAGGGTCAGTATCTGACAGAGCAGGGACTGTAGTGTCCATGTTATCTATAGGCTATGGGGGGGGGGGGGAGGGGGGCTGTATCAAACCTTGCAGAGTGATAAGGTGGAGAGAGAAGTAGCAGCCAAAAATGGTGCTTAACTACCAAGTTACCGGCTGTGTTTGAAGAATGGCATTTAGGAGCGGATTCAGTGGCACTTAATCTCTGTCCAAGGTTTGACACATGTCCCTTGTCCTCTACACTGGTTGGCTAAGCCTCTGTGGTGACTGGCCCCAACCCTTACGAACCCTTCCCTGGGGGCCCTTCATGCCCCTGTCTGACACTGACCGTATGCCGCAGGCTGTAACAGAGCAGCGGATCCATACTGAAGCCCTATAGGGTGCGATGTATGTATCAGGGTGTCTCTGTGTAATGGACGGAACGCATAGAATGTTAGCTGTCTCTATAAGACATATAGTAGTATAGGTAAGTATGTAACTGCCTTACAGCGAATGAGCCCCTGACACAGACTCTGCAGCCCCCCTGTGGGAGTTGGGGCGAGTGTCACATAAGAACATTGCAGTTATAATCCTGGGACATCTATCCCCAACAGGTTAATTATCAATCATTTCCCCCCCACCGACCACGGTGCGATCTCTCATATATACACGATGCGCCCATGAGTCCACAGAGATGGGTCTAGCTCTGCGTGTGGCCCTGCTGCCACCCAAACGGCTGTGCCTGACCAAGTAGCTACACGGAGAGTAGGGGAGATGTGCCCGGCTGCCATGTTCTGTATAATGAGCGCGATGAAGGATCCGTCGCTAATCCACACTTAGAAGTAACAATTACCAGTTTGCAGCTGAAAGAACATACACTCATTAAAGGGATTACTGGCCATAATTAATATCATCCGTGCGCAGGATGCGGGATAATCAGCCCCCACTTGTGGATCTGTGCCCCCCCCCCCCCTCCTCACAGACACAGTGATTCATCCCTCCCACCTTCTAGTATAAACATGTACAGGATTGCAATCATAGATTCCCGCGTCCACACATCCCTCACACCTGTCCTTTACATATGCCCCTGTGCCCACCATACATCAACACTTAGCCCTAATATCTTATCTGACCCCACAAATACCCCTTATATGCCCTACAGACAAAGGTCTTAAACCTGGCGCTAAAAAAGATGAACAAAGGGAGAGAGGAGAAGCTGGATGTAAGACAGACATGATGGGAGTAGAAGAGAAGGACAGGAAAGTTACAACTAGATACACAGGAAGTGGAAAAGAGAGAGCAGGAAGTGGGCAAGAGAGAGCAGGAAGTGGGCAAGAGACAGCAGGAAGGGGGCAAGAGACTGCAGGAAGGGGGCAAGAGACTGCAGGAAGGGGGCAAGAGACAGCAGGAAGGGGGAAAGAGACAGCAGGAAGGGGGCAAGAGACTGCAGGAAGGGGGCAAGAGACTGCAGAAAGTGGGCAAGAGACTGAGGGGACAAGAGAGAGCAGGAACTGGGCAAGAGAGAGCAGGAAGGGGGCAAGAGACAGCAAGAAGGGGGCAAGAGACAGCAGGAAGTAAAAGAGCCACATGCAAGCATTGGCAGCACTGGCAGGATGGTTTTCTACAGTGGGAGCTGCCATTATGAAGGAGGCATTAGCTGCCGCCCTGAATATAGCTGGTAATGGCATTCAAGCACACACAGCGGCCTAGACCATGAGACAATCCTCGGGCTACCCAGCAGCAAGGTGCAGACATGACCGGAAGCTAGACATTACTTGCTGCCTGCTGAGCAGTATGTGCGCCAAATGCTTCCCCACTTCTGCCGATCGACTGAGACACACGCCCCAGGGGTTGTCAATGACGCTGGCCACGGTGATCAGGGAGGCTGGCCACGTCAAAGCCGTCACGATCCCTGAGGTGAGGAGAAGAAGAGGGAGGGTGAGGACAATGTAGATGCAGACGGTTAGTGTGGCAGGAGCTTCATGTACACTGAAGATTTACCTGACAGGATGGTGTATTTCAGGGCTTCTTGTGCAACAATGTTCACCAGGCCATTAAGTAGGGCGTCCAGTGCGTTTCCCAGCTCCATGAGGTACTTGGACTCCCACGCTAAGCAGTACTGCTCAGCGGAATGCAGCAGACTCTGCCACGGGCCGGCAAAACTACCTGCCAAGAAATCACTGGTGCATGATACGGTGCCATCCCACTGCCAGCATTATGGCATAGCACCAGTAATATGGAATTGTATCGGAAATACGCAAAGACTCTATATTTTAAAAAGAAATGTAATTTTGGTCAACAATATTATAATATGGTTATGATTTGAGATAGTCACCATATTTGCCGACAGAGAGCCATCCAGTGATAGCAATACAGATGTGGAGCTGCCGTCCGCCAGTTAGTGGAAGGAACTCAAACTCCTCTATAGCACCAACTCGTTTCTTCATTTTGTAACCTGTAAAAGTTTAAGTCACTGTCAGTTCAGTTACAAAATTCTACCCCACACAAACATGAAAGAGGCCAATCAGTCACATGAAGGACCATTGAGCAGAGTCTACTTAACACAAGGAGTAGGGAGGTCATCTTGTAAGATGGAAGAATCGGTCACATGAGGGTCCATCGAACAGAGTCTACCTCACGTAAACATGAAAGAGGTCATCTTATAAGATTGGAGAATCAGTCACATGACAGTCCATTAAGCAGAGTCTACCTCACACAAAGTAGGGAAGCCATCTTGTAGTATAGAAGAAGTGGTCACATGAGGGTCCATCGAGCAGAGCCTACCTCGCGCAAACATGAAGGAGGTCATCTTTTAAAGATGGAAAAATCAGTTTTGACAGTCCCTGGAGCAGAATATACCTCACACAAAGAGTAGAGAGGCCATCTTGTAAGATGGAAAGATCGGTCGCATCAGGGTCTATCGACCAAAGTCTAACTCACACACACATGAAGGATGTCATCTTGTAAGATGGGGAAAGGCCATAGGTCAGTCTTTTGAGCAGTCTACATTACCCAAAATTTAAGGAGGATATCTTGTAAAATGGGGAAATTGGCTAGATTCCAGTCTGTCTACTAGATAATACTCCATACTCCCACCCCCCCATAAACACGAAGTAAACCATCTTTTTTACACAAGTTTCTTAGTCACATGACACTACATCGCGCAGTAGACAAATATGTAAGAAACCATCTTGTAATATGAGGACATCAATCGTTACTTATGTAATATCTGGGCTCCCGTTTTTCTTATAAGACAGCATCCCCTCGCCACGCTTCGGGCGCGGTGGCTCGCTGCGCTCGCCACACTTTATAAAATCAACTCCATGCGTAGTTGGATAGTAGGGGTATGAAAAAATGGGGTGCATTTAACATGGGGGCCCAGATAATACATAAGTACCCATCAAGCAAATAACACTTCATGTAGAATTTCATAAACATGAAGGAGGCCTTCTGGTATGGGGTAACTAGTCACATGACAGATGACGCACAGATGCTACCTCACACAAACATGAAAAAGGCCATCTTGTAAGATGGGTTAAATCAGTCACATGACAGCCAGCTCACAGATTTTACCTCACACAGATATGAAGGAGGCCATCTTGTAAGATGAGTTAATCAGTCACATAACAGCCGGCTCACAGATGCTACCTCACACAAACATGATAGAGGCCATCTTGTAAGATGGGTTAAACCAGTCACACGACAGCCGACTCACAGATGCTACCTCACACAGACATGAAGGAGGCCATCTTGTAAGATGGGTTAATCAGTCACATGACAGCCGACTCACAGATGCTACCTCACACAGACATGAAGGAGGCCATCTTGTAAGAAGGGTTAATCAGTCACACGACAGCCGACTCACAGATGCTACCTCACACAAACATGGAGGAGGCCATCTTGTAAGATGGGTTAATCAGTCACATGACAGCCGACTCACAGATGCTACCTCACACAGACATGAAGGAGGCCATCTTGTAAGATGGGTTAATCAGTCACATGACATCCGACTCACAGATGCTACCTCACACAAACATGAGGGAGGCCATCTTGTAAGTATAGTTCAGACAACAGATAGTAAGTATGAAACCTTAGAATGTGGAAGACAGTAGACTTACAGCCACATGTAATAATCCATTCTACAACCTGAGAGAATTACAAGCATATGTTAATCCATTAATTTAAGTCTAGCTCACATGAAGAAGACAAAGACTCACCTGTCAGCCCAGCTCCTGCTGCACCAAACAGCGATGCTATGATAGCAATGCCGGCGGTAGACCCCAAGACTGCGGCCCCTGCGCTTCCAATGATGGTGGCCGCTCCTGCAGCTACGAATGGGGCAGCCAGACCCCCGGTCAGCCCTGTGTCACAATAAGACATTAGAGACCCCATCAGCGGTTCCCTGAACAGCAGATTATAACAGACCCCCTCACCTATTACCGTCCCTCCTCCTACAGTGGCCAGGCCAATGAGAAGGTATCGTTTCATCTTCTTCCTACGCTCCTTTTTGCGGCGGGAGGCCTGGACGGATCTGGTAGAAGAAATTGGGAGTAATTAGACAACTCCCAGGTACCAAACAAACTTTATTCTATGTACTGACGGAATAGGAGTCAACCATGAGAGAACCATGTTTGTGTGGACGCCAAGTCAATTAAAAAAACAAAACAAAACAAAAAAACAGTGTACTCGCTGAGGCATGGGGCACAGAGTGCCTCAGCGCGGAGACATCAAAGCTTCCTAGTGAAACGGGCTGAATATAAATGACCAGTATTTATCTGATAAAAATACTGAAATATATAATACAAGAAAAGTTTATTCTAAAAAAAATGAGATAATTTTAATAAGCCATGTTTGCCGGCAAGTGTAGATTATTGACCACAGACGTCCCCCCGGGTGAGAGACGCTCATACGAGTCTGATGAAGGTGCGGGGTAAAGATTTACAGGCTTCACGAAAGTGTTCAGGCTTCACGTAAGTCGATAATATGGATTTATTTTATTACAGAAGCGTTCCTGGTGTTAACAATCTGTTCGAGTCCTGACGGTAAACAACAGCTCGCAGGCCCCCAGCAGAAATAAAGGTGGAAACAAACAAAATAATTACGAGAACAAATCACGCGGCGTCTTCATAACGCACAGCTAGAGCTGGCAAGGAACAGAACAATGCGGTAGGACTACAGTAAGCAGCGTGCGGCTCTCCAACACCATTATCGCTGCGCACAGAGGAGGGCGGCTGTACGCGGAATATACAGGGAAGGGGTTCTGTAACGCAAGTGCTACAAAATACAGTCAGATATAATATTGGAATTATAGATTTCAGGGATTTTTTGCTAATTTTATTTTCTTATAGATTTATTTTGCAATTCCAACCACTGATCAACAGTCTGTTATGTACAACGTTTTCCTAATTACAAATACCCCTCCTCCAATTCATAATACTTAGGCCCTTATTCTGATCGGTGCGGCCGGAGCCGCATATGCGGCTCCGACCGCACAGACGAATCCCCGCCTTGCGTACGGATCGCCACCTCCGTCCGTACGCGGATATGTGGCGATCCGTATGAAAGTGGACGGGGATACGCCTCCTCCACCTTGGGAGCAGCCCCTGCATTCGATGGTCGCAGACCATCGAATGCAGGGCCGCACGCTCCACCAGGTCCCGCAACACAAGACCACACGGACACTTGTCCGTGTGAAATCTTGTATTGGGGCGGGCAGCTGACATCCGGCGATGTCAGCTGCCCGCCCCCTACACGCGCGTCATGGCCTCATTACCATGCATACGCCCCGCGTTTGCATGGGAACGCCCATGAAACGCGGGGCGTATGCATAGGGAAATGAGGCTAAGTAGCCCCTCACGCCCCTATCCGCCCCCTTTGCGGCGGTCAAAAAAAGTGTGCAGCGATTTCGCCTGCACATGCGCAGAGTGCCCTCTGCACATGCGCAGAGCGAAAACATCGGCGGAACGGCCGCATGCGGCCGTTACCGAACCGATCAGAATAAGGGCCTTAATTAGGTTAAACGTACTATCCATTTAAACGGGAACACTCTGTCATTGGATGCTCTGGATCCCTTGTGGCACCACATCAATAAAGGATAATAATAATAATAATTACATAGGTTCTGTATAATTCATGTCCCTGTTTAAAGTGATAGTGTGGTAAGCCTATGGGGTCGATCCTATTAGTGCAAGTGCGAATCATCAAGGCGCCGGATGCAATTTACGGCGGATGGAATTCGCACTATGGTGCTCGCTGCCGCATAGGGTTGCAAGCAATTTATAGTGAATTAGGTGATTCATCGCGCCCTACGGGCGCTCTTCACACCGTCGTAAGGGGCTGCGCCCCCTTAATTTGTGAACATTTGTATATGAGAAAGATGGTTAGAATTGTATGAAAGATGGCCTGTATTGCAACTTGAGTTATAGGTGAAATGTGTTAAATAGAGAGCATATGATGTGGAAGGGGGTGTGTATTGTTTTGTTTAATTAAAAAGCGGTTACAGAGTAAGATGTACATTGATGCTGCTTTCAGACCGCATAACTGGCTTTGACCCTGTATTTGGAAACGTTTCCAAAAACGGGTCTGCCAGATAAAACCCCTTTCACACCGCAGCACTTAAACGGTATATTACCGTTTAAGTGCCGATTTTTTGACACTGGCAGACCCGTTTTTGGAAACTTTCCAAATACAGGGTCAAAGCCAGTGCAGCCTTCAGCCCTCCCCTCCGTGCAGCTCCCCCCCCTCGCGCGTGTCGACCGAGAGCATGTCGACGCCCCCCGCGCATGTCGACGCCCCCACCCCCCCCCCCGCGTGTCGGCGCCCCCCCCCGTGTCGACTTACCCCGTGCCGGTACCTCCGTTGTGGATCCCGGCACTGCAGCTCAGTATGCTCGGAAAGCACTTATGAAAAAAGTGTCTTCCAGAAAATGGCTGCCCCATAGGAAACCCTGTTTAAAAAAACTGTCTTTCGTATGGGGGCAGCCATTTTCTGAAAGACACTTTTTTCATAAGTGCTTTCCGAGCATACTGAGCTGCAGTGCCGGGAACCACAACGGAGATACCGGCACGGGGTAAGTCGACACGGGGGGGCGCCGACACGCGGGGGGGGGGGGGGGGGGGCGTCGACACGCGCGGGGGGGCGTCGACACGCGCGCGGGGGGTGTCGACACGCGCGGGGGGGGGGCTCCAGTGCTGTGAATACTTAATGAGCGCTCATTAAGTATTCACTGTGCTGAATTTAGGACCCAGCTTATTGGCTGGGTCCTAAATACCGTTTCAGAACCGATTTTGAGCCTAAAATACCGGTTCTGAAACGGGTAGGACCCTGCATTTTAACCGGTTAGAAAAAACGTTTTTTTCTAACCGGTTAAGTGGTCCTGCACCTTTCAGACCGCACACATTACCGTTTTAAAACGGTAAAAAAACGGCAATATACCGTTTTTAAAGTGCGGTCTGAAAGGGGCATGATAGTGTGGATGGTACAGTGACATTTGTGGGTGTGGGGGGGGGGGCTGTGTGTGCATGTTGTTTAGGTGTGTGTGTGTGTGCGCAATAGTATAGTAGGGTGTTTCTGAGTCAGCGGCTCCCCACTGGCGGAGGTCACGACACAGGAAAACAGGAGGCTGGGTAGTGATAGGGGTGTGTGGGCATAAGGGGGACAAAAGAGGAGGGTGGGAGATACTGTGCAGCTTCTGCCAGTGGGTGAGGGTCCAGCGTGGCAGTACAGGATGGTGGCCCTTAGTCAGTGTCTCCTCCTACTGGGTGGGAGTTCGGGTGCATGAGAGCAGGAGGCTGGGCTATGAGGCATGATAGGGGTATGTGGGCAAAACAGCGTCAGCGACTCCCCAGTGGTGGAAGTTACGGTTCAGGAGAGCAGGAAGCTGGGTAGTGATAGGGGTGTGTGTGTGTGAGTATACGGGGGACTAAAAAGGGGCTTAGGGGTGCCGTGATTTGCGGGAGGGGCGCGGGGGGTGCCGTGAATCAAGGGAGGGAGGGGGCGCAGGTATCGGCGAATCGCGGGAGAGGGCGGGGGTCCGCAAAGCGTGGGAGGGGGCGTGAATTGCGCAAGGGGGGGGTTGCGAATCGCGGGAGGGGGGGGTGCACGGGGCGCGATGAATCACCTAGTTGGTTATATATTCTTGTAGAAGGATGGTAGGATGTGTCATTCAGAATGCATTTACATAAACAGTAATAGTAGCAGTAAAAGATCTGACTTAAAACACCTACAGTAAAACAGAACAGGTGTTATATATTATACAAATAATTGGTTGATGATGTGTAGGTTGACGTGCACATAGTTCATAATTGTCACTGGAAAAAAATTGCTACACGAAAAAATCAACACAGAAAATTCAACACATGTAAATGTTGACATAAGTGTGGCACTTCATCGGTGTCCATGTCGACACATGAGAATGAATATGAAAACATTCAAAAAAAGAAAAATAAATCTTCAAAAACTCATGTCAACCTTTTTCATTGTCGACCATAGCCGTGCATGTGCCATTTAATCCTGGGGTTGCTTTGAATCGCGCGCGGGGGTGGGAGGAGGTGAGGGGTGTCCGCGAATCACGGGAGGAGGGGTCGTGGGTGGATGCCGTGAATTGTGGGAGGGGGCGCGGAGGGTTGCAGTGAATCGCGGGAGGGTGGGTCGCGGGGGCTTGCCGCAATGACAGGAGGGGGGGGTCAGGGGTGGGGAATTGCGGTTGGGGGGGTCGTGGGGGGCACCGTGAACCTCGCGAGGGGGGGCCCGGGGGGTTGGCGCGAATCGCGGGAGGGGGGGTCGCGGGGTGCCGTGAATCGCAGGAGGGGGGGTGTAACGGGGTGGGGCCGCGAATTGCGGGAGTCACCGGGGGTGCCGCGAATTGCAGGGGGTGTGCTGCAAATCGCAGGAGGGGGGTCGCGGGGGGTGCCGCGAATCGCCACAAGAAAAAATCAACACAGAAAGGTCAACACATGTAAATGTTGACATAAGTGTGGCACTTCATTGGTGTCCATGTCGACACATGAGAATGAATATAAAAACATTGAAAAAGTGAAAAATAAATCTTGTCAACCTTTTTTATTGTCGACCATAGCCATGTCAGTGTTTTGCATGTGCCATTTAATCGTGGGGATGCCGTGAATGGGGAAGGGGGAGGGAGGGAGGTGCATACCTCCCAACATGACCCTCTCCAGGAGGGACACATTGCTCTGTTTCTGGACTTTCTTCTTAATTTATGGATTACCATCACCTGTGCTTAAACACCTTTCTTATCAATTACCCTGTTTCAAATGACAGGTGATGACAATCATATATTAAGATGGAAGTCCACAAACAGAGCATTCTGTCCCTCCTGGAGAGGGTCATGTTGGGAGGTATGGAGGTGTGGGGCGCTCACCTGGTGTGTCTGGTGAGTAGCTGTGTCTTTGCTGTGTAACATGGAGAGGCAGAGGGTGTCTGGCACTGTCTGTGGGCTGAGAAAGCAAGTTGGGTGGGGAGGAGCCTGCACTAGAAATTGGAAATAATTGGGAATAATTATCAATTATTAAAGAGATGGTAGGTTGAGGAAAGGACTGACTAGAATTGAAAATGAAAAAATTATAATCTAACATCACCTACCAGCCTGTGCCCAAGGCTATGGCTTTAAGAAAAGTGATGGTCAGTGGTGCACCCCCGAGTCTAGGTACGTTTAATTGGAAAAGCAAAAAGAAAAAGAAACTCGGGTGGGGTGCACTCTTATTCCCCAATCTAAGACTTGCTAAGCTGCTCGAAAAAAGATTTTTTTATTTATTTTTTATAAGTATTTTTTATGCCAAGCGAACTAATTTATTTAAGAATAATATTGTGCAAAAATATTTAATAATAATTCATATGTTAATTATGCTGCTGTAGCTGTTTTTTTGTGAATAAATACAATACAGGTTTTTTGGTGTATTTATTTTGACAAATTTTTACTCTAATAGTAAAACCAATGTAATTGCCTCTAATTGCGAATTATCTGTAGATATTTGTAATGGGGCTGGTGAAGGGGATTGGCTGACCTTCATATATCCTCAATGCCTTTGTCATATTGGCATTATAAATTTTTTCTCAATGGAGGTATGGAGGTGTGGGGAGCTCACCTGGTGTGTCTGGTGAGTAGCTGTGTCTTTGCTGTGTAACATGGAGAGGCAGAGGGTGTCTGGCACTGTCTGTGGGCTCACTGGGCTGGTTCTCTGTCATGTGAGTCAGTCATGTGAGTCAGAGGCTCCACCCAGCGTTACAGCTTCAGACACACTTTGAGTGACAGATGTAGCCAAATATATAAGAGATTAGGCCCTGCGACGGGTGCGAGATCAGGCTAAATCAGGTGTTTAAACGCATTGGAACAGCACCTCGCACCCTTTGCAAATAATAGGATCGACCCAAAATTTAGGTATTAACTCCTTTTGCTAAAATACACCTGAATAAAACCTAATGTTGCACAATTAATTTCTTAGAGTCTACCAGTTACTGGTAGATAATGAAAGTGATTTAAGACAATACACCAGGCAGTCACATCTGATGAGTGCATTTCTAAAAGAGAGCTTCATCATGAAGTTCAAAAAGCAGGCAAATAAAATCACATAGGCAAAATGTCACTGAAAAGCACCAAAGGCTGTATAAACGTCTATCATACAGAAACGTGGAGAATATGGCACAGTTCTGAACAGGTCGTTCTCCCAAATCAAGCATCCATGGGAACCAGAGATGGGACATCAGTAAATAACAGATGACGACTGAGACTTTATTATAGAAAACTAATCACAGATTTATTGAGAACAATAAAAAACGGTTACATACCTGCGTCATTGCTCCTCCACGCAGCAGAAAGAACAGGGAATGGTTAATAAAAGAACAAAGCAGCAGAACAGTAAATAGAATACAGTGAAAACTTTTGCGGTCGCACATGTACGGATAACGGGGGTCAGCGGAGTATACCGCTCTGTGTGCGGGGTATACGGCTCTCAGGCTGCTGTGTGCGGGGTATACGGCTCTCAGGCTGCTGTGTGCGGGGTATACGACTCTGTGTTTGTGGGGTATACGGCTCTTAGGCTGCTGTGTATGGGGTATACGGCTCTTAGGCTGCTGTGTGCGGGGTATACGGCTCTCAGGCTGCTGTGTGTGTGTGGTATACGGATCTCAGGCTGCTGTGTGCGGGGTATACGGCTCTGTGTGTGTGTGGTATACGGCTCTCAGGCTGCTGTGTGCGGGGTATACGGCTCTCAGGCTGCTGTGTGCGGGGTATACGGCTCTCAGGCTGCTGTGTGTGTGTGGTATACGGATCTCAGGCTGCTGTGTGCGGGGTATGCGGCTCTCAGGCTGCTGTGTGCGGGGTATACGGCTCTCAGGCTGCTGTGTGTGGGGTATACGGCTCTCAGGCTGCTGTGTGCGGGGTATGCGGCTCTCAGGCTGCTGTGTGCGGGGTATACGGCTCTCAGGCTGCTGTGTGCAGGGTATGCGGCTCTCAGGCTGCTGTGTGCGGGGTATACGGCTCTCAGGCTGCTGTGTGCGGGGTATACGGCTCTCAGGCTGCTGTGTGCGGGGTATGCGGCTCTCAGGCTGCTGTGTGCGGGGTATGCGGCTCTCAGGCTGCTGTGTGCGGGGTATGCGGCTCTCAGGCTGCTGTGTGTGGGGTATACGGCTCTCAGGCTGCTGTGTGCGGGGTATACGGCTCTCAGGCTGCTGTGTGCGGGGTATACGGCTCTGTGTGTAGGGGGTATACGGCTCTCAGGCTGCTGTGTGCGGGGTATACGGCTCTCAGGCTGCCGTGTGCGGGGTATACGGCTCTCAGGCTGCTGTGTGCGGGGTATACGGCTCTGTGTGTAGGGGGTATACGGCTCTCAGGCTGCTGTGTGCGGGGTATACGGCTCTCAGGCTGCTGTGTGCGGGGTATACGGCTCTCAGGCTGCTGTGTGCGGGGTATACGGCTCTGTGTGTAGGGGGTATACGGCTCTCAGGCTGCTGTGTGCGGGGTATACGGCTCTCAGGCTGCTGTGTGCGGGGTATGCGGCTCTCAGGCTGCTGTGTGCGGGGTATGCGGCTCTCAGGCTGCTGTGTGCGGGGTATGCGGCTCTCAGGCTGCTGTGTGCGGGGTATGCGGCTCTCAGGCTGCTGTGTGCGGGGTATGCGGCTCTCAGGCTGCTGTGTGCGGGGTATACGGCTCTCAGGCTGCTGTGTGCGGGGTATGCGGCTCTCAGGCTGCTGTGTGCGGGGTATGCGGCTCTCAGGCTGCTGTGTGCGGGGTAAATGGCTCTCAGGCTGCTGTGTGCAGGGTATGCGGCTCTCAGGCTGCTGTGTGCAGGGTATACGGCTCTCAGGCTGCTGTGTATGGGGTATGCGGCTCTCAGGCTGCTGTGTGCAGGGTATGTGGCTCTCAGGCTGCTGTGTGCGGGGCATGCGGCTCTGTGTGTGTGGTATACGGCTCTCAGGCTGCTGTGTGCGGGGTATGCGGCTCTCAGGCTGCTGTGTGCGGGGTATGCGGCTCTCAGGCTGCTGTGTGCGGGGCATGCGGCTCTCAGGCTGCTGTGTGCGGGGTATACGGCTCTGTGTGTGGTATACGGCTCTCAGGCTGCCGTGTGCGGGGTATACGGCTCTCAGGCTGCCGTGTGCGGGCTATACGGCTCTCAGGCTGCCGTGTGCGGGGTATACGGCTCTCAGGCTGCCGTGTGCGGGGTATGCGGCTCTCAGGCTGCTGTGTGCGGGGTATGCGGCTCTCAGGCTGCTGTGTGCGGGGTATGCGGCTCTCAGGCTGCTGTGTGTGGGGTATACAGCTCTGTGTGTGCGGTGTATACGGCTCTCAGGCTGCTGTGTGCGGGGTATACGGCTCTTATGCTGCTGTGTGCGGGGTAAACGGCTCTCAGGCTGCTGTGTGCGGGGTATACGGCTCTCAGGCTGCTGTGTGCGGGGTATACGGCTCTGTGTGCGGGGTATACGGCTCTCTGGCTGCTGTGTGCGGGGTATACGGCTCTCAGGCTGCTGTGTGCGGGGTATGCGGCTCTCAGGCTGCTGTGTGTCTCGGCTATTAGACTGGCAGTAAATCTCAGATAAGAGACAGCCCGGTGATAAATGATGACAGAGATTGATGGGACATGTCACACATTATAGACTCCGATTGTAAACAGTGTTATAAAGGCTATTTATAGAGCGTAACACATATAAGGTCACTGTCACATTACGGAGGCGTCTGGAGAACAATGGAAGACTGCGGTGAATGAGAGCAGACACTGAGCGAGGACAATACATCAGATCTGGGGATTGTGTGAGACACAGGGGGGCACTGTACAGCAGGAGCGTTACCGTCTTACTCCCAATACACGTCCTGACTGTAATACTATATAGTATATCCGCTTTCCACACACGCTGAGCCGTGCCGAGAACCAAGTCCTGACTGTAATATAGTATATCCGCTTCCCACACACGCTGAGCCGCGCGGAGAACACGTCCTGGGAACTAGTGACATCTGAGGCATGAGGCACTGTGGACCAACTCAGCCTATCAATGCACTAGGAACCAGTGACATAAATGAGGCATAAGGTATTGTGATCTATTTAGCCCATCAATTCACTAGGAACTTTTGAGGCTTGAGGCACTGTATGACCAATTCACTAGAACTAGTGCTATACCTAAGGCAGGAGGTACAGCGAGATCAGTTTTTTGTGTGAATTCACATGAGAGGCACGAGGCACAAACTGAAGTCATTGATAGGCTGCATTCTCAGGTATACCGGTTCTGCTCACAAAATGGCCACCTCTGCGGAGTGTTGTGCATGGCGTTACACATTAGGGTATACCAGTTCTGCTCACAAAATGGCTGCCACTGCTGTACAGATGTGCTGCTGAGAGACCCTCACATTGGGCGTGGCATTACACACAAGGTTATACCGGTTCTTTCTGCTCACAAAATGGCCACCTCTGCGTACAGATGTGCGGCTGAGAGACCCTCACATTGGGCGTGGCACTACACATTAGGGTATACCAGTTCTTTCTGCTTACAAAATGTCCGCCTCTGCTGACACATGTGCGGCTGAGAGACCCTCACGCTGGGCGTGGCATTACACATTAGGGTATACCAGTTCTTTCTGCTTACAAAATGTCCGCCTCTGCTGTACAGATGTGCGGCTGAGAGACCCTCACATTGGGCGTGGCATTACACATTAGGGTATACCAGTTCTTTCTGCTTACAAAATGGCCACCTCTGCGTACAGATGTGAGGCTGAGAGACCCTCACGCTGGGCTTGGCATTACACACTAGGGTATACCAGTTCTTTCTACTCACAAAATGGCCGCCTCTGCGTACAGATGTGAGGCTGAGAGACCCTCACGCTGGGCTTGGCATTACACACTAGGGTATACCAGTTCTTTCTACTCACAAAATTGCCGCCTCTGCTGTACAGATGAGCGGCTGATATACCCTCACGCTGGGCGTGGCATTATACATTAGGGTATACGCAGGGGCTTACTCTGACGGCTCCTCCGTGTAGTCCTTCAGCCTCTGCATCAGGGATTCCTCGCTCATCTCCATGGTCTCCGGGGGAACGCGCAGCAGCCAGGACACACGGGAGATCAGCACCCGGCTCCGAGCGTCGTAGTACCCTGCACAAAGACAGTCACACGCTTTACATGGGCAGTCACACCGCAACGGGAGAGCAAACACAGGGCTGCAGGATGTCTGTTACTAAACCCTATGTACTAACATTCCTTCTGTGCACCACTAAAGGTCGCCGTGGAGTTTGTCCATGTCTATGTCGAGGAATATTAGGTGGATAGGTTATCATGTCATCTGTGTAGACATAATGACAATTCATGTATGTGGCCAGCTGTATGCCGACAGTGCACCCATGTTCTCATACATAATGAAGCATTACCACGCTCCTCGGGGATAATACACTGTGGACACCTACGTTTTTGTTCTCATTTTCCTTTCTTATAACTAGTACCAGAAACAGGAAGAAATCCGTGGGATAATTCGGGAAAGGAATGACGCACGGCGCAGGAAAGCTGCTATAAAGCAATAAATACGTCTGGTTGGTGTACTTGCTGTGGACAGCAGGATATCGATGTCAGATTGCCGACACTGATGTAATGTTATATAAAGCGCTGTAACGGTGGTGGCATGATAACATTAAACAGGATGATTTATTATTAAGTTATCATACCAACACCAATACAATGCATGTCAACACACCAGTTCCCAGGCCGTCATCATAACAGTAACGCCAGGCCGGCAGCTGTGTGAGACGGAACGGTGCAACACTTCAACTGCTCCGTCGGCGCCACCTAGTGGCGGTGGCCTATAACTGGATAGCCCTAGATTAGAATGGACTAAAACCACAATAAAAGCATATTTTTTTAGTTTGGAATATTAGAGCAGGTAATTGAATACCGCCCATTGTCACCATATACTATGTGCTACATCTATCTGTATGGGCAACACCACCTGCGGGGGGCAGAATGCTCAGTACCCCCATATATCGGTGTGCTATCTCGTCATACAGGGGGAAGAAGCGGTATCAGAGCACAGAACTCCTCTATAGCGACCAGCCAGAGACACAAAAACCAACGTCACCTAATAAAATATGGTTTTGAGGCTCTGTCTTTTGTGAGAATCCAAATTACAGATCCTGCAAACAGCGAGATCCCTATAGGTCACACGGGATCCGTGTAGGTCACCGCGTGATCCGTGTAGGTCACCGCGTGATCCGTGTAGGTCACCGCGTGATCAGAGAAAGCAGAAGCTCTTTAAAAACAAATGTAGAGAACACTCCGTGTAACGCTGCCAAAAAAATGTTCTATTAAACCTTCAGAGCACTTTAACCTTTTATTATTACTATAAACCTATTACGGTATATATTTGACAGTAATGGTGTGTACACACGGTGAGATTCCAGTGCTATGCAATCTTTGCTATCTCTGTACTATTTACATACAATTCATACAATCTGCATTAGATTTGCGCTGTATAGTCATTGCTGCCGTCTATCTGGGTTTCGATTTGTGCTGTCACGGGAGCGCACATCGCAAGCGCAAGGTAAAAAACCTGTGCGATCTGCATGCGATTATGACTATATAGTCAAAATCTCATGTCAAATCTCACCGTGTGTACACAGCATAAGTCATACAGACGCGATCAATTTTCACACTGGAGAAAGAACTTTAGGCTAACGGGAGCGTTTTGCAGAAATGGTTTCCGTGGTAATAACTGCTCCGCGCTCCCTGCTGCTCCGGTTATGAGTGAGAATAAAAGAACAATACACACGGGGTGCAGATTACTGACAACAGATGGATTTCAGAATTAATGTTTACATCCCATAAATGCAGCGGCTCTGAGTATAGGATTCGCCATGAGTTGCGCAATTATCACTAGTCGCGGAGACAGATGCATCAATTGCACTTTTACATCCCATAAATGCAGCGGCTCTGAGTATAGGATTCGCTGCCGGTCTGCCACGAGCTGCGCAATTATCACTAGTCGCGGAGACAGATGCATCAATTGCACTTTTACATCCCATAAATGCAGCAGCTCTGAGTATAGGATTCGCTGCCGGTCTGCCATGAGCTGCGCAATTATCACTAGTCGCGGAGACATGCATCAATTGCACTTTTACATCCCATAAATGCAGCGGCTCTGAGTATAGGATCCGCCATGAGTTGCGCAATTATCACTAGTCGCGGGGACAGATGCATCAATTGCACTCTTACCGCCACTCTGCATTGTCACGAGTAAACTTAGGCTGCTGCGAGTTATTACGATATCAGCTCCCTCGGCTTATCAGACGCTCCCCGTCCTTGCAAGACCTCAACCGGCACTGAACACTCACCTGCTCATCAAAGCGTACCCTTGGTATAACCTAGTACCGGGGCCGCTCTCCCTACCTGCCACCTCATGTCCTGCCCATTTTTGCCATACTCACTTCCTGCCTTCAGGCCTCCTTGCGAGCACCTCATGTCACCTGTCCCCCTCCCCCTCGATCAGGGGTGGGGAACCTTTTTGTGCCAAGAGCCGTTTGTATGGGGAAAAAAAATCCTTCAGCGGCCATATGTAAAACTTTCTCTTACAAATTCCCCTGCTGCAGCCGTCCCACTCTCCGGCGGCTGCTGCTGAATAGGACTGACAGTCTCCTGCTGCAGCCGTCCCACGCTCTGGCGGCTGCTGCTGAATAGGACTGACAGTCTCCTGCTGCAGCCGTCCCACGCTCCGGCGGCTGCTGCTGAATAGGACTGACAGTCTCCTGCTGCAGCCGTCCCACGCTCCGGCGGCTGCCGCTGAATAGGACTGACAGTCTCCTGCTGCAGCCGTCCCACGCTCCGGCGGCTGCCGCTGAATAGGACTGACAGTCTCCTGCTGCAGCCGTCCCACGCTCCGGCGGCTGCTGCTGAATAGGACTGACAGTCTCCTGCTGCAGCCGTCCCACGCTCCGGCGGCTGCCACTGAATAGGACTGACAGTCTCCGACTGCTGCTGATTAAGAGGAATCTCGCGAGAACTACCGACCTCTCACGAGAATTCCCCTGTACTTGACTCCCGGCAAAGCCGCCGGGCGGGTGGGAGGGCCACTCAGACCAGCTACGGGGGCCACATACGACCCCCAAGCCTGAGGTTCCCCACCCCTGCTCTAGATCAAGCAGGTCCAACCTTGGCCCTCCAGCTGTTGTGAAACTACAAGTCCCATCATGCCTTGCCAGTTTTGCTATTAGGGAATGCTAAAACTATTGCGTTTATATTACACTATTACATACTGGGATGTGTAGTTTCACAGCAGCTGGAGGGCCAAGGTTGGACATGTCTGCCCTAGATTGTAAGCTCTGTAGATCAGGGGCCACTTCCCTCCTCATTTCTCCTCTCGCACTTCAATTACAGTTCTCTTCTTCTCAGCGACCGTCTTTAACCACAACATTTCTCACGTTTATCTCTACCAGCGACAACCCACCCCTTGTAGTACCCGGACACCTCCTCTGCTACCCTACAATCTCGGCTGTATTGTACTAATGTGTGCCCTATGTACGGCGCTGCCCCTTGTAGTACCCGGACACCTCCTCTGCTACCCTACAATCTCAGCTGTATTGTACTAATGTGTGCCCTATGTACGGCGCTGCCGGTGGTAGTACACGGACACCTCCTCTGCTTCCCTACATCTCAGCTGTATTGTACTAATGTGTGCCCTATGTACGGCGCTGCCCCTGGTAGTACCCGGACACCTCCTCTGCTACCCTACAATCTAAACTGTATTGTACTAATGTGTGCCCTATGTACGGTGCTGCCCCTGGTAGTACCCGGACACCTCCTCTGCTTCCCTACATCCCAGCTGTATTGTACTAATGTGTGCCCTATGTACAGCGCTACCCCTGGTAGTACACGGACACCTCCTCTGCTTCCCTACAATCTCAGCTGTATTGTACTAATGTGTGCCCTATGTACGGCGCTGCCCCTGGTATCTCTTCACTGGCTCCCCATTCCTTTCCGAGTTCTCTTTAAACTCCTCACCACCACCTACAAGGCTCTCTCCTCCTCCACCGCTCCTTACCTCTCTTCACTGATCTCTATCCACACTCCCTCTCGTCCTCTTCGCTCCATCGCTGACCACCAACTGACCTCTCACCTAATCACCTCCTCCCACTCCCGTGTCCAAGACTTCTCTCGCGCTGCCCCCCTGCACTGGAACAACCTCCCGCCACCCATCAGGCTTTCTGATTCCCTTACCTCCTTCAAGCGCTCCCTCAAAACCCACTTTTTTCGACTAGCCTATCCCTCCTCCTAACCTCTTTTGATCCTCCTATCCTGCCTCCGTTCTCCTCTGTTCCTACTTATCCGATTGTTTTTCGTTCGTCCACCCACCTCCTTTTAGTATGTTAACTCTTATGAGTAGGGTCCTCCTTCCTCACATCCTCACCCTACCTCTTTACCTCACGTGTGCTCCTGTCCTGTTCTTCCCTTCCTCTACTTCATCTTCAGTCTCCTCCACAATTTTGACACCTACTTCTGAACTGATGCTGATTTTAGTTCTACCAGCTATACCCCTATTCATACTGTATTTTTCAACACACCCTGTACGTTGCCTTGTCATTTGTTTTTTGTTTGCTATGTACGGCGCTGCGGACACTTTGCGGCGCCTTATAAATTAAAGTACTACTACTACTAGTACCTGGACACCTCCTCTGCTTCCCTACAATCTCAGCTGTATTGTACTAATGTGTGCCCTATGTACAGCACTGCCCCTGGTAGTACCCGGACACCTCCTCTGCTTCCCTACAATCTCAGCTGTATTGTACTAATGTGTGCCCTATGTACGGCGCTGCCCCTGGTAGTACCTGGACACCTCCTCTGCTACCCTACAATCTCAGCTGTATTGTACTAATGTGTGCCCTATGTACGGCGCTGCCCCTGGTAGTACCTGGACACCTCCTCTGCTTCCCTACATCCTAGCTGTATTGTACTAATGTGTGCCCTATGTATGGCGCTGCCCCTGGTAGTACCTGGACACCTCCTCTGCTTCCCTACATCCCAGCTGTATTGTACTAATGTGTGCCCTATGTACAGCGCTGCCCCTGGTAGTACCTGGACACCTCTTCTGCTTCCCTACAATCTCAGCTGTATTGTACTAATGTGTGCCCTATGTACGGAGCTGCCCCTGGTAGTACCCGGACACCTCCTCTGCTTCCCTACATCCCAGCTGTATTGTACTAATGTGTGCCCTATGTACAGCGCTGCCCCTGGTAGTACCCGGACACCTCCTCTCCTTCCCTACAATCTCAGCTGTATTGTACTAATGTGTGCCCTATGTACGGCGCTGCCCCTGGTAGTACACGGACACCTCCTCTCCTTCCCTACAATCTCAGCTATATTGTACTAATGTGTGCCCTATGTACAGCACTGCCCCTGGTAGTACCCGGACGCCTCCTCTGCTTCCCTACACCCCAGCTGTATTGTACTAATGTGTGCCCTGTGTACAGCGCAGTCCCTGGTAGTACCTGGACAGCTCCTCTGCTTCCCTACAATCTCAGCTGTATTGTACTAATGTGTGCCCTATGTACGGTGCTGCCCCGGGTAGTACCCGGAAACCTCCTCTGCTTCCCTGCATCCCAGCTGTTTTGTGTACTGAGCATTGTGCTGCTGTTACCTGTGCTGTTGTAGTGTCTCTGCCACTGTAATGTTCTGTGTCCCCTGTATTGTACTAATGTGTGCCCTATGTACAGCGCTGCTCCTGGTGTACACGGACACCTCCTCTGCTTCCCTACATCCCAGCTGTATTGTACTAATGTGTGCCCTATGTACAGCGCTGCCCCTGGTAGTACACAGACACCTCCTCTGCTTCCCTACATCTCAGCTGTATTGTAGTAATGTGTGCCCTATGTACAGCACTGCCCCTGGTAGTACACGGACACCTCCTATGCTTCCCTACAATCTCAGCTGTATTGTACTAATGTGTGCCCTATGTACGGCGCTGCCCCTGGTAGTACCCGGACACCTCCTCTGCTTCCCTACATCTCAGCTGTATTGTAGTAATGTGTGCCCTATGTACAGCACTGCCCCTGGTAGTACACGGACACCTCCTATGCTTCCCTACAATCTCAGCTGTATTGTACTAATGTGTGCCCTATGTACGGCGCTGCCCCTGGTAGTACACGGACACCTCCTCTGCTTCCCTACATCCCAGCTGTATTGTACTAATGTGTGCCCTATGTACAGCGCTGCCCCTGGTAGTACACAGACACCTCCTCTGCTTCCCTACATCTCAGCTGTATTGTAGTAATGTGTGCCCTATGTACAGCACTGCCCCTGGTAGTACACGGACACCTCCTATGCTTCCCTACAATCTCAGCTGTATTGTACTAATGTGTGCCCTATGTACGGCGCTGCCCCTGGTAGTACCCGGACACCTCCTCTGCTTCCCTACATCTCAGCTGTATTGTAGTAATGTGTGCCCTATGTACAGCACTGCCCCTGGTAGTACACGGACACCTCCTCTGCTTCCCTATATCCCAGCTGTATTGTACTAATGTGTGCCCTATGTCTTCGGCGCTGCCCCTGGTAGTACCCGGAAACCTCCTCTGCTTTCCTACATCCCAGCTGTTTTGTACTAGTGTGTGCCCTATGTACGGCACTGCCCCTGGTAGTACCCGGACGCCTCCTCTGCTTCCCTACAATCTCAGCTGTATTGACTAATGTGTGCCCTATGTACAGCACTGTCCCTGGTAGTACCCGGATACCTCCTCTGCTTCTCTACAATCTCAGCTGTATTGTACTAATGTGTGGCTTGGGGGCATATCATACACCTGCACACGTATATGTAACCATTATCTCTGAATTCTATTATCATGTAGTGTTCAAGATTGGTTACTATTACTACTCAGTGTGCTGGGGAACCAATGTCTTGTTACTGACTAAGTATTAACCCCTCCCTCATGCACCTGAGTAATATTACTGAACTAATTTGAGCATCTACCACTATCTGTATGTATGTTGTGAGAGGCAGAGAAGAGCTTGTATTAGGCTTGATGCAGGTCCTGATATGCCACATGGAGTAGTTTTGGGTTGCTCCAAGGTAGGTAGCTCTTAGTTTGGATATACTAAGTAAGTAGCCATTATCATGTGGCTCCTTTCTGGCTAATTGTAGACCCAATTTAGGGTAACAGTGGTGTGGGGTGCGGTGCCCCTGGACTGGTTGGGCTGGGTGGCTTTAGTGCGGCATGCCCTTACATTCTATTAACACACTTTTCCCTCACTAACACTATCTCTCTCTTATTTTAATTACATTTCATTTATCTCTCTCTTTATGTATAGCTTCGGCTTCCTATCACTAATTATTAACACTTAGTATCTCACTGGCATGCCGCACTGGGCCTCCTAGCTTATGATAGTTTTTGGGGTGCCGCACCCTGCACCTAGATATAGCGCTAGGGACCCCCAATATACAGAGAAGCCTTGACGCGGCTTGGGGGCATGTCATACACCTGCGCAGGTATATGTAACCAATATCTCTGAATTCTATTATCATGTAGTGCTCAAGATTGGTTACTAATACTACTCAGTGTGCCGGGGGAACCAATGTCTTGTTACTTACTAAGTATTAACCCCTCCCTTGCATGCACCTGAATAGTATTACTGAACTAATTTGAGCATCTACCACTATCTGTATGTGTATTGTGTACTGTGCATTGTGCTGCTGTTACCTGTGCTGTTGTAGTGCCTCGGTCACTGTAATGTTCTGTGTCCCCTGTATTGTACTAATGTGTGCCCTATGTACGGCGCTGCCCCTGGTAGTACACGGACACCTCCTCTGCTTCCCTACATCCCAGCTGTATTGTACTAATGTGTGCCCTATGTACAGCGCTACCCCTGGTAGTACACAGACACCTCCTCTGCTTCCCTACATCCCAGCTGTATTGTGTACTGAGCATTGTGCTGCTGTTACCTGCGCTGTTGTAGTGTCTCAGTCACTGTAGTGTTCTGTGTCCCCTGTATTGTACTAATGTGTGCCCTATATACGGCGCTGCCCCTGGTAGTACACAGACACCTCCTCTGCTTCTCTACATCCCAGCTGTACTGTACTGTACTAATGTGTGCCCTATGTACGGCGCTGCCCCTGGTAGTACACAGACACCTCCTCTGCTTCCCTACATCCCAGCTGTATTGTGTACTGAGCATTGTGCTGCTGTTACCTGCGCTGTTGTAGTGTCTCAGTCACTGTAATGTTCTGTGTCCCCTGTATTGTACTAATGTGTGCCCTATGTACGGCGCTGCCCCTGGTAGTACACAGACACCTCCTCTGCTTCCCTACATCCCAGCTGTATTGTGTACTGAGCATTGTGCTGCTGTTACCTGCGCTGTTGTAGTGTCTCAGTCACTGTAGTGTTCTGTGTCCCCTGTATTGTACTAATGTGTGCCCTATGTACGGCGGTGCCCCTGGTAGTACACGGACACCTCCTCTGCTTCTCTACATCTCACCTGTATTGTACTAATGTGTGCCCTATATACGGCGCTGCCCCTGGTAGTACACAGACACCTCCTCTGCTTCTCTACATCCCAGCTGTACTGTACTAATGTGTGCCCTATGTACGGCGCTGCCCCTGGTAGTACACAGACACCTCCTCTGCTTCCCTACATCCCAGCTGTATTGTGTACTGAGCATTGTGCTGCTGTTACCTGTGCTGTTGTAGTGTCTCAGTCACTGTAATGTTCTGTGTCCCCTGTAATGTACTAATGTGTGCCCTATGTACGGCGCTGCCCCTGGTAGTACACGGACCCCTCCTCTGCTTCCCTGTATTGTGTACTGAGAAGAGTGCTGCTAATTGTTATCTGTGCTCTGTTGTAGTTATATAGTTACTATAATGTTATGTTTTGTGTCCCCTGTATTGTTCTAATGTGTGCCCTATGTATGGTTTTGCCAACCACTTGTGGCACCATATAACTAAAATGTAATAATAATAATAATAATAATCATCAGTGCCTATAAATGTGATTAAAAATCCCAAACGTACCATCTCGGAGACAAAAAGACACCAGATCCTGTAAGGAAAGAGAATGAGTGTGAGGGAGGGATGTGGTCAAATTGGCAACATTTACAAGTGGACGTTCATAATGAGAAAATCATAACGTCAACAGGGAATTATTGTTGACATGTTCACTATGTTGACATGTGAAACGCTGACATTTTGCATGGACTATCAAAGAAGGTTTACGGTACGGGAGGTAAGTTTAGAGTTAGGCACAAATGGGGGTGGGGTTAGACTTAGGTTTAAGGTACGTGTGTGTGTGTGTGTGGGGGGGGGTTAGAGTTGGGCACTGGTGCTGCGGTCCCTTCTTCTTACATACAAGCGATACTTAACTCCCGGAGAGTTTTCGGAGCTATAGCCACAAATATACAATGATCAATGGGCCCCTGAACCCGCATCCGGGACCGAAGGCTGCGAGAGAGCACGACTATGCATCTCTGGATTAGATGGGTCTAGCGTGATATGTGATCTGTCGGCGAGTTCAGTGTTACCTGAGTTATAATAGCCGGGTTTTCCTTCATGACGGAATCTTCCAGGAGAACCTGAGCGAATGTGTCTGTTCCTTCTCCCCCCAATCCACTGGCAAACGCCTCCATGGCCGGAAGGACGGTTGGGCAAAGGGCTAACCACTGCGCCAAGTCACCCACAAACTTCCTGCAGAAATCCCTGCAGATGGCGACAACATAATGTTATGTTACAGCTGAGGATGGACGACAGGGTGACGGAGGAGACTCACAGGAATAATGTTATGTTACAGCTGAGGACTGACATCAGGGTGACGGAGGAGACTCAGGAATAATGTTACGTTACAGCTGAGGACTGACATCAGGGTGACGGAGGAGACTCAGGAATAATGTTACGTTACAGCTGAGGACTGACAACAGGGTGACGGAGGAGACTCAGGAATAATGTTACGTTACAGCGGAGGACTGACAACAGGGTGACGGAGGAGACTCAGGAATAATGTTACGTTACAGCGGAGGACTGACAACAGGGTGACGGAGGAGACTCAGGAATAATGTTACGTTACAGCTGAGGACTGACAATAGGGTGACGGAGGAGACTCAGGAATAATGTTACGTTACAGCTGGGGACTGACAACAGGGTGACGGAGGAGACTCAGGAATAATGTTACGTTACAGCTGAGGACTGACATCAGGGTGACGGAGGAGACTCAGGAATAATGTTATGTTACAGCTGAGGACTGACATCAGGGTGACGGAGGAGACTCAGGAATAATGTTACGTTACAGCTGAGGACTGACAATAGGGTGACGGAGGAGACTCAGGAATAATGTTACGTTACAGCTGAGGACTGACAATAGGGTGACGGAGGAGACTCAGGAATAATGTTATGTTACAGCTGAGGACTGACAACAGGGTGACGGAGGAGATTCAGGAGTAATGTTAAGTTACAGCTGAGGACTGACATCAGGGTGACGGAGGAGACTCAGGAATAATGTTATGTTACAGCTGAGGACTGACAACAGGGTGACGGAGGAGATTCAGGAATAATGTTATGTTACAGCTGAGGACTGACAACAGGGTGACGGAGGAGATTCAGGAATAATGTTACGTTACAGCTGAGGACTGACAATAGGGTGACGGAGGAGATTCAGGAATAATGTTACGTTACAGCTGAGGACTGACATCAGGGTGACGGAGGAGACTCAGGAATAATGTTACGTTACAGCTGAGGACTGACAATAGGGTGACGGAGGAGACTCAGGAATAATGTTACGTTACAGCTGAGGACTGACAACAGGGTGACGGAGGAGACTCAGGAATAATGTTACGTTACAGCTGAGGACTGACAACAGGGTGACGGAGGAGACTCAGGAATAATGTTACGTTACAGCTGAGGACTGACAATAGGGTGACGGAGGAGATTCAGGAATAATGTTACGTTACAGCTGAGGACTGACATCAGGGTGACGGAGGAGACTCAGGAATAATGTTACGTTACAGCTGAGGACTGACAATAGGGTGACGGAGGAGACTCAGGAATAATGTTACGTTACAGCTGAGGACTGACAACAGGGTGACGGAGGAGACTCAGGAATAATGTTACGTTACAGCTGAGGACTGACATCAGGGTGACGGAGGAGACTCAGGAATAATGTTATGTTACAGCTGAGGACTGACAACAGGGTGACGGAGGAGACTCAGGAATAATGTTACGTTACAGCTGAGGACGGACAACAGGGTGAGGGAGGAGACTCAGGAATAATGTTACGTTACAATGGAGGACTGACAATAGGGTGACGGAGGAGATTCAGGAATAATGTTACGTTACAGCTGAGGATTGACAATAGGGTGACGGAGGAGACTCAGGAATAATGTTATGTTACAGCTGAGGACTGACAACAGGGTGACGGAGGAGAGTCAGGAATAATGTTACGTTACAGCTGAGGACTGACAATAGGGTGACGGAGGAGACTCAGGAATAATGTTATGTTACAGCTGAGGACTGACAACAGGGTGACGGAGGAGACTCAGGAATAATGTTACGTTACAGCTGAGGACGGACAACAGGGTGAGGGAGGAGACTCAGGAATAATGTTACGTTACAGCGGAGGACTGACAATAGGGTGACGGAGGAGATTCAGGAATAATGTTACGTTACAGCTGAGGACTGACAATAGGGTGACGGAGGAGACTCAGGAATAATGTTACGTTACAGCTGAGGACTGACAATAGGGTGACGGAGAAGACTCAGGAATAATGTTATGTTACAGCTGAGGACTGACAATAGGGTGACGGAGGAGACTCAGGAATAATGTTATGTTACAGCTGAGGACTGACAATAGGGTGACGGAGGAGACTCAGGAATAATGTACCTTTGTTCTTTCTCTGGATAAAGCTGGGCCAGTGACAGGCCACACAGGGCAGCATAGGCAAACCGGGCTGGCTCGCTCAGCGACCTCCCCAGCACGACACGGGGAAGCAGGCCGTCTGATTCATCCTCCATGATGTCACCCAGGTAACATCTGAACATAAAGCAAAACGAGCAAAAGGTAATAAGGCGCAAATAAAATGCACAGTTGTTTTCAATGTCCTCCCCCTCACCCCATGCATATGGGTGTGACACAGTGTACATATTCGTGTATGTGGAGGTGACACAGTGTGTATATCCGTGTATGGAGGTGACACAGTGTATATATCCGTGTATGGAGGTGACACAGTGTATATATCCGTGTATACAGGTGACACAGTGTATATATCCGTGTATGGAGGTGACACAGTGTATATATCCGTGTATGGAGGTGACACAGTGTATATATCCGTGTATGGTGGTGACACAGTGTATATATCCGTGTATGGAGGCGACAGAGTGTATATATCCGTGTATGGAGGTGACAGAGTGTATATATCCGTGTATACAGGTGACACAGTGTATATATCCTTGTATGGAGGTGACACAGCGTATATATCCGTGTATGGAGGTGACACAGCGTATATATCCGTGTATGGAGGTGACACAGTGTATATATCCATGTATGGAGGTGACACAGTGTATATATCCGTGTATGGAGGTGACACAGTATATATATTAGTGTATGGAGGTGACACAGTGTATATATGGAGGTGACACAGTGTATATATCCGTGTATGGAGGTGACACAGTGTATATATCCGTGTATGGAGGTGACGCACACTGGAGGAGGCAGAAAGGGGGTCTTGATAAAGGTCCAGCCAGGACCGAAACGTCGACCTGTACCCACTGTTATGCACATGGTGACTTGAAAAGTGGTATGTACCATTAAAAAACTTTTGCTTCAGCAAGTCCGGAGAGTGTCTTCCACTTCTCTACTCGTATATATTTGGAAGTACCCAGGATTGGGACTTTCTGGCTTCAGGCACCCCGGCAGTTGGCTCAAGGATTGGGAGAGTGCTATCCACTACGATATGGATATATATATATATATATATATATATATATATATATATATATATATATATATATATATATATATATATATATTAGTGTATGGAGGTGACACAGTGTATATATGGAGGCGACACAGTGTATATATGGAGGTGACACAGTGTACATATTAGTGTATAGAGGTGACACAGTGTATATATTAGTGTATGGAGGTGACACAGTGTATATATTAGTGTATGGAGGTGGCACAGTGTATATATATATTAGTATATGTGGAGGTGACACAGTGTAT
Source organism: Crinia signifera (assembly GCF_055691185.1). Taxonomy (NCBI): domain Eukaryota; kingdom Metazoa; phylum Chordata; class Amphibia; order Anura; family Myobatrachidae; genus Crinia; species Crinia signifera. The sequence continues at coordinate 7,228,173 of NC_139226.1, forward strand.
ATATATATTATATATTAGAATATGTGGAGGTGACACAGTGTATATATATATATATGTTTTAATACAAGTCTTTCTCACTATTTGGAGAGTGCCGCCTCTTGCTTCCATTTTTTGGAATCCGTATCTATATATATATATATATATATTAGTATATGTGGAGGTGACATATATATACACTATTAGTGTATGGAGGTGACACAGTGTATATATATTAGTGTATGGAGGTGACACAGTGTATATATTAGTGTATGGAGGTGACACAGTGTATATATTAGTGTATAGAGGTGACAAAGTGTATATTAGTGTATGGAGGTGACAGTGTATATATGGAGGTGACACAGTGTATATATTAGTGTATGGAGGTGACACAGTGTACATATTAGTGTATGGAGGTGACACAGTGTACATATTAGTGTATGGAGGTGACACAGTGTACATATTAGTGTATGGAGGTGACACAGTGTACATATTAGTGTATGGAGGTGACACAGTGTACATATTAGTGTATGGAGGTGACACAGTGTACATATTAGTGTATGGAGGTGACACAGTGTGTATATGGAGGTGACACAGTGTATATATTAGTGTATGGAGGTGACACAGTGAACATATTAGTGTATGGAGGTGACACAGTGTATATATTAGTGTATGGAGGTGACACAGTGTATATATTAGTGTATAGAGGTGACACAGTGTATATTAGTGTATGGAGGTGACAGTGTATATATGGAGGTGACACAGTGTATATATTAGTGTATGGAGGTGACACAGTGTACATATTAGTGTATGGAGGTGACACAGTGTACATATTAGTGTATGGAGGTGACACAGTGTACATATTAGTGTATGGAGGTGACACAGTGTGTATATGGAGGTGACACAGTGTATATATTAGTGTATGGAGGTGACACAGTGAACATATTAGTGTATGGAGGTGACACAGTGTATATATTAGTATATGTGGAGGTGACACAGTGTATATATTAGTGTATGGAGGTGACAGTGTATATATTAGTATATGTGGAGGTGACACAGTGTATATATTAGTATATGTGGAGGTGACACAGTGTATATATTAGTGTATGGAGGTGACACAGTGTATATATTAGTATATGTGGAGGTGACACAGTGTATATATTAGTATATGTGGAGGTGACACAGTATATATATATCTCCTATATATTTGGCTACATCTGTCACTCAAAGTGGGTGTCTGTGTCTATAACGCTCTGTTCCTGGACTTTCCTCTTAATGTGTGATTGCCTTCATCTGTGCTGAACACCTTTCTGAGAAATTAACCTGTTTAAAACAGGTGATGGCAATCATACATTAAGGGGAAGTCTAGAAACATAGCATTGTGTCCCTCCTGGAGAGGGTCATGTTGGGAGGTATGTGACAGAGAACCAGCCCAGTGAGCCCACAGACAGTGCCAGACACCCACTGCCTTCCCATGTTGCCCAGCACTGCTACTCCACAGCCACCAAGTGAGCGCCCCCCTCCCGCGATTTGCGGCAAAACCTCCCCCCCCACGCGCCCCCCCCCCCCCTCCCGCGATTCGCGGCAAAAACACCCGCTCCCCCGCGACCCCCCCTACCGCGATTCGCAGCAAAAACACCCCCGCGACCCCCCCTCCCGCGATTCGCTGCAAAAAGAACCCCCCCACGACCCCTCCCGCAATTCGCGGCATAACCACCACCCCGCGACCCCCCCCTCCTGCGAATCGCGGCAAACCCTCCCCCGTGACACACCCCCCCCCGATTCGCGGAAAAAACACCCCCCCCCCGCGACCTCCCTCCCGCGATTCGCGGCAAAAAGAACCCCCCCGCGACCCCCCCTTGCACGATTGGCGGCACCCCCCCTGCGACCCCCCTCCCGCGATTCGCGGCACCCCCCCCACCCACAATTCGCAGCAGCCCCAGGATTAAATGGCACATGCAAAACACTGACATGGCTATGGTCGACAATGAAAAAGGTTGACATGAGTTTTTGAAGATTTATTTTTAATTTTTTAAATTTTTTCATATTCATTGTCATGTGTCGACATGGACACCAATGAAGTGGCACACTTATGTCAACATTTACATGTGTTGACCTTTCTGTGTTGATTTTTTCTTGTGGCGATTCGCGTCACACCCCCCGCAACCCCCCCTCCCGCGATTCGCGGCACCCCCCGTGACTCCCCACCTCCCGCAATTCGCGGCAACCCCCCACCAGAACCCCTGTGAACCCCGCCCTCCCGCGATTCGCGGCACCCACCCCCGCAATTCGCGGCACCCCCCGTGATTCGCGGCAGCTCCAGAATTAAATTGCACATGGAAAACACTGACATGGCTATGGTCGACAATGAAAAAGGTTGACATGAGTTTTTGAAGTTTTTTTGTCATTTTTTTAATATTTTCATATTCATTCTCATGTGTCGACATGGACACCAATGAAGTGCCACACTTATGTCAACATTTACATGTGTTGACCTTTCTGTGTTGATTTTTTTCTGGTGGCGATTTGCGTCACCCCCCCCCCCCCACAACCCCCACTCCCATGATTCACGGCACACACACACACACCTCACCCGCGATTCTCGGCACCCAACCCCGTGACCCCCCCTCCCGTGATTCACAGCACACCCCCGCGACCCCCCCTCCCATGATTCGCCGCAACCCCCGCCCCGTAACCCCCCCTCCCGCGATTCGCGGCACCCACCCCCGCGACCCCCCCTCCCGCAATTCGCGGCACCCCCCCCCCCCGCGATTCTCGGCAGCTCCAGAATTAAATTGCACATGGAAAACACTGACATGGCTATGGTCGACAATGAAAAAGGTTGACATGAGTTTTTGAAGTTCTTTTTTTCATTTTTGAATGTTTTCATATTCATTCTCATGTGTCGACATGGACACCAATGAAGTGCCACACTTATGTCAACATTTACATGTGTTGACCTTTCTGTGTTGATTTTTTCTTGTGGCGATTCGCGTCACACCCCTCCCACCCCCCCCGCAACCCCCACTCCCGCGATTCACGGCACACACACACCCCCCCACGATTCTCGGCACCCCACCCCGTGACCCCCCCTCCCGTGATTCACGGCACACCCCCCGCGACCCCCCCTACCATGATTCGCCGCAACCCCGCCCCCGTAACCCCCCTCCCGCGATTTGCGGCAACCCACCCCGCGACCCCCCCTCCCGCGATTCTCTGCAATCCCTCCCCTCCCGCGATTCGCAGCATCCACCCCCCCACAACCCCCCCTCCTGCAATTCGCGGCACCCCCCGCGACCCCCCCTCCTGCAATTCGCGGCACCCTCCGCGACCCCCCCTCCCGCGATTCGCGGACACCTAAGTTGCAATACAGGGCATCTTTCATACAATTCTAACCATATTTCTCATATACAAACGTTCACAAATTAAGGGGGCGCAGCCCCTTACGACGGTGTGAAGAGCGCCCGTAGGGCGCGATGAATCACCTAGTATATATATATATATATATATATATATATATTAGTATATGTGGAGGTGACACAGTGTATATATATATATATACTAGGTGATTCATCGCGCCCTACGGGCGCTCTTCACACCGTCGTAAGGGGCTGCGCCCCCTTAATTTGTGAACGTTTGTATATGAGAAATATGGTTAGAATTGTATGAAAGATGCCCTGTATTGCAACTTAGGTGTCCGCGAATCGCGGGAGGGGGGGTCGCGGAGGGTGCCGCGAATTGCAGGAGGGAGGGTCGCGGGGGGTGCCGCGAATTGCAGGAGGGGGGGTTGTGGGGGGGTGGATGCTGCGAATCGCGGGAGGGGAGGGATTGCAGAGAATCGCGGGAGGGGGGGTCGCGGGGTGGGTTGCCGCAAATCGCGGGAGGGGGGTTACGGGGGCGGGGTTGCGGCGAATCATGGTAGGGGGGGTCGCGGGGGGTGTGCCGTGAATCACGGGAGGGGGGGTCACGGGGTGGGGTGCCGAGAATCGTGGGGGGGTGTGTGTGTGCCGTGAATCGCGGGAGTGGGGGTTGCGGGGGGGGTGGGAGGGGTGTGACGCGAATCGCCACAAGAAAAAATCAACACAGAAAGGTCAACACATGTAAATGTTGACATAAGTGTGGCACTTCATTGGTGTCCATGTCGACACATGAGAATGAATATGAAAACATTCAAAAATGAAAAAAAGAACTTCAAAAACTCATGTCAACCTTTTTCATTGTCGACCATAGCCATGTCAGTGTTTTCCATGTGCAATTTAATTCTGGAGCTGCCGAGAATCGCGGGGGGGGGGGGTGCCGCGAATTGCGGGAGGGGGGGTCGCGGGGGTGGGTGCCGCGAATCGCGGGAGGGGGGGTTACGGGGCGGGGGTTGCGGCGAATCATGGGAGGGGGGGTCGCGGGGGTGTGCTGTGAATCACGGGAGGGGGGGTCACGGGGTTGGGTGCCGAGAATCGCGGGGGAGGTGTGTGTGTGTGTGCCGTGAATCATGGGAGTGGGGGTTGTGGGGGGGGGGGGGGGTGACGCAAATCGCCACCAGAAAAAAATCAACACAGAAAGGTCAACACATGTAAATGTTGACATAAGTGTGGCACTTCATTGGTGTCCATGTCGACACATGAGAATGAATATGAAAATATTAAAAAAATGACAAAAAAACTTCAAAAACTCATGTCAACCTTTTTCATTGTCGACCATAGCCATGTCAGTGTTTTCCATGTGCAATTTAATTCTGGAGCTGCCGCGAATCACGGGGGGTGCCGCGAATTGCGGGGGTGGGTGCCGCGAATCGCGGGAGGGCGGGGTTCACAGGGGTTCTGGTGGGGGGTTGCCGCGAATTGCGGGAGGTGGGGAGTCACGGGGGTGCCGCGAATCGCGGGAGGGGGGGTTGCGGGGGGTGTGACGCGAATCGCCACAAGAAAAAATCAACACAGAAAGGTCAACACATGTAAATGTTGACATAAGTGTGCCACTTCATTGGTGTCCATGTCGACACATGACAATGAATATGAAAAAATTTAAAAAATTAAAAATAAATCTTCAAAAACTCATGTCAACCTTTTTCATTGTCGACCATAGCCATGTCAGTGTTTTGCATGTGCCATTTAATCCTGGGGCTGCTGCGAATTGTGGGTGGGGGGGGTGCCGCGAATCGCGGGAGGGGGGTCGCAGGGGGGGTGCCGCCAATCGTGCAAGGGGGGGTCGCGGGGGGGTTCTTTTTGCCGCGAATCGCGGGAGGGAGGTCGCGGGGGGGGGGTGTTTTTTCCGCGAATCGGGGGGGGGTGTGTCACGGGGGAGGGTTTGCCGCGATTCGCAGGAGGGGGGGGTCGCGGGGTGGTGGTTATGCCGCGAATTGCGGGAGGGGTCGTGGGGGGGTTCTTTTTGCAGCGAATCGCGGGAGGGGGGTCGCGGGGGTGTTTTTGCTGCGAATCGCGGTAGGGGGGGTCGCGGGGGAGCGGGTGTTTTTGCCGCGAATCGCGGGAGGGGGGGGGGGCGCGTGGGGGGGAGGTTTTGCCGCAAATCGCGGGAGGGGGGCGCTCACTTGGTGGCTGTGGAGTAGCAGTGCTGGGCAACATGGGAAGGCAGTGGGTGTCTGGCACTGTCTGTGGGCTCACTGGGCTGGTTCTCTGTCACATACCTCCCAACATGACCCTCTCCAGGAGGGACACAATGCTATGTTTCTAGACTTCCCCTTAATGTATGATTGCCATCACCTGTTTTAAACAGGTTAATTTCTCAGAAAGGTGTTCAGCACAGATGAAGGCAATCACACATTAAGAGGAAAGTCCAGGAACAGAGCGTTATAGACACAGACACCCACTTTGAGTGACAGATGTAGCCAAATATATAGGAGATATATATATATATATATATATATATATATATATATATATATATATATATATATATATATATATATATATATTAGTATATGTGGAGGTGACATAGTGTATATATATTAGTGTATGGAGGTGACACAGTGTATATATTAGTATATGTGGAGGTGACACAGTGTATATATATATATATATATATATATATATATATATATATATATATTAGTATATGTGGAGGTGACACAGTGTATATATATATATATATATATATATATTAGTATATGTGGAGGTGACACAGTGTATATATTAGTATATGTGGAGGTGACACAGTGTATATATTAGTATATGTGGAGGTGACACAGTGTATATATATATATATATATATATTAGTATATGTGGAGGTGACACAGTGTATATATTGGTGTATGGAGGTGACACAGTGTATATATTAGTGTATGTGGAGGTGACACAGTATATATATATATATTAGTATATGTGGAGGTGACACAGTGTATATATATATATATATATATATATATATATATTAGTATATGTGGAGGTGACATAGTGTATATATATATATATATATATATATATATATATTAGTATATGTGGAGGTGACATAGTGTATATATATTAGTGTATGGAGGTGACACAGTGTATATATTAGTATATGTGGAGGTGACACAGTATATATATATATATATATATATATATATATATATATATATATTAGTATATGTGGAGGTGACACAGTGTATATATTAGTGTATGTGGAGGTGACACAGTATATATATATATATATTAGTATATGTGGAGGTGACACAGTGTATATATATATATATATATATATATATATATTAGTATATGTGGAGGTGACACAGTGTATATATTAGTGTATGTGGAGGTGACACAGTATATATATATATATATTAGTATATGTGGAGGTGACACAGTGTATATATATATATATATATATATATTAGTATATGTGGAGGTGACATAGTGTATATATATATATATATATATATATATATATATATATATTAGTATATGTGGAGGTGACATAGTGTATATATATTAGTGTATGGAGGTGACACAGTGTATATATTAGTATATGTGGAGGTGACACAGTATATATATATATATATATATATATATATATATATATATATTAGTATATGTGGAGGTGACATAGTGTATATATATTAGTGTACTAGGTGATTCATCGCGCCCTACGGGCGCTCTTCACACCGTCGTAAGGGGCTGCGCCCCCTTAATTTGTGAACGTTTGTATATGAGAAATATGGTTAGAATTGTATGAAAGATGCCCTGTATTGCAACTTAGGTGTCCGCGAATCGCGGGAGGGGTGTCGCGGAGGGTGCCGCGAATTGCAGGAGGGGGGGTCGCGGGGGGTGCCGCGAATTGCAGGAGGGGGGGTTGTGGGGGGGTGGATGCTGCGAATCGCGGGAGGGGAGGGATTGCAGAGAATCGCGGGAGGGGGGGTCGCGGGGTGGGTTGCCGCAAATCGCGGGAGGGGGGTTACGGGGGCGGGGTTGCGGCGAATCATGGTAGGGGGGGTCGCGGGGGGTGTGCCGTGAATCACGGGAGGGGGGGTCACGGGGTGGGGTGCCGAGAATCGTGGGGGGGTGTGTGTGTGCCGTGAATCGCGGGAGTGGGGGTTGCGGGGGGGGTGGGAGGGGTGTGACGCGAATCGCCACAAGAAAAAATCAACACAGAAAGGTCAACACATGTAAATGTTGACATAAGTGTGGCACTTCATTGGTGTCCATGTCGACACATGAGAATGAATATGAAAACATTCAAAAATGAAAAAAAGAACTTCAAAAACTCATGTCAACCTTTTTCATTGTCGACCATAGCCATGTCAGTGTTTTCCATGTGCAATTTAATTCTGGAGCTGCCGAGAATCGCGGGGGGGGGGGTGCCGCGAATTGCGGGAGGGGGGGGTCGCGGGGGTGGGTGCCGCGAATCGCGGGAGGGGGGGTTACGGGGCGGGGGTTGCGGCGAATCATGGGAGGGGGGGTTGCGGGGGTGTGCTGTGAATCACGGGAGGGGGGGTCACGGGGTTGGGTGCCGAGAATCGCGGGGGAGGTGTGTGTGTGTGTGCCGTGAATCATGGGAGTGGGGGTTGTGGGGGGGGGGGGGTGACGCAAATCGCCACCAGAAAAAAATCAACACAGAAAGGTCAACACATGTAAATGTTGACATAAGTGTGGCACTTCATTGGTGTCCATGTCGACACATGAGAATGAATATGAAAATATTAAAAAAATGACAAAAAAACTTCAAAAACTCATGTCAACCTTTTTCATTGTCGACCATAGCCATGTCAGTGTTTTCCATGTGCAATTTAATTCTGGAGCTGCCGCGAATCACGGGGGGTGCCGCGAATTGCGGGGGTGGGTGCCGCGAATCGCGGGAGGGCGGGGTTCACAGGGGTTCTGGTGGGGGGTTGCCGCGAATTGCGGGAGGTGGGGAGTCACGGGGGGTGCCGCGAATCGCGGGAGGGGGGGTTGCGGGGGGTGTGACGCGAATCGCCACAAGAAAAAATCAACACAGAAAGGTCAACACATGTAAATGTTGACATAAGTGTGCCACTTCATTGGTGTCCATGTCGACACATGACAATGAATATGAAAAAATTTAAAAAATTAAAAATAAATCTTCAAAAACTCATGTCAACCTTTTTCATTGTCGACCATAGCCATGTCAGTGTTTTGCATGTGCCATTTAATCCTGGGGCTGCTGCGAATTGTGGGTGGGGGGGGTGCCGCGAATCGCGGGAGGGGGGTCGCAGGGGGGGTGCCGCCAATCGTGCAAGGGGGGGTCGCGGGGGGGTTCTTTTTGCCGCGAATCGCGGGAGGGAGGTCGCGGGGGGGGGGTGTTTTTTCCGCGAATCGGGGGGGGGTGTGTCACGGGGGAGGGTTTGCCGCGATTCGCAGGAGGGGGGGGTCGCGGGGTGGTGGTTATGCCGCGAATTGCGGGAGGGGTCGTGGGGGGGTTCTTTTTGCAGCGAATCGCGGGAGGGGGGGTCGCGGGGGTGTTTTTGCTGCGAATCGCGGTAGGGGGGGTCGCGGGGGAGCGGGTGTTTTTGCCGCGAATCGCGGGAGGGGGGGGGGGGCGCGTGGGGGGGGAGGTTTTGCCGCAAATCGCGGGAGGGGGGCGCTCACTTGGTGGCTGTGGAGTAGCAGTGCTGGGCAACATGGGAAGGCAGTGGGTGTCTGGCACTGTCTGTGGGCTCACTGGGCTGGTTCTCTGTCACATACCTCCCAACATGACCCTCTCCAGGAGGGACACAATGCTATGTTTCTAGACTTCCCCTTAATGTATGATTGCCATCACCTGTTTTAAACAGGTTAATTTCTCAGAAAGGTGTTCAGCACAGATGAAGGCAATCACACATTAAGAGGAAAGTCCAGGAACAGAGCGTTATAGACACAGACACCCACTTTGAGTGACAGATGTAGCCAAATATATAGGAGATGGAGGTGACACAGTGTATATATTAGTATATGTGGAGGTGACACAGTGTATATATATATATATATATATATATATTAGTATATGTGGAGGTGACACAGTGTATATATATATATATATATATATATATATATATATATTAGTATATGTGGAGGTGACACAGTGTATATATTAGTATATGTGGAGGTGACACAGTGTATATATTAGTATATGTGGAGGTGACACAGTGTATATATATATATATATATATATATATATATATATATATATATATATATATATGTATATATATATTAGTATATGTGGAGGTGACACAGTGTATATATTAGTGTATGGAGGTGACACAGTGTATATATTAGTATATGTGGAGGTGACACAGTGTGTATATATATTAGTATATGTGGAGGTGACACAGTGTATATATATATATTAGTATATGTGGAGGTGACACAGTGTATATATATTAGTGTATGGAGGTGACACAGTGTATACACATCACTGTACATTATATACACAGCATCTATCCTCCCAGCACTATAATGATGAGGAAGTACTCAGGAGCCAGTATATATCCGTATCACAATATTCACACAGATATACACACTACTATCGCGATATTTTACCCAGACACAACGTAAACAGCGTGATGTCCCCCCTCCTATACACAGTGACAGCAGCACCTCCCTCTGTATTACTACACACAGCAGCTGCAGAACCCGGAGAAATGCCCCCCACCCACCCCGCCATCACATCGGCCCCGGCTCTCACCCGTCAGCACCGCGCTAGGACCGTCCCAGTCCCGGAACCGCTGCTCGGCAGCACCAGGCCGCATCTGCGTCATCAGCGTAACTCTCTACGGGAATCCCAAAGTAGCAGCTGCCACGTTCCCTGCCGTAACCCGAGGTTACGCCTAGTGCGTAACGGACGCCGCCCCGGGTTTGTAGAATCCAATAAGTTACGCCGATTACGCTGCGGGTGGACTTTGAGACTCAGGCCTGGGCGGTTGCCATGGGGACACATGACTTCCACCTGGTGCTGCTGGCTGGGGACACCTGGGAGTCTGGGACAGGTGCTACAATCAGCCAGACAGCACGTTATTATGTGCACACTTTGGCCCTTATTCTTGTTCGTGCGGTACGGCCCGCGTGCGGCCGTACCGCCGATGTTTTTACACTGCACATGCGCAGAGGTCAATCTGCGCATGTGCAGCCCCCTTCGCCGCAGACGTATTTCGTCCGCCGCAAAGGGGGCGTATAGGGGCGTGAGAGGCATCATGCCCTCATTTCCCTATGTGTACGCCCCGCGTTTCATGGGCGTTCCCATGCAAACGCGGGGCGTACGCATGGTAATGAGGCCATGACGCAACTCATGGGGGCGGAAAGCTGACGTCGCCGGATGTCAGCTTTCAGCCCCCATACAAGCTACCACACGGACGATTGTCCGTGTGGTCTCAGCTTGCGGGAGCTGCCGCGGCGTGCGGACCTGCCTTCGATGGTCGACGACCATCGAATGCAGGGGGCAGCTCCCACCATGGTGGAGGCGTACGCCTCCACCATTTTTATGCGGATCGCCAGCCGTCCGTGTACGGACGGCCGTGGCGATCCGTAGGGTGGGCGGGGATTCGTCTGGTGCGGTCGGAGCCGCATATGCGGCTCGACCGCACCAACCAGAATAAGGGCCTTTGTGTGCCTAATAACGTGCTGGGACGGAGGTAGGGTCACCACCTCATTCCTTTAATTTTGGACACATATTAATTACACATGTTCTGTGGCTGGCCAGGCTGACTTCAAGACTCCATTTCATCTGGTTTTAATCAGCCACAGACCCTGTGTAATAAATATGTGTACAGAATTGAAGTGATGAGGTTGTAACCCTAGCCAGAGGACGATTTGTTTGTAACTGCGCAGCGAATGCTTAGCAATTGCGTATGCACATATAAATTATTAGGAAAGCTATCAACCGGTGGCCATCGTTTGCGAGAGGTCACCCGTTGACCGAAGTGCCCCGCGGTGGTGGTGAGGAGTAGATTACCCCCATTACTCGCTGCTCTGCTACTGGGCGAGATGGACTTGGGCATAGCCATCAGGTCACAGAGAGCTGGGTTTGGAATTTGCCAGCAAAGTGATGTGAACAGGGGTGTGGCTCGCAAGTGCGGGATTTGTTGTGAGGCCACGACCTCTGTCTGTGAAGCCTCGCCTCCTAATTCCAGGTGCGCAAAACTATCCTGCTTCCCACTATTGTAAATTTGGGAGGTATGGCATAGGACAGGGGTGGCCAAACCTGTCCTTAAGGTCTACCAACAGTACATGTGTCTCAGGCAACCTGTGGATCTATAGTAGGAATGAATGCAGCAGGTTTTAAAATGTGACAGTAATTACGACAGCTGTGCACCAGCTAGATCTCGATGACCAGTTTGGCCACCCCTGGCATAGCTGGTCAGTGGTCCGACCGACCAATGTGCGCCTGATATTCCCGCTTACCTGTATGAGTGGCGGATGTGAGGCTCTGGCGGTTTGTGGCTCTGTGTACACAATGGTGGTTAAATCATTAGCCTGCTGCGCACAAAACTGCAGTTCTGAATCGGGCCCACTGCAATGTCTGCTTCATACAGCCCACCTGTACTGACATGTGCGGCCTGATCCAGAGTGATGTAATGGGGCTGCCAGCCCCCTCCCCATGAGGTCCTGCCCTGGATTGAAGTCAGCTAGCGTTTAATTGCCAGAGGGGCCTATTAGCTGCACCGACTGTCACCGCCTCCAGGGCTGCATATGGTCTACACCAATGGTATTCTGGGACATCTCAGAGGTCTCATAGTAAGTCTGGAACAGGCGGTAAGTTATGGGTCTAATTAGCACGTGTTCACAATGCAGATGTCCTTGCAACAGAACTACTATCCGCAGACTGCTCATGTGCCACGAACGTACTACGCACGTGCCAAGGGGCTGTTGCAATTGCGCTCAATATTTTTTACTGCACAGTGGTTGACAGGTAGGAACAGTCTGGGGGAGGTAACAGGGAGGGGCAGCTATAATGCAGGTGTGTCCTTTTGGGGGGGCGTGTACATTCCATCAGCCGCACCCGCAATTATGTACATCCACAAACAGCCTCTGTGTACTGCCATGTCCAGTCTGCAGAGCCATAGTCTCCTCGTTATTAGGTATAGGTCCTCGTTCACTACTGAACAATCCACAATCAGTAGCGCAGTGTTCCGGTTATCGTGTAGGTGCATCTGCAGATGTCTTGTGGTTGCATCGCGGTACTGTGAATGCCGCAGCTTTATAGTAGGCAGAGGTGTCCGGGGGGAGGGCTGGGCAGTATTTTCCAGGAATGGCGACACCAGGGACTGGGTTGTGAGATGGAATTTTCTGGGCCTTGAAAGCCTCTGAGCAATGGCCCAACCTGAGTAAGGTTCTAGTATCGCAAATGCAGCAAGAAGGTGTTTATCGCCTTTTACTGCATTTGCATTGCTATGGATTACATATGCAAAGCTGCTGCAAGCAATTTGGTAGACTAACAATTTGCAGCTGCACGGGCAGGTGCGTCGAAACCCGAGTTAGGCCCTGGGTGTGATATACATTAGCTAGGAACATGCAGGTTGAAATGTGCTTCACTTATCGATTCACCACAAATAGAAATAACCATCGCTGCAGACGCTGAGGCATGATTACATAATATTACATGGCATCATTGCCTGTAAGACCTGCTTAGTCAGCGGCTGGAGGACACCCCCACTTCCACTCTCACCCCATCAATCATCAGATTCATACATTCATGGAGAACCCCGTGTTTGATTACTTAGCATTAGTGCAGCACGGATGGTGTAATGGTTAGCATTACTGCCTCACATCACTGAGGTCATGGGTTCGATCCCCACCATGTCTCTAACTATGCAGAGTTTGTATGTTCTCCCCGTGCTTGCGTGGGTTTACTCCGGGTACTCCGGTTTTATCCTACAATCCAAAAATATACAGATAGGTTAATTGGCTTCCAACAAAAATTAACCCTAGAATGTATTGTGTGTGTACATGTGGTAGGGAATATAGATTGTAAGCTCCACTGGGGCAGGGACTGATGTGAGTGTTCAAATATACTCTTTTTAGCGCTGCGGAATCTGTGTGTGCTATATAAGAAACTGCTAATAAATAAATAAATTAGTCAGCACTTGTGTCCAGGCAGTCATATTACGAGGATATTCATTCTGTTATTTTTCCCCTCCATTTGGGTTCTGACTGATTAACAATGTTGATAAATAAATATAGTGGGCAAAGATTATGATGCAATTTCTATAGTACCACAATAAACATTGTATCTCTAAGAAGAGAGAATATATTTGGTTGACCATTACGAATAAGGAGAACGGTGAAGACATTGGTCGGAATCCAGATACAGAAGTTGCTTGTCTGCTTCCCCTGCATCCCAGCTGCAATTCAAGAATGGATCTTGGGTGCAAAGTTCCACCATATACCATAAATGCTGGATTGGGGTCATGTTGGGCCAATATGGTGGACACGCAATTAATTGGGACTCTCCAGAATTCTCCTCAAACCCATACAGAGCTTTCTCAAAGACACAATCCATATATTACAGATACTTGGAGCATTAGAATGGAAGAGTCACTATATCTTGGGAATGAGTGATGTAACATCCCTTTACACATCCATAAGACATCAAGAAGGCTGCGATCACACCAATTACTATCTGACAAAGTAATCTTTAACCAACCAGCAAGTCAATTTCATTATGGAAGGTATCGAGTTCATCCTCCATCACAATAACTTTTGGAATGGAGGAGAGTTCTACATCCAAGTCTGTGGTACCGCGATGGGGACTTCTTTCGCACCTTCCGAATCTATTCGTCGCTAAGTGAGAGAAAGACTCCATTTGGTCCAACAACCAGTATCTCAACAACATCATTTTATGGAAAAGGTACATCAACGATGTATTCTTCGTCTGGCGAGGGCCAGAAGAAGAACTAGAAGGCTTCAAACAACATCTGAATAATAACCATTTGAACCTCCACTTCACCACCACAACAAGCAAGAACAGTGTTATTGTGCTTGATCTCACAATTAAAATAGAAAACAATCAGATCATTACAGAAACCTACAAACCAGGATACGGCAATAACATTCTTCCAGTACAAAGTCTTCACCACTCAAACTGGGTTAAAAATATCCCACTCGGACAGTATAAAAGAATACGCCGCAATAGCACGAGCATAGAGACCTTTTTCAAACAAGGAAAAATCATGACAGATAACTTCATCAAAAAGGGATACAAAGAAGAGACCATGAAAGCTCAATTAGAAAAAGTTTCAAAACTGGACCGTAATGACACACTAAAATTCAAAAGCCACATCAAAGACAACAATCTGAAAGAACTCTCATTTATCAACCAACCACACAGCTTTTGAACAGATTTTACAAAAACACTGGCACATCTTGCAACTAGATGATGATCTAAGACCATACCTTCAAGACAGACCATGTATTATCTATAAAAAAGCACGGAACCTTAAACAAGAATTAGTTACCAGTACCATCAATCCAGCATAAGAAGGAGAGAAGTCGAAAGGCTTCCACTTCTGCTTAAAATGTAAAGCATGTAAAAATTAAGGAAGATCGTCAACTAAGCCTATCACCACCTTCTCTTCAAACAGCACCAAGAAACAATATAAAATAAAAGACTTAATTTCTTGCGAGTCCAAAGGAGTCATCTGTTTACTGTGTTGCCCTTGTGGCTACCAATATGTTGGACAGACAAAACGACAATTAAAAGTCAGGACTTCTGAACACATTTACAATATTAAAATAGAGGTCTTACCACACACAGCCTCTCAAATAATTTTTTAACCTGCCATAATAAAAATACAAAAGGTCTGACCTTTATTGGAATCAAAAGGGTCAAACCAAGTTGCAGGGGAGGAGACCACATTAGATGTCTAAAACAAATTGAGTCCAAGTGGATCTTCTTCGAATTACAAAGCCTCCACCCTAAAGGCATGAACATAGACTTCGAACTAAATGCATTCCTTTAAATATATTCTTATTTCTAATCTTTTGCTAATTTCTTCTTTCTGTTTCCTCACTTTCTTCTAAAGTCTTATTTCATCAAAAAAACACTTGTATGTATATTTTATAAATTTTTTGAATTTTCTCTATGTGCAAAATGCATTTCAAATTTTTATCCTTATAAAGGACCGACCAGTAACACACTGGTCAAAATCCCCCTTTCAATACGACAACCAAGCAAAGAATTGGCTTGTACATGTGGTTCCAACCAGTTTTGGATGTCCACTTCCTTTTTGCGCAATAAAGTTTTACCTATAAAAAAGCATCCACGACAAGCAGGAAAATATCTTGAAAAAGTGCACCTGGACGGATGAAACGCGTTGATCCTGCCACCCGTGGAGGAGAGAAGAACCTGCCCACCTCACCCCGTCTCCGAGGGACGGCTTCATCCATCAGAGTGAGACTACTAGGCTGACACAGCCTGGCTGACTATTGAAAGCTGACTATTGATATTTTGTCAGCTTTTAAAGTAGGAAGATTTTTAAGTAGGGAGAAAAAAGTTACATAGCTCAAGCCTGGACTTAGCCTGGAACAGCTGTGATGTACAGTAACGCCTGTCTTCTTCTTATTCATCTCATTACAGGTATTTAACCTTACATGCCATTGCCAGTATTGAGTCACCATCACTCTGCCTGCATATTGCATTATTATAGGTATTTAACCTTACATGCCATTGCCAGTATTGAGTCACCATCACCCTGCCTGCATATTGCATTACTATAGGTATTTAACCTTACATGCCATTGCCAGTATTGAGTCACCATCACTCTGCCTGCATATTGCATTATTATAGGTATTTAACCTTACATGCCATTGCCAGTATTGTCACCATCACTCTGCCTGCATATTGCAGTATTATAGGTATTTAACCTTACATGCCATTGCCAGTATTGAGTCACCATCACTCTGCCTGCATATTGCATTATTATAGGTATTTAACCTTACATGCCATTGCCAGTATTGAGTCACCATCACTCTGCCTGCATATTGCATTATTATAGGTATTTAACCTTACATGCCATTGCCAGTATTGAGTCACCATCACTCTGCCTGCATATTGCATTATTATAGGTATTTAACCTTACATGCCATTGCCAGTATTGAGTCACCATCACTCTGCCTGCATATTGCATTATTATAGGTATTTAACCTTACATGCCATTGCCAGTATTGAGTCCCCATCACTCTGCCTGCATATTGCATTATTATAGGTATTTAACCTTACATGCCATTGCCAGTATTGAGTCACCATCACTCTGCCTTGCATACTGCATTATTATAGGTAATTGTGCAATTGTATTGAGAATTAAAGTGAGTTAGAATGTATTAGTGACTGGGATGGCATGTAACCTCTTACCATTTGTTTATCTTAGTTTTATTGCTAGTGGGAGAGGGGCTCTGGCTGGGTGGGGTCTCAATCAATTAACTTATACCCCTTTACACCAAAAACCCTGGTCAGACCCTGGTCTTTGAACGCTGGAGTTTCCAGGGTCTGACCCTGCTTTATACCCCATTTACACAGCACTTCGACCTGGGTCTGCACCATTTACACTGAACCTGGGTCAGCCCTGGCCTTCCTTGTGGATGTCGTTAAAAATACTTGCTCGTTGCCAAGGGGGGTGAAATTGCTTGTTGCAAGGAGGCAACACACACACACACACACACATATATATATATATATATATATATATATTACTACTTAAATAAAAATTCTGAAGGGGTAGAAGGGAGAAGCTGTCCCCAAGTGCTGGGAGAAGGGGGGTGTCTGCGGCTGCTGAGGGGAGATGGGGGTACCTGTCAGCCTGAGGTCGGAGCCTGAGGGGATGATGTGCGCCGCCGCTGCTGCTGAATCAGGCCCAATATCATACAACTGCGGGCGATGATGGTCGGAGCCTGAGGTCGGAGCCGCAGGGGATGATTTGCGCCGCTGCTGCTGTACCTCCCCCCGCAGCCGCAAAGTTCTTGCGGCGAAAGGACAGTCAGTGGCGTGGGTCCCTCCGGCGCACATCATCCCCTCCTGCTCCGACCTCAGGCTGACAGGTACCCCCACCTCCCCTCAGCAGCTGCAGACACCCCGCCCTTCCTGCACCCCGGGGACAGCGGCGGCGGCGCACATCATCCCCTCCGGCTGACAGGTACCCCCACCTCTCCTCAGCAGCCGCAGACACCCCCCCTTCTCCCAGCACCTGGGGACAGCTTCCCCAGTGCTGCACGCTGTGGACCCGCTGCGGGTGCCTGCACCCACAGCGGGACCATTTACACGGGTCCTATCCGGGTTCTACCCAGGTCAGGACCTGGATAGAGGACCCCTGTAAATGGACATGGATATACTCCATTTACACCGCCGATGATCCGGGTCTGACCCGCCGCTGACCCGGATTTTACGGCGGTGTAAAAGGGGTATTAGAAACAGCTTTTAGTATTTAGTGACACAGCCTGGCTGACTATTGAAAGCTGACTATTGATTGTATGTGCACTGTCTGTTTTGAAAATGCCCAGCTGTACCTCCAATGACTTCACCTCTCCTGCTCTTCCATTGATAGTAGGTTTCCCCCATCATTTTATTCTTGGCCCTCTTCTCTACCTCTATAGTCCTCTCTGGGTGAGCTTATTTGCTCACTTACAGTAGCGCACGCAGGGGGGGTTTCCGAGTACCCAGAAACCCCCCAAGGAGTCTAAGGACTCTAGGCTGAAAGCTGAGGGTCCCCTCTTTCCATGAGTACAAGAATTTTTAAAATCGGACCTTGGGAACTGGAGATATCTGACTTCAAAGCAGTGGTCCCCATCCAAGCCTGTTAATTGCTCTTCCCAGTCAGATATTTCAGGTTCTGTCTGACGTAGTGTTTTTCTGAGGGTATATTCCAAAAGCTGGGACTCTCCCCCTTTGAGGGACACTAGTAGCTTGTCCCTACTGTTCCCAGAACCAGAGATATTAGCCTTCCAGCAGCTGGTTACTGCTCCAGCTCCACACACCTGGTATGTAGTTTCATATTCTCGTTGGCAGATTGCTCTGCCTCCTGAAGTCTGATCCCCTAGTCCCCAGTACCATTTGGTAGGTGGGATTCTCTAGTTTTTAATTCCATTAAAATCTAAGAAATCTATTTGCGGGAACTGGAGATATCTGCAGTCAAGCAAGCTGTCCTCTCACCACAACATAATGAATAATAAGCCCACTCCACTATACACCCCTCCTCTGCGTATTAAACATCCTCTACCACCCTGGAAGTTATGTATCAGGGCCCCTTCATTCAGCCCAATGCCCCCTTCTCCCACCCCATCTCCCACCATCTGTGCAGTAAAGGGGTAATTAGTGGAAATTACTGACCCAGGCCCTACATGCTGAGCGGTTGATATAATACCCCCTACCACCCGCGGGACATCATAGTAAATACTGGGTCACCAAAGTGTCCATCACCGTGCTTTGCTCCGCCCCTCTGGAAACCCCCTTCTGAAAATCCTGCGTTTGCCCCTGACTTAACTTCCACTATCATCTCTATGGTGATAATACTGTAATCTACCGCTCCTCTCCTGATCTCTCTCCCTCTGTCCTCACTCACCTCTATGCTGATAACACTGGAATCTACCTCTCCTCTCCTGATCTCTCTCCCTCTATCCTCACTCCCCTCTATGCTGATAACACTGTAATCTACCTCTCCTCTCCTGATCTCTCTCCCTCTATCCTCACTCACCTCTATGCTGATAACACTGGAATCTACCTCTCCTCTCCTGATCTCTCTCCCTCTTTCCTCACTCACCTCTACGCTGATAACACTGTAATCTACCTCTCCTCTCCTGATCTCTCTCCCTCTGTCCTCACTCACATCTACGCTGATAACACTGTAATATACCGCTCCACTCCTGACCTCTCTCCCTCTGTCCTCACTCACCTCTACGCTGATAACACTGGAATCTACCTCTCCTCTCCTGATCTCTCTCCCTCTATCCTCACTCACCTCTATGCTGATAACACTGTAATCTACTTCTCCTCTCCTGATCTCTCTCCCTCTATCCTCACTCACCTCTACGCTGATAACACTGGAATCTACCTCTCCTCTCCTGATCTCTCTCCCTCTATCCTCCCTCACCTCTATGCTGATAACACTGTAATCTACTTCTCCTCTCCTGATCTCTCTCCCTCTATCCTCACTCACCTCTATGCTGAGAACACTGTAATCTACCTCTCCTCTCCTAATCTCTATACCTCTATCCTCACTCACCTCTATGCTGATAATACTGTAATCTACCTCTCCTCTCCTGATCTCTCTCCCTCTATCCTCACTCACCTCTATGCTGATAACACTGTAATCTACCTCTCCCCCCCTGATCTCTCTCCCTCTATCCTCACTCACCTCTATGCTGATAATACTGTAATCTACCGCTCCTCTCCTGATCTCTCTCCCTCTATCCTCACTCACCTCTATGCTGATAATACTGTAATCTACCTCTCCTTTCCTGATCTCTCTCCCTCTATCCTCACTCACCTCTATGCTGATAACACTGTAATCTAACTCTCCTCTCCTGATCTCTCTCCCTCTATCCTCACTCACATTTATGCTGATAACACTGTAATCTACCTCTCCTCTCCTGATCTCTCTCCCTCTATCCTCACTCACCTCTATGCTGATAACACTGTAATCTACCTCTCCTCTCCTGATCTCTCTCCCTCTATCCTCACTTACCTCTATGCTGATAATACTGTAATCTACTGCTCCTCTCCTGATCTCTCTCCCTCTATCCTCACTCACCTCTATGCTGATAATACTGTAATCTACCTCTCTGTCACCCCTGTCTGCCTAACCCTCTCCTTTTAGAATGTAAGCTCTCACGAGCAGGGCCCTCTCTCCTTATGTGCCTTTCTTAGAATATATAAACCTCTGCCACCCTGATGAATGCTTCAGTGTCCTGTCCCCTGATGCAACTATCCATATTTACCATGTACTTGTCCTAAACTGTCTTGTACTGTAACTCGTTATGTGTTTTTGCTCATAACTATGCTCTGTACAGCGCTGCGGAATATGTGTGCGCTAAATAAGAAACTGTTAATAAATAAATAATAAATCAGCGCTGACACGCGCCGAAGCACTGAGAGTGACGGAACGGAGAGAGACGCGGCCTCACAAACTACCACCGCCAGCTCACGAGCCCCGCACACAGCACATTCATAGAGGCAGGTTCAGTGTCAGCACTCCCCACGGACACAGCTAAACACTCCTACAAAGGAGCCTAAACATATCTTAACCATTTTTCCTTACAGGTGTTTTTTTTACTCCTCTCCTGAGCTCTCTTTATCTATTTCCTTTTATCTTTCACCTCTTTTTTAGCGCTCATTTCCCACTATTTATGCTTATTATTACCATTGAGCTGCTTTTTTCAAAAGGAGTTAGGGCAGTAGAATTTCCCCAATTGCCTTTCTATACACACACCCCCTCCTCCATCTCACTCAGGGCCGGCATACAGTGTCACAAAACTTGGCGACACTTCCACTTGGGAATTGGCTAGACCTATCACAGGGGCGCGGAGTCTAACCGTGCCGGGGGTTTTCTGCCAGTGACCCCTCCAGGCGGGATTTGGGCTTCTGCGGCTCCCGACACATCGGTCGCGGCCCCCTGGATAGGTTTCCCTTCTGAGTGGAAGTGCTCGGTGAATATGGACGTGGTCGTCTTAGCCGTGTCAGAACCAGATGGACAGTGCAGTACAAGGGATACAGCGAAGAATGGTCAAGGCAAGCCGGGTCGGTAACAATCGGTAACTTCAGTATCGAGGTTCAGGCAAATGGAAGGTCAAGGATCAAGCCGGGTCAGTACAGTATGAGTCACGAGGATGAGTACACAGGGGTTAAACGTAAGAGTGGTCAGGAATAGCACGGGTCAGTAACACTTTGATCAAAAACAGTATAGAATGCTGGAGCAGGTGAAGTGAACCTATACTCTGGCGGGGTTTACCTGTCAGGGACTTCCTTTTATCCCTGCAGGCACCCCCACCAATATCCTGCCTGTGCCTTTAATTCTACATGAACGCGGCGCGCCCGGCTACCCGGAAGGAACACGCTGTCTGTCCCTCTCGGCGCTGCAGAGAGATCTCTGCTGCCGGAGGAGACTGCGTCCAGCCAGCACCCGCCGCCCAGACCCAGGGAGCAGCCACCCGCACCAGAGGCGCCCCCGGACCCGGTAAGTGACCACCGCGGTCCGGGAGGCCGTGACATACAGGCTGTGACGTGCGACCAGACTCGCCTGACTAACTGCACATAAGCTGCGCCATGCCCCCTGTCGCAGCTCACACACACAGTGACGTTCCATGGCTGCGTCTCAGTGATCATAAAACTGATTATTATTATTATTACAATACACTGTTATGATAAATCGCAGGGATTACGTGTCATTGGATTTGTCACCCGATGCGCGGCCCCGTCGGTCGAATGTTGCGTCAGTAGATATTATGTGCGGCACATAATATTTATCCCATTGTGTGATCACATGCGGTTAAAAAAACGCTCACAATGCAATCGGCGGCAGGAGGGCTGGCATGCGTCTGTGTAGTGGAGCTGGCAGCGGTAGTCTGAATGTGAGCCCTCTGATTGGCTGAGAGCTCTCTCAGCCAATTAGAGGGCGGCCCAGTGTTTTTTTTTTTTTTTTTACATTTTGCCGGCCACCGCCAACTTCCAGCCCTCCTGCCACCTGCTCTGCTACACCGATGCCCGCCAGCCCTCTTCCAGCACCTGATGCAGGGGCGTAACTATAGCACCGCAGCCCCCGCGACCGCGGGGGGGCGCTATGCATGTGCGAGCGCCGGGGGCTGCAGTGCTATAGTTACGTTACACCCCGCCGGCCGCCGCACCAACCCCCCCATCCCCAGTCTTTACCTGTGTTCAGTATGCGCTGGTCCGGTCCCGGCTCCCTTCTTCTACTGAGGACCACCACAAAATGGCCGCCCCCATATAGCACACAGTTCTCTGAAACTGTCTGATGTATGGGGGCGGACATTTTGTGGTGGTCCTCATAGCAGAAGAAGGGAGCCGGGACCAGCGCGTACTGACTGAACCTAGGTAAGACTGCGGGGGTTGGTGCGGCGGGCGGAGGGGCGGGTGAGTGGCTGGGCGCCCTCCCTTTAACGGCGGGGGGGCGCCCAAAATGTAGTTACGCCACTGACCTGATGTGTCATCGCAGGAAAAAGGAACTTAAGATGCGTTCGGATGTGATCGCATCACATCTGATCGCACAAGTGTATGGGCACCATAAGTTTTATTGACAACAGACAAATCTGTAGATGTCACATGGTGTGTAGTATGTACACAACGGAGTTAGTTTTTGCAGCGATTCAGAATGCTGTGGTTTGTTAGCGAAATGTGCAGTGTTCCCAGAGGCCGGGGCCTCAGGAGATGGGTACTGTAACATCACAGCACTGCTAGTGGTGAGGAGGAGCAGGTACAGCTCCAGGTCCTCTCCTAACAAGGACCAGCCTCCAGCCACTTACATCCACCTCAGTAACTATCCCGGTCTCTCCTAGAATGCCACAAAGCTTTATCCTCATTTATGGCTTAAACAAGCCATGACGGTGAAGAGACAGATCAGGGTGGAGTTTATTACAGGTGACAATTCTGCGTATTTGTATCATTTTATTGCATTGTCAAGAAACAAATTTCGCCACGGGAGTGCAACATAGATCAAACAATTTCCATTTATAGTATAAGACAATCCCGATTCACAGCTGCTACACAAACAGAATTCCTGTCCGTTAGTACAATATCCGGGTGGGGCAAGTGAATAGCCACAAATATTAGCCCACTATTTGTAAATAAAGGACTTAGGGCTAGCGTACCTCATTCTGAGGCATGCGAACGCTTCTCTTCCATACACATATATACTGTACATACATATATATCTCAAGGGGGGGATATCTGTCAGTGATTACCTGTAGTAAATTACAGCAGGTGTGGGATTTTGTTTTACTTGCCTCAAGCAAGCGGAACAAAATACCCAAAGACAGCCCAGTGCAAACAGGGGGTGCAGCCAGCGAAAAGACACAGGTTTCACTGTATATGTGTGTGTCTTAATGAGAAAAGGTACTTGTGTAGTTTCACGGCGCCACCCGACATTGCATGCGATTTGATGTGCAATGCGATTTAGCACCTGTTCATACCCCCACTATCCACTACGGCATAGAGTTGATTTTGATGTAACATGTGCAGAGAGATACATTTGGGTGGGGTGTGTTGAAACTAAAATCTACAGTAAATTGCAGTGTAAATATAATGCAGCCGGTATTTACCCTGCACAGAAACAAAATAACTAACACAAATTTAACTCTATACATGTTACATCTGCCCCACCTGCAGTGCAC
Source organism: Crinia signifera (assembly GCF_055691185.1). NCBI lineage: Eukaryota > Metazoa > Chordata > Amphibia > Anura > Myobatrachidae > Crinia > Crinia signifera. The sequence goes on from NC_139226.1 coordinate 7,251,896, forward strand.
ATGGTTTTGCCCATTTTCAGAACAAATTTGTACTGCGATCAGATCTGAATAAGGGCCTATGTTCAGTTGCGTAAGTTCGACCCAGTTGCCCGGACACAAACTAAATATTGGGCCCCTCCCACCACACACACATGTGCGTGTATGTATTTATGTATCTATGTATGTGTACGTTATGTTTAAAATAAAGAGAGTGGTAAGATCTATGGTCCTGGTAGGAGGGGAGTCATCCACAGAAGCGATATAGACGGCTTTCAATCAACTGATTCAAACTTGCAGGGGAGGAAAGGTGCCCCCATGGGAGCAGGAGCCCGGTGGCAACTGAATCCATTGCCTCCCAGAGTTACACCTCTGCATATGTTGCAGTGCATGCAGTCCATATATCACGCAGTGCAGCATGTATCACGCAGTCCATGTATCACGCAGTGCAGCATGTATCACGCAGTTTATGTATCACGTGGTGCATGATGCAGTCCATGTATCACGCAGTGCAGCACGTATCAGGCAGTGCAATATCAAGCAGTCCATATATCATGCAGTGCAGCACATATCACGCAGTGCAGCACGTATCACGCAGTCCATGTATCAGGCAGTGCAGCACGTATCAGGCAGTCCATGTATCACACAGTGCAGCACGTATCACGCAGTCCATGTATCACGCAGTGCATGCTGCAGTCCATATATCCGGCAGCGCAGCAGGTATCAGGCAGTGCACGTTTCCGGCAGTGCATGCTGCAGTCCATATATCAGGCGTCGCAGCAGGTATCAGGCAGTGCCTGTATCCGGCAGTGCATGCTGCAGTCCATATATCAGGCGTCGCAGCAGGTATCAGGCAGTGCACGTTTCCGGCAGTGCATGCTGCAGTCCATATATCAGGCAGTGCAGCAGGTATCATGCAGTGCACGCTGCAGTCCATATATCAGGCAGTGCAGCAGGTATCAGGCAGTGCACGTATCCGGCAGTACATGCTGCAGTCCATATATCAGGCAGTGCAGCAGGTATCATGCAGTGCACGTATCCGGCAGTGCACGCTGCAGTCCATATATCAGGCAGTGCACGTATCCGGCAGTGCACGCTGCAGTCCATATATCAGGCAGTGCCGCAGGTATCAGGCAGTGCACGTATCCGGCAGTGCACGCTGCAGTCCATATATCAGGCAGTGCCGCAGGTATCAGGCAGTGCATGCTGCAGTCCATATATCAGGCAGTGCAGCAGGTATCAGGCAGTGCACGTATCCGGCAGTGCATGCTGCAGTCCATATATCAGGCAGTGCAGCAGGTATCATGCAGTGCACGTATCCGGCAGTGCACGCTGCAGTCCATATATCAGGCAGTGCACGTATCCGGCAGTGCACGCTGCAGTCCATATATCAGGCAGTGCCGCAGGTATCAGGCAGTGCACGTATCCGGCAGTGCACGCTGCAGTCCATATATCAGGCAGTGCCGCAGGTATCAGGCAGTGCATGCTGCAGTCCATATATCAGGCAGTGCAGCAGGTATCAGGCAGTGCACGTATCCGGCAGTGCACGCTGCAGTCCATATATCAGGCAGTGCAGCAGGTATCAGGCAGTGCACGTATCCGGCAGTACATGCTGCAGTCCATATATCAGGCAGTGCAGCAGGTATCAGGCAGTGCACGTATCCGGCAGTGCACGCTGCAGTCCATATATCAGGCAGTGCCGCAGGTATCAGGCAGTGCACGTGTCGGGCAGTGCATGCTGCAGTCCATATATCAGGCAGTGCAGCAGGTATCAGGCAGTGCACGTATCCGGCAGTGCACGCTGCAGTCCATATATCCGGCAGTGCAGCAGGTATCAGGCAGTGCACGTATCCGGCAGTGCATGCTGCAGTCCATATATCCGGCAGTGCAGCAGGTATCAGGCAGTGCAGGTATCCGGCAGTACATGCTGCAGTCCATATAACAGGCAGTGCCGCAGGTATCAGACAGTGCACGTATCCGGCAGTGCATGCTGCAGTCCATATATCCGGCAGTGCTGCAGGTATCAGGCAGTGCACGTATCCGGCAGTACATGCTGCAGTCCATATATCAGGCAGTGCCGCAGGTATCAGACAGTGCACGTATCCGGCAGTGCACACTGCAGTCCATATATCAGGCAGTGCCATATATCAGGCAGTGCAGCAGGTATCAGGCAGTGCACGTATCCGGCAGTGCATGCTGCAGTCCATATATCAGGCAGTGCTGCAGGTATCAGGCAGTGCACGTATCCGGCAGTACATGCTGCAGTCCATATATCAGGCAGTGCAGCAGGTATCAGGCAGTGCACGTATCCGGCAGTACATGCTGTAGTCCATATATCAGGCAGTGCTGCAGGTATCAGGCAGTGCACGTATCCGGCAGTACATGCTGCAGTCCATATATCAGGCAGTGCAGCAGGTATCAGGCAGTGCACGCTGCAGTCCATATATCAGGCAGTGCAGCAGGTATCAGGCAGTACACGTATCCGGCAGTGCATGCTGCAGTCCATATATCCGGCAGTGCAGCAGGTATCAGGCAGTGCACGTATCCGGCAGTACATGCTGCAGTCCATATATCAGGCAGTGCCGCAGGTATCAGGCAGTGCACGTATCCGGCAGTGCACGCTGCAGTCCATATATCAGGCAGTGCCGCAGGTATCAGGCAGTGCACGCTGCAGTCCATATATCAGGCAGTGCTGCAGGTATCAGGCAGTGCACGTATCCGGCAGTACATGCTGCAGTCCATATATCAGGCAGTGCAGCAGGTATCAGGCAGTGCATGCTGCAGTCCATATATCAGGCAGTGCAGCAGGTATCAGGCAGTGCACGTATCCGGCAGTGCATGCTGCAGTCCATATATCAGGCAGTGCAGCAGGTATCAGGCAGTGCACGTATCCGGCAGTACATGCTGCAGTCCATATATCAGGCAGTGCCGCAGGTATCAGACAGTGCACGTATCCGGCAGTGCACACTGCAGTCCATATATCAGGCAGTGCCATATATCAGGCAGTGCAGCAGGTATCAGGCAGTGCACGTATCCGGCAGTGCATGCTGCAGTCCATATATCAGGCAGTGCTGCAGGTATCAGGCAGTGCACGTATCCGGCAGTACATGCTGCAGTCCATATATCAGGCAGTGCTGCAGGTATCAGGCAGTGCACGTATCCGGCAGTACATGCTGCAGTCCATATATCAGGCAGTGCAGCAGGTATCAGGCAGTGCACGCTGCAGTCCATATATCAGGCAGTGCAGCAGGTATCAGGCAGTGCACGTATCCGGCAGTGCATGCTGCAGTCCATATATCCGGCAGTGCCGCAGGTATCAGGCAGTGCACGTATCCGGCAGTGCATGCTGTAGTCCATATATCAGGCAGTGCAGCAGGTATCAGGCAGTGCACGTATCCGGCAGTACATGCTGCAGTCCATATATCAGGCAGTGCCGCAGGTATCAGGCAGTGCACGTATCCGGCAGTGCACGCTGCAGTCCATATATCAGGCAGTGCCGCAGGTATCAGGCAGTGCATGCTGCAGTCCATATATCAGGCAGTGCAGCAGGTATCAGGCAGTGCACGTATCCGGCAGTGCATGCTGCAGTCCATATATCAGGCAGTGCAGCAGGTATCAGTCAGTGCACGTATCCAGCAGTGCACGCTGCAGTCCATATATCAGGCAGTGCAGCAGGTATCAGGCAGTGCATGTATCAGGCAGTACATGCCACAGTCCATATATCAGGCAGTACATGCTGCAGTCCATATATCAGGCAGTGCAGCAGGTATCAGGCAGTGCACGGATCCGGCAGTGCACGCTGCAGTCCATATATCAGGCAGTGCAGCAGGTATCAGGCAGTGCACGTATCCGGCAGTACATGCTGCAGTCCATATATCAGGCAGTGCCGCAGGTATCAGACAGTGCACGTATCCGGCAGTGCACGCTGCAGTCCATATATCAGGCAGTGCAGCAGGTATCAGGCAGTGCACGTATCCGGCAGTACATGCCACAGTCCATATATCAGGCAGTACATGCTGCAGTCCATATATCAGGCAGTGCAGCAGGTATCAGGCAGTGCACGGATCCGGCAGTGCACGCTGCAGTCCATATATCAGGCAGTGCAGCAGGTATCAGGCAGTGCACGTATCCGGCAGTGACATAACACTGTCCCTCTGCTGGGTCCCCGTCTTCGGCAGTCTCATCCTGCAGTTGGGGTTGAAGCAGAGCAGCACAGTGATGATGACCACCACCCCCAGTAGGAATCCTAGCACCCATTTCATGATCCCTGTGTACACAAACTGGAGGATGATGATGAGGATGATGAGGAGCATCAGGAACAGGACAACCAGCCTCTTGGCTGCCATTCTCAGATTGCCATGACTTTCATCATCCGACACCCCGTGAGCATCACTGCTTATCCTCACAGCATTCCCCGGCCTCTCACAGACCACAGATTTTTCTCCAGCGTTCTCCAGTCTGCTCATTAGTGACTCTTGGTTCTGTAAAGTACATACGAGTCCCCCGAATACTGTGGTGGAAGCTCTGCAGATGGGGCAGGAGATGAGCCAGGTGCCACCCTCGTTACGTATCAGTAGCTTAAGACATATAGCGCAGAAGTTATGTTTGCAGGACAACTCCTTGGGAACCCGGTAGATGTCATATCTGCTGAAGCAGACCGGGCAGTCCATGTTGGTCAGATAAGGACTGGGGTCATCCGCCTTGACTACAACTGCTTGCACATCCGCTGTATGTGTGGGTAAGGCCACCTCTGACACCACCACCGATCCTGGGCACAGAGAAGCTGGAATGGGTGGTCTACCAGCTGCGGGTTCTGCATTCATTGTGGGTTCCATGTCTCTTGAATTATGTTCACATCCCACGTGATAGGGGTCCACTGAGTCCCCCATGTAGACAGCCCGTGTCTGGGTCAGAGAGAACCATCCAGTCCTATAGAAGGTTCCTTTGTCTTCTTCCTTTTTGCAGGGACATCAGGCAGCTGAGCACGATCTCCTCCAGGTGCCCAGCAACCGTCCCCTTATCAATGGCAGCTTAAACATTAACTGAATATTTGATGTTTTATGGTCGCAGATTGCTGGCTGCTCTGGATGGGAGCACCAGTTCTTCACAGGAGGTGGGGGAACAGTTTGTTTATACAGTGAGGAGCAGAGTTCCCTGCAGGGTTGTCAGGGAAATGGGAAGCATACAGTGCCACAAAGGAAGGCTCGGAACGTATGTCCCAGTACCGGGCCAACATTACACCATACAGAGAACCTGCGCGGTGACCCCAGACGGCCCCATGGAAGTGACATAGAAGCACATAGACCTCACAGTCTGAAACAAGGCAGTGAGGAGCTGGTTGGTTGATACTTTATAGAAACATAGAATTTGACGGCAGATAAGAACCACTTGGCCCATCTAGTCTGCCCCATCTAGTCTGCAACTTTATCTCTCTCCAAGTCTTAGTTAATAGATCCCAAATTACCAACCCACCAGCTCATAGACGGTCATTTTTACAACGAAGCCTGTAACATGACAGTGAGGAGCTGAGTGGCTTATACTTTATCTCTCTCCAAGTCTTAGTACATAAGACCTTATTCTGGTTGATTCGTTCGCTCAGCCGAGCGAATGGACCACACACACACACACGGGGAGCGAAGGCACGTCTATAAGGCCACCAAAGCCGTTAGTTCGGATCAACACACAAAGGGGAGTGGCGTGCTAATGCAAGTATGCTACTGTGTACCTACCACCATTGGGGTCAGGGCCAAATTCGTCACTAAGGAAGACATGTGCGAAGCCTTCAAGTATTAACGTGTTTTATCTGTCTTCTATCTGCCTGTAATTCAATTGTCTAAACCACAGGTTCTCAAAGTCGGTCCTCAGAGACCCCGCACGGTGCATGTTTTCCAGGTCTCCCCACGGAATCACAAGTGACATAATTCGCTCCACCTACGGATCATTTAAAATGTGTCAATGAGTAATGAATGCACCTGTGCCCCTGCCGGGTGACCTGTGTGGGGTCCTGAGGACCGAGTTTGAGGACCCTTTGTCTAACACCTTACCTATTTATACTGATGCGCGGTAGAACTTTTATTATGATTCCCATTGTCCTTCTTAGCTATGGAAACACATTATACATGAATAGAAAGGAGATAAAATATTGTGTATTATTATTATGAAGCATGGTGGGCGATTGCTGATTTATCGCCGATGTGCCAGCTTTAGTGATATTATAATATCTGCTGACGGAGCCAATGTATTATTAGAAAAACAGAGCTGTAAATAATGAGCAAAGTCTGCTATTAATAATGTGTGTACAGTGCACGCTGCCACGCACACTCCCTGCTGGGGGTTACACAGGGGTCCGAGATTTGGTAGCAAAGAAAGAAAGCACAGGAATGGGCAAAACCAAGCTGCACTGCAGGTGGGGCAGATGTTACATGAGCAGATTTATGGAGCATACACAATGGGTGATATAATGAATGATATCGCTCATTTTGGTCCTCGGAGCGATATATTTGATAAAATCCCGCAGTTTGCACGTGATGCACCAAGCGCGCTCCCACAGGTCCTTAGTGGCTTAGTATAAGTACATAGATCCCTAAGGGGTTTATTCACTGAGGTAAGAGTTCTGTTGAAGATGTGATGATTCTATGGGCAACCAATCAGAAGCTACTTATTTATTCAGCACCTTCCAGAAGATAATAAATAGAATTTGATTGGTTGTCCATAGCAACATCTCATAGCAACCTGCGAATCTTCAGACCCCAGCGATCAGGTAAATGCCACACCGCCAGTGTGGCTCCCCGCCCCTGTGATGTCAGCGGCACTTTCTCCCATTGGTTGGACAATGCCTGTGTTTTCTGGGGCGCCCCCCCCAGAAAACACTGGGTTACCGCCCCCCAAACGGTCTCAGGGTGTCAATCACTAGTTGCCTTCGCATGCGCACAGCGTCCCGTCTGATAATTGGCGGGGGATGTAAATTTGCAGCCCTGCGTGCAGGTCTGAATAGGGCCCATAGACCCCCAAGAGTGCAATCAGAATGCGTTTGGTGATAATCCCCTACTGATGAGCCGTCCCCGCGCCGCTCACACCGCCAACACCTGTGCAGAGATTTGTGTCTGATCCAAGGTAGCTTAGAACAATAATTGCTACTGTATATGTGTCTGCAATAACTGATCAGATAAGCTGGAATGCGATTACACCGTCCAGGATACGGCGCCTGCTCCTGGGACACAGGTAAACGGCTGCAAGCTGCAACTGTGGACAAGCGATGAGTTTCAGCGGCCTGCCGCAGGTACGGAGCAGTCACTGACAAACTGAGGGCCTGATTCACAGACGTACGCTAATGCATCCGCAGCTGCCAATTTGTACGTGGCAAATGGGCCAAAATATGCCAATGCCGCTGCCACTTATAAGCGTCCTGACTCACCCGCCGGCGGCTTAATGAGTCCCAGCGGCTGTGTACAAACACTCAGTGTGATCACAGATCAATTATACCACGTTGCTGGGTTTTTGGCAGGACACAGATCATCTCATCTCACACACCTGGTTCATACTGCACCTTAGACCCGGGAAATTCCCATGTTTGCCTTGTTCACACTGATTCCCTGGTCTGCCTGCCAACAAGTGTGCGGAATCTAAGAGCAGCTAATATTGGCTGTTGAAAGAGAAGCTTTGATTGGCTGTTGAAAAACAGCTTTGATTGGCCATACGGGCACCGCCACTCTTCCTCCGTTTGAGATCATGCACCTGCTTACGAAGTGCTGTAAGTTTGTTCACAACCTGTTGATGGGCTTATGGCTGCCTCGGGCAGACAGTATATTTGATATATTGTAGAACACTGTGGAATCCTTAACAGTGCCAGTCACTTGCTTCTTTATTTCCTCCTCCCCTCTCACAGCCAGAAACTCCAGCACCTCCTCATCCCTCCACGTCACCTGATCTCATTCCCCAATCAGCTTGCTTCTTTATTTCCTCCTCCCCTCTCACAGCCAGAAGCTCCAGCACCTCCTCATCCCTCCACATGTCACCTGGTCTTATTCCCCAATCAGCTTGCTTCTTTATTTCCTCCTCCCCTCTCACAGCCAGCAGCTCCAGCATCTCCTCATGTCACCTGATCTTATTCCCCAATCAGCTTGCTTCTTTATTTCCTCCTCCCCTCTCACAGCCAGCAGCTCCAGCACCTCCTTATCCCTCCACATGTCACCTGATCTTGTTCCCCAATCAGCTTGCTTCTTTATTTCCTCCTCCCCTCTCACAGCCAGCAGCTCCAGCACCTCCTCATCCCTCCACATGTCACCTGATCTTATTCCCCAATCAGCTTGCTTCTTTATTTCCTCCTCCCCTCTCACAGCCAGCAGCTCCAGCATCTCCTCATGTCACCTGATCTTATTCCCCAATCAGCTTGCTTCTTTATTTCCTCCTCCCCTCTCACAGCCAGCAGCTCCAGCACCTCCTCATCCCTCCACATGTCACCTGATCTTTTTCCCCAATCAGCTTGCTTCTTTATTTCCTCCTCCCCTCTCACAGCCAGTAGCTCCAGCACCTCCTCATCCCTCCACATGTCACCTGATCTTATTTCCCAATCAGCTTGCTTCTTTATTTCCTCCTCCCCTCTCACAGCCAGCAGCTCCAGCACCTCCTCATCCCTCCACATGTCACCTGATCTTATTCCCCAATCAGCTTGCTTCTTTATTTCCTTCTCCCCTCTCACAGCCAGCAGCTCTAGCACCTCCTCATCCCTCCACATGTCACCTGATCTCATGCCCCAATCAGCTTGCTTTTTCACGTCCTGTGTGAAAAACCCGGGTCGCGCCTGTTCACACTGGTGCACACCCGTGTAATTCCCAGGCATAACCCTGCAAAAAACCTGTGTGCAATTACAGGGGCATCACACCCGGGAATTTCACGCCCACCCATTCACACTGACACAATACAGGAATTTACTGGTTGCACTGCGTCTTGCTGCGGGCAGCACTTGCAGCGCAGTCAGTGTGGGATATCTATGTAGGGAAAACTATCCTGGATGTGGTTTTAATACATCCCGGGGGAACCTCAATTTTCCTTTTTGTTGTAATATATTACCACCATTTATACATAACCTCCAGGAGCGGAGCAGGGATTGGGTAACAGGGGGTCATGGCCAAATTCTGGAGGTGTGGCCCCTACAGCAGTCTCGGGTAATCAGTACTCACCCCCCTTCTCTGCACCCCTGATTTTATACATGACTCTGGGCATCCTGGATGTTTCTTGCTTAACCCAGAACCACACTGCTGGGGGATCCCTTGTTTATAGTATACTTGGCGCCCCCCATTTATAACGGTAAATGTATTTGGCCCTCTGGCAAGTTAGTACAAAACAATACAGCGCTATATAATTAGGGGTCCGTCCATCGATGCATGGTTCCTCGTCGTCTGTGCATGTACAGATGAGGGAGCACATCGTTAACGAGGGCCATGCTGCAGACCCCTGGCAACGAGTCCGCAACTCCTGTATGTTTGGGGGGAACTTTTTGGTAAGGGGGCACAAAATGTTAAGTTACCCCACTGGTTACCAGAATTTAAAAATGACGGAACATCACAACAGCAATGTCAGCACCAGTGGCTACCGAGGAACGCTTGGTTTGCTCCATCACATGCCATCTAGTGGGCGGTGGCATGCACAACACATGAATCCCTCCCATAGAGGCTATTATATAGGATTCCTGCATCTATTTGATGAATGGAGGGCATCTGTGTTGTTCTATACTTGCTGCGATTTGTTTCCCTTTATTATTCCAATGTTTATTTAGCTTTATTTGTATTAAAATGACTGAATGTCACCAAATATTACTGTAAAAGAGAAATCCTTTCATCCATTGTTAGCAGCTGCTGCCATCTAGTGACAGATCTGTATACTGCATATGAGAGATGACCCCACACCCAAATGCTATTGGAATTCACACAATTCACAAGCAAAAAGGGACTGATTCAGGCCTGCTCGATGGGCTACGAGTGTTTGAAGCCGAGCGAGTAGGTAAGTGCCACCCTGCCAAGTTCTAACCCCCCTCCTTTGTGCACAGCTGCAAACGCGTTCGCAGATGTGCACACAGTGGAAAGATGACTCGACATCGAAAGATTTCCCCCCTGCTCAATGGAGAATTCCTATCCCCCCCCCGTATTAATTATGGGATATGCAATCAAAATAAAGGCCTAATCCAGAGCTGACGCCTGTTGCGGGAATGCGCACGGCAATCAAGCATCAAATGACCGCACATATCACGTATCAATCGCAATAAGCATGTGCGAGGTCAAACGGCGACAAAAACTACCAAGACTAAGTGTAATCCCCTCGCAACTTGACTGACAGGAAGTCACCATTTCTGGGCGGCAACCTGACGTTAGTGCGTTGTTGGCGAGTTGTGAAAACGCGAATCATTCGCAGACTTGCCAGCTCAGTGAGGCAGGGGGGCGGGGCTGTCACCGGAAGCAAAAAGGGGCAGTGCAGGGGTGGAGCCACGGGAGGGGTGACTTGTTTGGGGGTGTGGGAGAGTGATTGCGTCATTTTAGCCGCATCTCCCGCCACGCAGTGCCGGTATTTCAGACATTGCACTGCGGTGGGTGGGGCTAAAATGACACGATCCAGGGGGCCGGTAAGGGGACGCGATATTCGGGACCCTCCCGGTAGGCAACCCTGTAACAAGCCTGTACTGGATACATGGGAGGACTGTAGATCTGAAACCTCTTCCTCATAAGTTCCCCTCTGGTTGTAAGTGCCATAAATTTTGACAACATAGCACTTGTATATAATATGATCAAAAGAGCTGCCACCACATCATGCAGTGTAAGGGACAGAGCAGAGCTGCCACCACATCATGCAGTGTAAGGGACAGAGCGGAGCGGCCACCACATCATGCAGTGTAAGAGACAGAGCAGAGCTGCCACCACATCATGCAGTGTAAGGGACAGAGCGGAGCTGCCACCACATCAAGCAGTGTAAGGGACAGAGCGGAGCTGCCACCACATCATGCAGTGTAAGGGACAGAGCGGAGCTGCCACCACATCATGCAGTGTAAGGGACAGAGCGGAGCTGCCACCACATCATGCAGTGTAAGGGACAGAGCGGAGCTGCCGCCACACCATGCAGTGTAAGGGACAGAGCGGAGCTGCCACCACATCATACAGTGTAAGGGACAGAGCGGAGCTGCCACCACATCATGCAGTGTAACGGACAGAGCGGAGCTGCCACCACATCATGCAGTGTAAGGGACAGAGCGGAGCTGCCACCACATCATGCAGTGTAAGGGACAGAGCGGAGCTGCCACCACACCATGCAGTGTAAGGGACAGGGCGGAGCTGTCGCCACACCATGCAGTGTAAGGGACAGAGCAGAGCTGCCACCACATCATGCAGTGTAAGGGACAGAGCAGAGCTGCTGCACATGCCCAGTGTACCAGCTTCTTCTACCACATTTACTGTATGTGTGGATCTGAGCCCTCAAACATCGCACTGGACCAGAGAGCAGCTACCAGGAGGAAGAGACAGGAGCCTTACCATGAAGTGGGAGATTGTGAGCTTAGTGCAGTACTGGTGCTATTATGTTTGTATATTTATATATTATGATATGTTTAAACTTTTCCTATTTAAATGTTTGAAACAGCCTATAGTATAAATCATCTGTACTGTTAAATATTAATACTGTATTCCATACTATATCCAGTGTATAAAAATACCAATTTTTAGGACTGTTACCACTAACCCGGACTCCCGTACTTGCTCCAATGTGCTGCAGAGTGGGAGATTTTGGATTACATTTGGAAACCCCCCTCTAAAAATGGTACAGGTATCCGCGTCCCCTCGCGGGCTTCACAGGTATCCGCGTCCGCTCGCCACACTATATAAAATCAACTCCACGCCAACGTGGATAGTAGGGGTATGAAAACGTTGGAGGATGCGTACCGTCAATAGTGGGGTGGCGTTAACAATGGGGGGGGGGGGGCATTAAACATACTTTTTAACCATATTCAATGTGAAATGGGCCATATTGGCCCATTTCACATTGTCACCTATGTAAAATCGGGTTGACCCGCGACCGACGCGATCAACCCGATTTTCACTTTAAAATAATTTAACATTGTTCCCTATGGGAAAATCGCGTTGATCGTGTTGATCATGTCGGTCGCATCGCGGCCCCTTATTAGGGGCCGCGATGGACGCGATCAACCCGATTTTGTCTTTCGCCGGCAAATTAGCTGGTGATTGACACAAAATCGGGTCCATCGCGTTGATTGTATGCCTTAAGTGCGTTAAAGTTAGGGCATACAATTAACGAGATGGGCGCCGTGCTAGGAAACAAGTACCAAAAAAAACCCAACTTTTTTTTTTTACATGAGGACAGGAATCATCTCCAACAAGAGCTGTAGTGGAACTGTGCATTCTGGGATTTGTAGTGCTGAAAGAGGGTGGACAGTCTCCAAGGGTACTACTATGCACAAGGCGCGTCCGGTACCTCTTCTCTCTCCTCTCTATGGTCCCAGCCGTGTCACGTGATCAGCGGTTGCCGGAAGTGATCGCGGCCTCAGACGCTCCGGGCCCCCGGAGGAGCTGCGAGAGGCTGGGGGACATGTCCAGAAAGCAGGGCGTCCGCTCCCGGCCCGGGAAGAAGGCCGAGGTGGAACGGAAGAGGGACGAGAGAGCGGCGCGCCGGGCGCTGGCTAAGGAGCGCAAGAACCGGGCGGGGGAAGGCGACGACGACTCGGAGGAGTTCGTCAGTTTCGCGAACCAGCTGCAGGTGCTGGGTCTCCGACTGCGGGAGGTACCGGGAGACGGGTGAGTTTCTGGGAACACGGAGAGGCTTACATCCGACATGTTACTACACCTAACCGCCATCTTGATACTCATCATGTATAGGGAATGGCAACTCATAACGGCGCCATCTTGGTACACTCATCATGTATAGAGTAGCTCTGTCCGGCGCCATCTTGGTACACTCATCATGTATAGAGTAGCTCTGTCCGGGGCCATCTTGGTACACTCATCATGTATAGGGTAGCTCTGTCCGGGGCCATCTTGATACGCTCATCATGTATAGGGTAGCTCTGTCCGGGGCCATCTTGGTACACTCATCATGTATAGGGTAGCTCTGACCGGGGCCATCTTGGTACACTCATCATGTATAGAGTAGCTCTGTCCAGGGCCATCTTGGTACACTCATCATGTATAGGGTAGCTCTGTCCAGGGCCATCTTGGTACACTCATCATGTATAGAGTAGCTCTGTCCGGGCCATCTTGGTACACTCATCATGTATAGGGTAGCTCTGACCGGGGCCATCTTGGTACACTCATCATGTATAGAGTAGCTCTGACCGGGGCCATCTTGGTACACTCATCATGTATAGAGTAGCTCTGACCGGGGCCATCTTGGTACACTCATCATGTATAGAGTAGCTCTGTCCGGGGCCATCTTGGTACACTCATCATGTATAGAGTAGCTCTGTCCGGGGCCATCTTGGTACACTCATCATGTATAGAGTAGCTCTGTCCGGGGCCATCTTGGTACACTCATCATGTATAGAGTGGCTCTGTCCGGGGCCATCTTGGTACACTCATCATGTATAGAGTGGCTCTGACCGGGGCCATCTTGGTACACTCATCATGTATAGAGTAGCTCTGTCCGGGGCCATCTTGGTACACTCATCATGTATAGAGTAGCTCTGACCGGGGCCATCTTGGTACACTCATCATGTATAGAGTAGCTCTGACCGGGGCCATCTTGGTACACTCATCATGTATAGAGTAGCTCTGACCGGGGCCATCTTGGTACACTCATCATGTATAGAGTAGCTCTGACCGGGGCCATCTTGGTACACTCATCATGTATAGAGTAGCTCTGTCCGGGCCATCTTGGTACACTCATCATGTATAGAGTGGCTCTGTCCGGGGCCATCTTGGTACACTCATCATGTATAGAGTAGCTCTGTCCGGGCCATCTTGGTACACTCATCATGTATAGAGTAGCTCTGTTCGGCGCCATCTTGGTACACTCATCATGTATAGGGTAGCTCTGTTCGGGCCATCTTGGTACACTCATCATGTATAGAGTAGCTCTGTCCGGGGCCATCTTGGTACACTCGTCATGTATAGAGTAGCTCTGACCGGGGCCATCTTGGTACACTCGTCATGTATAGAGTAGCTCTGACCGGGGCCATCTTGGTACACTCGTCATGTATAGAGTAGCTCTGACCGGGGCCATCTTGGTACACTCATCATGTATAGAGTAGCTCTGACCGGGGCCATCTTGGTACACTCATCATGTATAGAGTAGCTCTGACCGGGGCCATCTTGGTACACTCATCATGTATAGAGTAGCTCTGACCGGGGCCATCTTGGTACACTCATCATGTATAGAGTAGCTCTGACCGGGGCCATCTTGGTACACTCATCATGTATAGAGTAGCTCTGTCCGGGGCCATCTTGGTACACTCGTCATGTATAGAGTAGCTCTGTCCGGGGCCATCTTGGTACACGTCATGTATAGAGTAGCTCTGTCCGGGGCCATCTTGGTACACTCGTCATGTATAGAGTAGCTCTGTCCGGGGCCATCTTGGTACACTCGTCATGTATAGAGTAGCTCTCACCGGGGCCATCTTGGTACACTCGTCATGTATAGAGTAGCTCTGACCGGGGCCATCTTGGTACACTCGTCATGTATAGAGTAGCTCTGACCGGGGCCATCTTGGTACACTCGTCATGTATAGAGTAGCTCTGACCGGGGCCATCTTGGTACACTCGTCATGTATAGAGTAGCTCTGACCGGGGCCATCTTGGTACACTCATCGTGTATAGAGTAGCTCTGACCGGGGCCATCTTGGTAAACACTGAAACATTCTGTGCAGATAACTTTTTTTTTTTTTTTACCACCTGTAGGATAATGCAGAAAATATACTATAATCACATAACAGATCCTAACTCAGCCAGCACTTTACATTGATTAAACCTGTATAATTTGGTTTTGTGTGTGTGCCATACTCTGACGAACTGCGCGTTTCTTGTTCTACTGAATACATGTCACTCGCTAGTCAGGAGCGGTTGGCAGTGTGCAATAGACATTAGCGCTAAGGAGCCAGGAACCAGAAGCTGCATGTTACTGGTAACCCAGTCATCCCGTGTGTCCTGTCTGCCCCCAGAAACTGCTTGTTTAGAGCCCTGGGAGACCAGTTGGAGGGACATTCCAGGAACCACCTGAGGCTCCGGCAAGAGACGGTGAACTACATGGTGAAGCACCGCGACGACTTTGAGCCCTTTGTGGAGGACGATATTCCCTTTGACCGACATGGTAAGAGACCAGGTGACCAGAGCAGGATGCTGACCTGACTCAGTCTGATGGCACCAGTGTCTTTTAATGTCTCTCTTCTCGTAGTTTCTAACTTGGCGCAGCCCGGTACGTTCGCTGGTAACGATGCCATAGTGGCATTTGCTCGCAGTAGCAGTGTGAACGTGGTCATTCACCAGCTCAATAATCCGCTGTGGCAGGTAATGGTGCTGTTCATACTGGGATAACCAGGGATTTCTTCCATGCCTCTGTTATATGTATTACACCTGCTCAATCATTACATTTTATCTGCAAATTGTCATAATTATCCTCTATTTTTATGGGGCCTCAAGGATGTGTAGCAAGTTACAAAGTGCACAAGTCAAAAACATACAGAACATAGGGTTAGGATGAGAGCTTAGACTGTATAGGGGAGGGACAGACAGATGGGTGACCCAGAGGAGACAGTGAGCGAGGAGCATAGAGGGGTGGGATAGGATGAGAGCTTACACTGTATAGGGGAAGGACAGATAGACAGGGGTGACACAGAGGAGACAGTGAGCGAGGAGCATAGAGCGGTGGGTTAGGATGAGAGCTTACACTCTATAGGGGAGGGACAGACAGGGGTGACACAGAGGAGACAGTGAGTGAGGAGCATAGAGCGGGGGGTTAGGATGAGAGCTTACACTCTATAGGGGAGGGACAGACAGACAGGGGTGACACAGAGGAGACAGTGAGTGAGGAGCATAGAGCGGTGGGTTAGGATGAGAGCTTACACTCTATAGGGGAGGGACAGACAGGGGTGACACAGAGGAGACAGTGAGTGAGGAGCATAGAGCGGTGGGTTAGGATGAGAGCTTACACACTGTATAGGGGAGGGACAGACAGGGGTGACACAGAGGAGACAGTGAGCGAGGAGCATAGAGCGGCGGGTTAGGATGAGAGCTTACACTCTATAGGGGAGGGACAGACAGGAGTGTCACAGAGGAGACAGTGAGTGAGGAGCATAGAGCGGTGGGTTAGGATGAGGGCTTACACGCTATAGGGGACAGACAGACAGGGGTGACACAGAGGAGACAGTGAGCGAGGAGCATAGAGCGGTGGGTTAGGATGAGAGTTTACACTGTATAGGGGAAGGACAGATAGACAGGGGTGACACAGAGGAGACAGTGAGCGAGGAGCATAGAGCGGGGGGGTTAGGATGAGAGCTTACACTCTATAGGGGAGGGACAGAGGAGACAGTGAGTGAGGAGCATAGAGCGGTGGGTTAGGATGAGAGCTTACACTGTATAGGGGAAGGACAGATAGACAGGGGTGACACAGAGGAGACAGTGAGCGAGGAGCATAGAGCGGGGGATTAGGATGAGAGCTTACACTCTATAGGGGACAGACAGACAGGGGTGACACAGAGGAGACAGTGAGCGAGGGGCATAGAGCGGTGGGATAGGATGAGAGCTTACACTCTATAGGGGACAGACAGACAGGGGTGACACAGAGGAGACAGTGAGCGAGGAGCATAGAGCTGGGGGTTAGGAGGAGAGCTTACACTCTATAGGGGAGGGACAGACAGATGGGTGACACAGAGGAGACAGTGAGTGAGGAGCATAGAGCTGGGGGTTAGGATGAGAGCTTACACTCTATAGGGGAGGGACAGACAGACAGGGGTGACACAGAGGAGACAGCGAGCGAGGAGCATAGAGCTGGGGGTTAGGATGAGAGCTTACACTCTATAGGGGAGGGACAGACAGGGGTGACACAGAGGAGACAGTGAGCGAGGATCACAGAGCGGTGGGTTAGGATGAGAGCTTACACTGTATAGGGGAGGGACAGACAGACAGGGGTGACACAGAGGAGACAGTGAGTGAGGAGCATAGAGCGGTGGGTTAGGATGAGAGCTTACATCTATAGGGGAGGGACAGACAGGGGTGACACAGAGGAGACAGTGAGCGAGGAGCATAGAGCGGGGGGTTAGGATGAGAGCTTACACTCTATAGGGGAGGGACAGACAGGGGTGACACAGAGGAGACAGTGAGTGAGGATCACAGAGCGGTGGGTTAGCATGAGAGCTTACACTCTATAGGGGAGGGACAGACAGGGGTGACACAGAGGAGACAGTGAGCGAGGAGCATAGAGCGGTGGGTTAGGATGAGAGCTTACACTCTATAGGGGAGGGACAGCCAGGGGTGACACAGATGAGACAGTGAGTGAGGAGCATAGAGCGGTGGGTTAGGATGAGAGCTTACACACTGTATAGGGGAGGGACAGACAGACAGGGGTGACACAGAGGAGACAGTGAGCGAGGAGCATAGAGCGGCGGGTTAGGATGAGAGCTTACACTCTATAGGGGAGGGACAGACAGGAGTGTCACAGAGGAGACAGTGAGTGAGGAGCATAGAGCGGTGGGTTAGGATGAGGGCTTACACGCTATAGGGGACAGACAGACAGGGGTGACACAGAGGAGACAGTGAGCGAGGAGCATAGAGCGGTGGGTTAGGATGAGAGTTTACACTGTATAGGGGAAGGACAGATAGACAGGGGTGACACAGAGGAGACAGTGAGCGAGGAGCATAGAGCGGGGGGGTTAGGATGAGAGCTTACACTATAGGGGAGGGACAGAGGAGACAGTGAGTGAGGAGCATAGAGCGGTGGGTTAGGATGAGAGCTTACACTCTATAGGGGAGGGACAGACAGGGGTGACACAGAGGAGACAGTGAGTGAGGAGCATAGAGCGGCGGGTTAGGATGAGAGCTTACACTCTATAGGGGAGGGACAGACAGACGGGTGAGACAGAGGAGACAGTGTGTGAGGAGCATAGAGCGGTGGGTTAGGATGAGAGCTTACACTGTATAGGGGAAGGACAGATAGACAGGGGTGACACAGAGGAGACAGTGAGTGAGGAGCATAGAGCTGGGGGTTAGGATGAGAGCTTACACTCTATAGGGGAGGGACAGACAGACAGGGGTGACACAGAGGAGACAGCGAGCGAGGAGCATAGAGCTGGGGGTTAGGATGAGAGCTTAGACTGTATAGGGGAGGGACAGACAGACAGGGGTGACCCAGAGGAGACAGTGAGTGAGGAGCATAGAGCGGTGGGTTAGGATGAGAGCTTACACTGTATAGGGGAGGGACAGACAGGGGTGACACAGAGGAGACAGTGAGCGAGGAGCATAGAGCGGTGGGTTAGGATGAGAGCTTACACTCTATAGGGGAGGGACAGACAGACAGGGGTGACACAGAGGAGACAGTGAGCGAGGAGCATAGAGCGGTGGGTTAGGATGAGAGCTTACACTCTATAGGGGAGGGACAGACAGGGGTGACACAGAGGAGACAGTGAGCGAGGAGCATAGAGCGGTGGGTTAGGATGACAGCTTACACTGTATAGGGGAGGGACAGACAGACAGGGGTGACACAGAGGAGACAGTGAGTGAGGAGCATAGAGCGGTGGGTTAGGGTGAGAGCTTACACTCTATAGGGAAGGGACAGACAGACAGGGGTGACACAGAGGAGACAGTGAGCGAGGAGCATAGAGCGGTGGGTTAGGATGAGAGCTTACACTCTATAGGGGAGGGACAGACAGGGGTGACACAGAGGAGACAGTGAGCGAGGAGCATAGAGCGGTGGGTTAGGATGACAGCTTACACTGTATAGGGGAGGGACAGACAGGGGTGACACAGAGGAGACAGTGAGCGAGGAGCATAGAGAGGTGGGTTAGGGTGAGAGCTTACACTCTATAGGGAAGGGACAGACAGACAGGGGTGACACAGAGGAGACAGTGAGCGAGGAGCATAGAGCGGTGGGTTAGGATGAGAGCTTACACTCTATAGGGGAGGGACAGACAGGGGTGACACAGAGGAGACAGTGAGCGAGGAGCATAGAGCGGTGGGTTAGGATGACAGCTTACACTGTATAGGGGAGGGACAGACAGACAGGGGTGACACAGAGGAGACAGTGAGTGAGGAGCATAGAGCGGTGGGTTAGGATGACCGCTTACACTCTATAGGGGAGGGACAGATGGGTGACACAGTGGAGAGAGACAGTGAGAGGTTGGTTTGGAAGAGAGCTTCCTCCCTAAAGGCTGGGGGGCAGACAGACAGGGTACACAGAGAGGATAGACACTGACTGAGGAGCTGGGTGGGAAATTGAACCCAGGGCCTCTATGCTGGTAAATGTATGCTAACCATTGTGCTACTGTGCACCAGTATGCTAACCATTGTGCTACTGTGCACCAAATTTAGTTGAAATTACATTGTCTGCAGTTGAATCTCGTTCCAAGGCTTGTGGTGTTATAAAAACCGTTACAAAGTTAATTATTGGCATCATTAAATACTGTGAAATTCTGGATATTTCTGCCCATTGTAACAATAGATTGCACTTGAACAGAACTTGGTTAACAGTAGAGATTATACGTCCTCTCTGTGATGTCGGTCTCCCTCAGAGGCATAGATCCCGCAGTTGGCCAGCTTCCATGTGTTTGTGGTGCTAGCTGTCTGCCAATGCACACATTGCTGGTAATTACAGAGAAATGTCATGTTTGCTCCGCTTTCTCTGTCCCTGCAGATCCGAGGCTCTGATAAGCCCAATGTCCGGGAGCTGCACATTGCTTACCGCTACGGAGAGCACTATGACAGCGTCCGCCGGATCAATGACAACACAGAGACATCGGCCAACGTGCAGACAGAGGTGAACCGTTGTAATTGACCGATACCGTTATATTCTGCACATAGGACACATTGTTTGCCTTTGCTTCTAGTGTCGCAAAAATGTTTCTTGTGTCGACTTAGACCATGTCGACCTTCTTCATGTGTCAGCCTTTTCCCATAAATTATTCCTGCTTATTTCCAGAAGGGGTTCTCCAGGAATAGCCTGGGCTTTCCGAGTCAATGATACAGCCTGGAAGGGAATTGGAAGCAAATGTGTGTTGTTGTTTTATTTGCAATAAGTCCCGATAAATACTTTGTGATTTGTACTTCAGCGTTAATCCACCTCTCCGAAACCTTAATCGTAGGTTTTCTATATAAAATCTACCGTTGGAATAATGGGGTCTATCCTATTAACCCCGAAGGGTGCGGATGATTCGCGAGTTGCAAATCATCACGACATCGGGCACACCTAACGGCAGCCGAATTCGCACCTGAATGGCAACTTGCACCCTTTGGGGTTCATAGGATCGACCCCAATGTGTGGTTTTTTTTTTTTGGATGCATGAATGCGTATTAGCCCAAGTTGCAGCATTTTTGGAAAATAGACGACCTACCAGTGGTTTCTGCACTTCTGAGACTCAGGCCAATGAGAGTCTGGGGACGGGCTTAGCAGATGCACTGTGTACAGGGGGCTGCTAAGCACATACAAACATACATGTGACGGTGTACAGGGGATTGGGCAGAGGCACTGTGTACAAGGGGCTGCTAAGCACATACAAACATACATGTGACGGTGTACAGGGGATTGGGCAGGTGCACTGTGTACAGGGGGCTGCTAAGCACATACAAACATACATGTGAAGGTGTACAGGGGATTGGGCAGAGGCACTGTGTACAGTGGGCTGCTAAGCACATATAAACATACATGTGACGGTGTACAGGGGGTACACCGTCACATGTATGTTTATATGTGCTTAGCAGCCCACTGTACACAGTGCCTCTGCCCAATCCCCTGTACACCGTCACATGTATGTTTATATGTGTTTAGCAGCCCCCCCGTGGTCATCGCTGCAACCCACCCACCACAGTATAGAAGTCTGCCCCTATGTTTGCTGACACCAAGATGGGGGAGATCAGGGTATTAGCATGTTAAGTATCTTCTGCCATTCACTCTGCTAGAATTCCTAAGGATCTACATAATGTGGAAGTAATGGCACAGGCTGAGTATCCGTTATCCAAATATCCGTTATCCAAATTATTCCGAAAACCATACATTCCAAAAAGTGAGGGGGGGGGGGGGATTCATGCATAAAGCCCTTCTGGGGACATCTGTAATGGCGGTATTGGGGATATGATATGTAACTGGCACTACTGGGGACATGGAACTGGCACTACTGGTGACATGGAACTGGCACTACTGGGGACATGGAACTGGCACTACTGGGGACATGATTTGTAACTGGCACTACTGGGGATATGATTTGTAACTGGCACTACTGGGGACATCTAACTGGCACCACTGGGGATATGATATGTAACTGGCACTACTGGGGACATGGAACTGGCACTACTGGGGACATGGAACTGGCACTACTGGGGACATGGAACTGGCACTACTGGGGACATGATTTGTAACTGGCACTACTGGGGATATGATTTGTAACTGGCACTACTGGGGACATCTAACTGGCACCACTGGGGATATGATATGTAACTGGCACTACTGGTGACATGTAACTGGCACTATATATGTGCATGAAAACTATTGCTTGGCATTCACATTCAGTGCCTGAGATTGTACACAAACTTTGTTTCATGCACAAAAAATATATTTGTGTGTATTTCATGTGTTTGATGTGTTTGTACAACATAAATGCAAGATACATCAATGAAATATAAAAATATTCTAAAATACAGAATATTCTGTTCTCCAAAATTCTTCTGGTCCCGAGCATTTTGGATAAAGGACACTCAACCTGTACCACTGAATGTGTCGGTGTAAGATGGATGATTTCTAGGCATGTAGCAGTTTATACTGTACAACCGTTTAACTGGAAAGGGTGGAGCTTAGTTACATCCTCGCGTTCCCGCAGTGCTGTCATCAAGCCCCGCCCCCATGTGGATCCAATCGGCATGTTGAATCCCTGCGGTTCTAAGTCCCACAGCCATGGGCATACGATTTTATGTTGAAATCACTGCTCTATATTTCCGCCCTCTGTTTCAGTGCTGCTCCTGTCTGTAGATACTTACTGTCATTGTCACCCATGTGCAGATGCTTTCCAAGGACGAGTCCAATCGGAAGGGCAAACAGAAGTCCGCTCAGCCGGATCAGGGGGATGCAGTGCAGAAAGTGCAGAACGCCACGGGATGCACGGTAACATACTGTGTGCCTACACTAGCAATAAAACTTGTTGTGAATAAAAAGACTCCTCGCGAATGATTAATGACGCTCCAGCTCCCAACTGCCATTTCAGACAGGCGCTGATCATGAGGCAGCAGCTCATTGGCTGAAACTCCATTTATCATATGCAAGTTTTATCACTTGTTAATAATTGAGCCCCTAAGGCTCACTACATAGATCTGCTCAATTGCAATGCTGATTATATAACTAGCTCCATGTAGTTTGAAATTTCATAGTTGTTTTGCAGGTTCATATAGAACAATGGGTAGGGTGTTTTACTGGCATGCCACAGATTATGGGTTTGAATCCTGGGTATGGCAATATATTGAAATGTGTTATTGTAACTGAGTAACAAAGAGCTGTGAAGTTAAATGTGTGACTGGTATACAGAGGATTTGTAACCGTATGCATTTTCTTGCAGTGTTTTATAAATGTGTGTGGCTGGGGGCAAAAGTGGTGTGTGTGTGTGTATCATAGCATGGGCAGTTTTGTCATACCCATCCCCCAACAAGGCTTGTCTTCTGTCCCTAGTGAATAAATGGGCAGGGGAACCAATGCTCTTTCTGGCACAGGGACCCAAAAAGTCTAGCTCCCAGGTCTGTGACCTTATGATTGTTGAACTGTTGTCCATCAGCCATACAGATACTGTGTTCCTATTGCCCATCAGTCATACAGATACTGTGTTCCTATTGCCCATCAGTCATACAGATACTGTGTTCCTAGTGCCCATCAGCCATACAGATACTGTGTTCCTAGTGCCCATCAGCCATACAGATACTGTGTTCCTAGTGCCCATCAGCCATACAGATACTGTGTTCCTAGTGTCCATCAGCCATACAGATACTGTGTTCCTAGTGCCCATCAGCCATACAGATACTGTGTTCCTAGTGCCCATCAGCCATACAGATACTGTGTTCCTATTGCCCATCAGCCATACAGATACTGTGTTCCTAGTGCCCATCAGCCATACAGATACTGTGTTCCTAGTGCCCATCAGCCATACAGATACTGTGTTCCTATTGCCCATCAGCCATACAGATACTGTGTTCCTATTGCCCATCAGCCATACAGATACTGTGTTCCTATTGCCCATCAGCCATACAGATACTGTGTTCCTAGTGTCCATCAGCCATACAGATACTGTGTTCCTATTGCCCATCAGCCATACAGATACTGTGTTCCTATTGCCCATCAGCCATACAGATATTGTGTTCCTATTGCCCATCAGCCATACAGATACTGTGTTCCTATTGCCCATCAGCCATACAGATACTGTGTTCCTAGTGCCCATCAGCCATACAGATACTGTGTTCCTAGTGTCCATCAGCCATACAGATACTGTGTTCCTAGTGCCCATCAGCCATACAGATACTGTGTTCCTAGTGCCCATCAGCCATACAGATACTGTGTTCCTAGTGCCCATCAGCCATACAGATACTGTGTTCCTAGTGCCCATCAGCCATACAGATACTGTGTTCCTAGTGCCCATCAGCCATACAGATACTGTGTTCCTATTGCCCATCAGCCATACAGATACTGTGTTCCTATTGCCCGTCAGCCATACAGATACTGTGTTCCTATTGCCCGTCAGTCATACAGATACTGTGTTCCTATTGCCCGTCAGTCATACAGATACTGTGTTCCTAGTGCCCGTCAGTCATACAGATACTGTGTTCCTAGTGCCCGTCAGTCATACAGATACTGTGTTCCTAGTGCCCATCAGCCATACAGATACTGTGTTCCTAGTGCCCATCAGCCATACAGATACTGTGTTCCTAGTGTCCATCAGCCATACAGATACTGTGTTCCTAGTGCCCATCAGCCATACAGATACTGTGTTCCTAGTGTCCGTCAGCCATACAGATACTGTGTTCCTAGTGCCCGTCAGCCATACAGATACCGTGTTCCTAGTGTCCGTCAGCCATACAGATACCGTGTTCCTAGTGTCCATCAGCCATACAGATACTGTGTTCCTATTGCCCATCAGCCATACAGATACTGTGTTCCTATTGCCCGTCAGCCATACAGATACTGTGTTCCTAGTGTCCATCAGTCATACAGATACTGTGTTCCTATTGCCCGTCAGCCATACAGATACCGTGTTCCATTCTCACACTCTATCTGTATTTGCATTGTTTTCTATAAGGACGCCCGCCTCATCCTGCAGAGTTTGGAGGAAGAGAGCTTCGACATTGAGTCGGCCATCCATGTTATTCTGCAGATCCAGGAGCTGAAACAGATCGGTGAGTCTCTTCCCTCGTACAGCGGGGGACGTTACTGTACCATTGTACAGTTCTGCGGTAACAAGCCTTCTTTATTTATAATGAGCTGGAAGAGGCCTGGTGTTGGATTAGCAGCAAAGGAAGCTCGTCTGTAAGTGATCTCTGCGGTTCTTGTACAGAGCGTCAGGTGACCATTGGTCCTGCATTAGGCCTTTCACAGTGTGCGAAATGATCTATTGTCATCGGTAATGGGCAGACGGCTGAGTGTGCGATAGGTATGAGGCATAGTTAATGAGGATTGCCCAAAAGTAGAGCGCCCTTCTATGTGGAACATTTAGTCCTGCGATTTAGTAATTGTGTAGGTAAGTGTGTACGCTATATTTCTCCTGGGAAGAGAATGGAGCCGCGATAATACATTTTTCCGTCTGTCCTCAGCAGCTGACCATGCCGACTCTGCAGATGACGGGTGTCAGCGCCCGCACACAAATGTATCTTCGGTCACTGATGACGGTGAAAGGTCACGTGACCAACAGAGATCAGAATGCACAGACACCTCCAGTAACCACAGCAGACAGCGCAGACCGGACGTGAACATCGCTCCGTCCGAGGGAGACTGCGCAGAGAAGAAAAACTCCCAGGAGGAGAACAGGGACCGGCAGAGCCAGAAGGTAAAAGCCTTCATCACTTGTATGTACTAAAGTTCTAGGGAACAGAGTTTCACCCCAATGTTCTTGTTGGTTGGATCCCCCAGGGGAGCAACAAGCAGCGGAAAGATCAGCAGAGACAGCAGAAGAAGAAACGCCAGGAGGAGAGACACCGGCAGAAGGTGCAGGAGCTGCGCAGTAATAACGTGGACAATAACCGGCAGGAGGACAGCGACCCCTCGTGTGGTGTAACGGTCATAAAGGCTTTCACGGCCCTCAATATTTGATGGTTACTGACTACCGCAGACTCCTTCGCCTAATGACTAGGGGATCATCGTCATCATCTTGCGTGACCCTTCATCTGCATCATCGCCTCTCGTTCAGCGAGGGCAGAAGAACAGATACGTCTGAATCCTCCTGTGCCTTGTGGTGTCCGCCTGGTCTTCCCTCCTCCGAGAATTGAGCAGTGTTTGTGGTTGCGGCTGTGACATCATACAGCTGTACACCAATCACCAATACTGTACCTGTATAACACGCATCCTGCTAGTGTCCGCCATGTTTTCCCTCCGCGTATTGAGCAGTGTCTGTGGTGGCGGCTGTGACATCATACAGCTGTACACCAATCACAGATACTGTACCTGTATAACACACATCCTGCTAGTGTCCGCCATGTCTTCCCTCCGCGTATTGTGCAGTGTCTGTGGTGGCGGCTGTGACATCATACAGCTGTATGCCAATCGCAGATACTGTACCTGTATAACACGCATCCTGCTAGTGTCCGCCATGTCTTCCCTCCGCGTATTGTGCAGTGTCTGTGGTGGCGGCTGTGACATCAAACAGCTGTACGCCAATCACCGATACTGTACCTGTATAACACACATCCTGCTAGTGTCCGCCATATCTTCCCTCCGCGTATTGAGCAGTGTTTGTGGTGGCGGCTGTGACATCATACAGCTGTACACCAATCACCGATACTGTACCTGTATAACGCATCCTGCTAGTGTCCGCCATGTCTTCCCTCCTCCGAGTATTGAGCAGTGTTTGTGGTGGCGGCTGTGACATCATACAGCTGTACACCAATCACAGATACTGTACCTGTATAACACACATCCTGCTAGTGTCCGCCATGTCTTCCCTCCGCGTATTGAGCAGTGATTGTGGTGGCGGCTGTGACATCATACAGCTGTACACCAATCACCGATACTGTACCTGTATAACACACATCCTGCTAGTGTCCGCCATGTCTTCCCTCCTCTAAGTATTGAGCAGTGTTTGTGGTGGCGGCTGTGACATCATACAGCCGTACACCAATCACCGATACTGTACCTGTATAACACACATCCTGCTAGTGTCCGCCATGTCTTCCCTCCGCGTATTGAGCAGTGTCTGTGGTGGCGGCTGTGACATCATACAGCTGTACGCAAATCACCGATACCGTACCTGTATAACACACATCCTGCTGGGCTGCAGGCTGTCACATCAGGAAGAATATATATTTTTAAATAAAGTTAATGTATAACAATGTTCTTTTTGTCATTTGCACAAACCCGATGTCTACAGGGAATAAGATCTGTTACCCCAAAGTTACAGATCTATTTATCCATCCATCAAGTACGTTACCCTCACCCCAAACTTCCCTAATAACTCCAGCATTTCCTCCCCTCTGTGCAGGCACAAGGGTTTGCAGTGGTAGGATTACACCGAGTTGCTGTCATTGCAGCATTTTCCCTGACACACAGTGACAATATGACGTTGGCACTGTAACCCAACCACTTGGAAGGCTTTCTGTGTAAACGCTGTATAAGAAGAGTATTTGACTGCACAGAGGGGAGTAATGGGAACATATGTAATATTCTGTGTAAATACATATGACCTTTGTGTCCGGTGCTGACAGACTCTCGGACCTTACTGTCTTTCAGTCTCCCCATTAATGTATAGGGTAGTGATTCCCACCAACAGGTTACCCAGTAGGTGCACAGGTGTAGTCATTAGTCACTGACACATTTTAACAGATCCACAGGTGGAACGAAGTTTCACTTGTGGTTCTGTGAGCAGACCTGGAAAACATGCACTGTTGAGATGAACCAAGAGCACTGGGAGCCACCGATATAGGGTATTCCGGTACTTGTGTATTAGCATGGCGCCCACGATATTAAGTCGTACGACATATAATCGCATCGCATGCCATACACCCGATGCGACGCAATGCGATTTTAAATTGTATAAGCCCCCTATATGATTTTTAATTGTATAAGCACCCTAATGGGGGCTTACAATGTTAAATGCACCCCTACGCCACCCCCACTATAAACGCCAACCCGAAGCATGGCGAGCGCAGCGGTACGCGTCCTCCGACCTTTTCATACCCCCACTATCCACGTCGGCGTGGAGTTGATTTTATATAGTGTGGCGAGCGCAGCGAGGCGAGCGGACGCGTATTACTTTACATGTATTCTGCGGCCCTACCGGGGCTCGCTTCGCTCGTCACTCTTCGGGCTCGCTGCGCTCGCCACACTATATAAAATCAACTCCACGCCGACATGGATAGTGGGGGTATGAAAAGGTCGCAGGACGCGTACCGCCGCCCCTCGCGGGCTCGCTGCGCTCGCCACGCTTCGGGTTCACCTTGACAGTGGGGGTGCTTTTAACATACTAAGCACCCATCATGGTTAATTATCTTATAGGGGGCACTTTTAACATTGAAAAACCCATTAGGGTGCTTATACAATTTTAAATCGCATACCATGGTATATGCGATACAATGCCATTTTAAAATTGCCAATTTAAAATTGTATAGTATCGCCTGCCATCGCATCGCATACCATCGTGTGCCTTATGGTCTGCGATGTGATGGGCGCCGTGCTAGGAAACAAGTACCGGTATTCCATATCTAGAGGCTAGATACTGTTCTGATTACACCCTTCTGGCCTCACAAACCATTGCTAGGCCTCTCTGTGCAGGATCGTCCCGATCCCCAGAATTCCCACTAGGCACATGCTAGGTAGGGAAGAGGAGGAGCAATGGGAAGTTATTGTGCCGGGGGGGGGGGACTGTTTAGCGTGGTGGCCTCTCCTGCTGCTGGAACTCATCCCTTTCAAGTCGGTCATTATATGCTGTGCAATCAGAGGGGTCTCCTTTGGTTGTTATGGACAATATCCCATCTAAAATAGAATTCCCATATAAGTAACTGTACCCCTGAAAGTCTTCAGGTGCCCACATACGGTGCGATGTGCTCTGTGTGTTTTGTACGAGATGCGATGTGTCTCTTACATAAAGTACGGGCTGCACATACTGTTTGTACTTATCTATGTGATGTGCGCGGGAGCGAGGCCAAAACGTGCACCTCTAGGACAGTGGATCCCAACGCCGGTCCTCAAGTGCCTCCTAACAGTTCATGTTTTCCAGATCACCTGTGGATATTTAGTTGGGGATACACCGCGCAGCTGCTGGGTGACTTGGGAAACATGAACTGTTATTAAGGCCCCACACATACTGTAAATCCGGGCCCAAATCCCCTGGGAGGGCTTACTGGTGATTTTGCCACTATAAGTGCTATTTTTACATGCGATAATTTGCGATTGCATGTAAGACTCCCGGGGAGCTGCAGATGATTGGCGGAGAGACCTCTCTCAGCGGCCGTCCAATCTTTTTGTGTTTTTTTTTTTTGTAAGGTCCAGCGCATCGGATCGATGTCATACACTATGCGATTGGGGCTGTTGAAATTGGGCCTAAATCACAGGGATATTTGAGGGTTGGGATCCACTATCTTAGGAGAGCATCACTTTCTGAGGTACGTAAACCATCCCATCTGACGCAAACAATCATTTCACAGTGAAAGTCATGTATCGCCAGTTTTATACCTCCTATGGCGCTGTGGAACCTTTTTGGCGCCATAAACAATAATAACGATTTACTGTTATTAGGTCACACTTCTGTTTAGCTTGATCAAAAACTGAACCTCTTGACCGTCTTTATTTGTTTTGAAGCATTGAGTTGCTGTCACATGATTGGCTGAAGAAAACAGTCTGGAAATGTCCTTATAAATGTCGGTGACGGTGGATGTTGCTGCAACCCATTAGGAACAGTTTGGTGAACTATTCAAAAGTGTTCGGCTCACTATAATACACTAGTTCCCAGCCCATCAAAATGATGGAACATCATAATAGTATGTCAGCGCCGGGGGCTGTGCACACTTGAAAACATTTGAATTGCTCAGCCAGGTGCTATCTAGTGGCCACCAGCGCACAGCCAATTTGAATCCCCCCTTTAGAGCTGAGGAGCAGCGTTAGTCATTAAGGGAAATAATAGTGGCTGTTACCCTTAATAAAGATCACAGCTATTAAAATAATCTGATTAACTCACTGAAATCACTTCTGTATAACACGATGTTTGTTAGCGGAACACTCCAAGTTCTTGTAAGTAAATATCTGCAAATATCCTGTTCATGAGAGAATCTTGAGAATAGTGTTTGAAGTTTGTTAATCAAAACCAGGCCTGTTCTGCAATAAAGCTCTGCAGCAAAGCTCTGCAATTGCATAAAATATCCACATCTCAATCTCAGGGGCCTACGCCATAGTCTCTGGTGTGATTCTGGACACATTTTTAAAGGGGCAATTATTTAACAGGCAAAGTCAACCCAGTGTTGCCTTTTTAAATGATTGGCACGTTAAAAATATGGCTAGGCTCCCACGGAAGCCGGAATAAGCCCCTACTTTTCAAATATGTGGTGCTTAAATACATGTAGGTCAAGTACATAAGGACACACTGATTAGCCCAAGGATACAAAGCATCTTTGCCAGCATTCTGTCTCAGGCAGCCATGGGTGGTGGAGCAAGGGTAGCTGTAGGGCCACAAGGATCTAAGACTGAAAATGATGAAAGCCCTATTCCCAGAAGTGCCAGAGCTATGACTAGTGCTGTGTGGGTGTGGCCATTGCTGTATGGGTGTGGCCAGTGCTGCATGGGTGTGGTTAGTTGTGTCTGCGAGTGGCCAATAAAATACACCTACACTCTCTGCTCCAACGTCTCACTACGTAAAAGTTGAAAGACTGCATCATTTTGCGCGGAAAATAGAAATAAACTTTCAATACTTTAAGTTTATGGGACTGGTCTTTGTTATCCTGTCATAATGATGGGCCTATTTATCTGTGGTCCCACCTGCCCCATTGTTCATCTGGCTTTGGGTAGGTACGACACATCACAACAGAGGGTAAATGACATTTTATTTTTATTTGAATAAACCGTTGACTGTAAATGATCGCCCCACACGGGTGTAATTCCTGGACACCATATAGGTCAGGTTCAGGAATGCCCCCACTCTAAAACAAATACTGTATCGCTGTGATTTAAAAACTGGACGCGCAGTAATCCGGAAACCGCTGCTGTTACCACTGGGAGGCGCGGCCTAGCGCTGGAGCCGGATGTTTGGGCCGGTCAGTCAGCATTCGGGCTGGAACCCGTAACATTTGGTTGTCTTGGAATAACGGCGTCTCAATATGGAATATTTGTCATCGTTGTTATAGAAACAGAGGGCGACCTGCCGGTCACACTCACATGTCTGTCTGGCGCATCCGCCCAGCTCGCTGTCAACTGTAACAAAGAAACAACGCTGGATTACACATTGAGGACGAGCACTTGGCATCTGCTTATTATCGCTCCCTGACCGTGGCAACAAATAAGTTTGAGGGTGAAATGTAATCGGATGAGAGATTAAGAAAGTGAGAGATTTGGTAAGAAATCTCCAGGTTTTTTAAAGCGCCAACGCCAATCATCTACACTGCAAAATCATACTGGTATTGCAGTGTAAATGATTGCCGCTTTAAAAATACTGGAGATTTCTTACCAAATCTCTCACTTTCTGAATCTCTCATCCTGTTAAAATTCTCCCTCTGTCTTGTTTGAGGAGGTGACAGGGTCATGGCCGCAGGGATGGGTTTGTGGCTATTACCATTGCGCAAGGACCGCGGTCCCGGCATCTGGCTAGCAGGCTGCGCAGCACCAGTAGCCCACCTGCAGTCTTTCTCAGAGCATCCTAAAAACATTATCCAGGCACCATGCTTTGTGTAGAGCCTTTTCCCAAACCACTACCGGCCACACCAGAGGGCACATGGTGGCAGTAAGCCCTGCTTGCCTGCTGTCCTCAGTTGCCATTTTGGAGGTGTGTAGGGATCCTCCACGTAAGTTAGCTCTAATTTATTACCCAATATAGGGACTGTGCTTAGGTGCCCTCTGCTGGCAGGAATCCTGCATGTGGTGGCGGCGGCTTCTCTTATATGTGCAAATGTGTATAACGAAGGGCCTAATTCAGACCTGATCGCTGCTGAGCGAATTAGAACAGCCAGAGTTCAGTTAAGATGCTGCCCCGCTATAGTGAAATGCCGCCTTGCAAATGAATGTGATCGCTGTGCGATTTGGATGTGTACGGGTAGCGAGGACTGTGGTTGCATTTTCTAGAATGCGCAGTGAGGTGGGCACATGTGCGCAGTTGTGCAACAATAAATAGCAATTTTCGCACAATTGCGGGTCCTGCTTAATCAGCCCCATTGTGAACAAATGCAATGATCTGGCAGATGTAGGAGATATTCGGTGTATGTATAGGGCCACTATATTATCAACAGCCTCTGTTATTACTGTACATTGTGTTATTGATGAGCTTGGCCACCTAGATGTCATTACATAGAAGCCATTGTCCCCCCCCCCCCCCCACTCCGGTATTGTGCGGGGACAAGCTTAGCCCCCCACGTGTGTTATTTATAAGACTTATATAGAACAATAGAGAAGGAGCCGGCCTAACGTCTTCAGGACGCCTTATCTGTGCACACTGATTGTAAGCTCTTCTCCCCAGCACCTCATCATTACCGCATGTGGCATTGCCGTACTCGCTGTAGAACCTATAGAACACCGTCTTGGGGTTACAGCCCAGCCACGCCATGGTCTCGTAGCAACAATCGTGGACGTGGCAGCACCTGGGGGAGAGAACAGAGGACGACTGCAATTTCAATAGTGTCTAGGTCAACCGTCGGCATCATGTGGTCGACATGCACAAGGTTGACGTAAGCAACAGGCGATGTGGCAATGATCAACGCATGAAAAGGTCGACATGGTTTTTTTAACATTATTTCCCTCTTTTTAGACATGTCAACATTTTGCTTGTTTCGACCTTTTGTCTATGTCAACTTCTTGCAACCTCTTCCATTTTAAACTGCTTCATTTAATAGAAAATCCCCCTCCTAAGCTATGTGGCCGACTGCGGACGTCGAGGACTGGCCACGTTTCTGTCCACGTGAGATGGACCACTAACGTATAAGTGTTGTGCGGAGAAAGTGGCTTTTGTTTCATGGCGCAACCTGGGACCAACAGGACGGTGCCTCCTGCCTCTCACCCAGTGACAGCTGCGAGGTTAGAGACACCCAAACCTGTTCTATCTGTCGGGCAGATTTATTAAGCTTTGTGAAGTGAGAAACTGTGGTATTTATCACTGTCCAATCAGCTCCTACCTGTCATTTCTCAAACCAAGCCGGTAGCTTCACAGGTAGGAGCTGATTGGCCGGTGATAAAACCCAGTTTATCAATTCACTGAGCTTAATAAATCTGCCCCCAAAATCCACATAGTTACCGTATCCTTTAAAGTGTAAGCTCACCTGGTTAGGGATCACTGCAGCCCCAGTTTGAGTGTTTAGTGTTTTACAAATCCTGCATAGAAATAAGAGGTTCTCTATGCTGAGGGATTGTGTTGATTCTACAGTTAGGGGCATTTCTGCGGCAGGTGATGCCCTTACCCATGATGGCAGAGGCCTGGGCACAGCTGCCAGCTGGGTGACATGGGATATGTTCTAATGTTCCAGGGTATAACTCTCCTGCACCCCTATGCCCTGGATACTGGCGCTTACAGCAGGAAGCAGGACCGCTCCTCTCTATGGCAGAGCGGGGTCATGCATTAGCCAATCCAGGTTCCCACAAAGTACCCAGTGGGCACCAAGCAGCCCAGTTTGCCCTAATCCAGTGATGGCTAACCTTGACACTCCAGCTGTTGTTGAGCTACACATCCCAGCATGCCCTGCTATAGTTTTAATATTTGGCCATGCTAAAACTGATGCAGGGCATGCTGGGATGTGTAGTTCAACAACAGCTGGAGTGTCAAGGTTAGCCATCACTGGCCTAAACAGTTTTTATGTTTTTTACTCTAGGGCTCTGATTTTTGTTGCCCCAAATAAAAGTTAATAAAGGGACCCTATGGGTGGCTTGGAGGCGCTGGGTAATTTGTGGGCGCTGTGGGTCTGCTACACCCCCACCTGATACTCGTCTGCCGGGCCGCTCACCTGAAAATGTCCCTCCCAAAATG
Organism: Crinia signifera; assembly: GCF_055691185.1. Lineage (NCBI taxonomy): Eukaryota > Metazoa > Chordata > Amphibia > Anura > Myobatrachidae > Crinia > Crinia signifera. Next base: position 7,285,392 of record NC_139226.1, read on the forward strand.
GGCCTGTAACCTTTATGGACCCATTATATAGTTACACCACTGCTCAGGCTGATATCTATAGGTCAACATGGACACCGGATTAGTGCGCCGCGTCCCCACGCCATGGCGCACTGTGCTCGGCACACAATTATATTCTCCCTCCACACCCCAGTGGAATGCCGCCTGTCAGAAAAAGTCGACCTTAACCAACTCGACCTATTTAATTTGTCGCCCTAGCGACCGTATCCTGCAACCAATCAGATTTTACTTCTTATTTATTTAGTGCCAGCTAGAAGACAATAGAATGTAATTGGTTGCTATGGCCAACACCCCATCTTCAATAGAACTCCCATCTTAGTACATTTACCCCTAAAAGGATTTACCCGAGGAGGTTAGTGATAAATATCAGGCTGTATGATCCGACGGACAACATCAAGGGCAAAAGTTAATAGGTCGACACCAAAGGGTCAACATAAAAGAGGTTGTCACTTATTCATACTGTCACATCCACGTGCCCTCCGATCGGGAACGGTAAGTGTTCTGTGTGCAGCGGTAGCGGCTCCGCGTGCTCAAATGTTGATAATAACACCAGAAAAAGTGTCAACGTTTTCACGCGTCAACTTTTTTCACTGTCGACCTAGACATCGTCTGTGAGCTGTACTGCACCCCTCTCCCCTAAATGAAACCTTCCGTACTCACCAGTCAATGTCATCCACCGGCCAGCCGCTACCGCCAACGCCGCAGTAGCACCCGTAGAACGCATAGTTTTTCAGTGGTAATCTCCCGGTCACTTGATTTATCATTATATAGAACTCAAAAAGGCTACCATACGTTTGCCCCACCACTCCTAAAAATGGAGAGAGTAGAGTCATTACCCACGCTAGTGACTGGGCAGACGGCCTTCATCCCCCCAAATTCCTGGACTTACCTAGGCAGAGGACGAGGACGAGCAGAGAGGGTGCCATGTTCCACCAATACCGGGTTAGGAGGGCACCGCTGGACCTATGCTGCTAGAACAAGAAACAACATTGTTACTCTATAAGCGCCAGGGTCACAGCATAGTCATATATATATATATATATATATATATATATATATATATATATATGGACAAAGGCACTCAGAGGCTTAATGCTGGTGAAGAAACTGGAGGAATTTTTATTCCATAGCCTGTCTACGTTTCGGGGGTCAAGCCCCCGTCGTCAGGACACAAAGGCACAAGTAACATTACTTGTAACAATTGTTACTTGTGCCTTTGTGTCCTGACGACGGGGGCTTGACCCCCGAAACGTAGACAGGCTATGGAATAAAAATTCCTCCAGTTTCTTCACCAGCATTAAGCCTCTGAGTGCCTTTGTCCATTTGGAGTATTGTGTATGGATGTCTGTGTGTCGACACAGGTCATCGACTCATGGCAACAGAGCAAGCCACACGGAAACGCAGCTTATTTCAGTCCTGAGTGACAGGTCCTTCTCTTGGTATATATATATATATATATATATATATATATATATATGACTATATATATATATATATATATATATATATAGAGTGCCGCCTCCAGTCTTCATTTATTTGAAAACCGCTACTATATTATTTGTGGAAGGCACCTCTCCTATTGCCTGGATGTACCAAGTGCCGGTCGCTATCTGCACATATATATATATATATATATATATATATATATATATATATATATATATATATAGAGAGAGTCATATATCCATAGGTGCAAGGGGTGCAGCTGCTATGGGGCCCAGAGCTGAAGGGGGCCCATATTTACTAAGTAATATGTTTTACATACATTTATCACCATCAGTTGCTAAATAGGGGGCCCTTACAAACTTTTGCTATGGGGCCCACGAATATCTAGGTACGCCTCTGCGATATGAAAAAAGATTTTAGGCTCTATCTCGTGCGCTCCTGAGGGATGGCAGCTGGGGTGTATCAATAGGTCTAACCTTTAAAGACCTAAAAAAACTGAATGTGATTATTTGGATATATGATAAACCCAGTAGCGCTATCCCAATATGGACACCACAGTGATATAGTTGGATGGAATGTTGATACTTCCCTTCCCTTTTAAGATGTGGGGCTCCTTGGTTTTCTCAAATGGAGGTTACTTTGGCCGGCGGAATATTTCTCCCGATAGATGCATATAGAGAAAGACAGGAACAATGGTTGTCTATATGCTTGTTATTTCTTTTTTCATATTTCTTAGTGAGATTTAGATATATGCGTACCTCACTTACATAGTAAAAAATAGAATAACATATATAAAGGTATCTTTTTCTAAGGTGGGTGGCGTACCCGTACTCACGATGTGACGGTGTGTTCGAATCGTATAAAGGTATCTTTTCCAATCTTGGTTTCCAAAAAAGATTTATTGATAAAAAACACGATATAAAATATGGTGCATGGACTTGGCAGGTTACTGAGGTAGCTGACAGAGTGACAAAACAGTACCCCGATCCGGACGAGATACAGCTGTCACAAGGATCAGATACTCTGCAGTCCTTACCTTTAGTCCTCGCTTGAAGGGTATAAAAATGGGTATCAGGCTCTCAGACCGACATGTTTCGGGACAATATGTCCCTTTTTCAAGGTGGGCCCACCTTATTTGGAAACCAAGATTGGAAAAGATACCTTTATACGATTCGAACACACCGTCACATCGTGAGTACGGGTACGCCACCCACCTTAGAAAAAGATACCTTTATATATGTTATTCTATTTTTTACTATGTAAGTGAGGTACGCATATATCTAAATCTCACTAAGAAATATGAAAAAAGAAATAACAAGCATATAGACAACCATTGTTCCTGTCTTTCTCTATATGCATCTATCGGGAGAAATATTCCGCCGGCCAAAGTAACCTCCATTTGAGAAAACCAAGGAGCCCCACATCTTAAAAGGGAAGGGAAGTATCAACATTCCATCCAACTATATCACTGTGGTGTCCATATTGGGATAGCGCTACTGGGTTTATCATATATCCAAATAATCACGCCTCTGCGATATATCCAAGGAACAGACTGTAAATAAAGCACAATAGAGAAATAATATAAATCTGTGTTTGTCTCATCCAGGTGAGTTCAGGATCTTACCCTGCCTTCTGCAGCCACTGCCTCATTGTCCTACAGGTAAGAGTGTGATAATACTCACCTGAGATCCCTCCGTGCTCATCCCTGACTCTGGCTGCAGCCGTCCTGGCAAGGTATCAGTCACCAGGTAGGCGGAGAAGTCCCAAATGTCACAGCAGGATAAGAAGCCTTAATTCCTTCCTTGTCTCTTGCTCTGCTCCTCGGCTAATGCAATCTATGCCAATACCCTCCACCACACTACACAGACACTATCTAGCACTGGCTGGGGCAAGTCTGGAGGGAACATTAGATTTATGTGTTTCTATATAATGTGGAACCCGCTCATAAATACCCCTTTGCTGAAATGATCCGGGGTACCAATCGCAGCAAATCACAAGCAGGCAGCGTGACGGAAAGCTTGTGATTGGCAGAATGACTTATAGAACCTACGAGTCAATTGAGGACGTGGCCACCCGGTGCCAGGTTACTTGGTAACATGAGGAATATTTGCACTTATTTATTAACGGTTTGTTATATAGTGCGGAAATTCCGTTGCGCTTTACAATTGGAAATTGGTAGTTACAGACAGTCATAGAGGTATGCGGGGCCTGATTAACCAATAGGCCGATCCGGCTGGGTCCTGTGGGGGCGCAGCGCAAGCATGATTGGCTGTACCTGGAAGCTGCTGCGGGGGCATCCGCGTGTCTGCAAATGGATATGGAACCTGTAAAAATGACCTCCCAAAAATGGCCACCGCCTGCTAGGAGACAGAGGGGTACTTATGTAATATCTGGGCGCCTGATTTTTTCATTGCATCGCATGCAATATAGTGGCATACAATTCATGCGATGCGATTTTTCATTGTAAAGATCCGATTTTTACAGCTAAAGGCTACTGTCTTCCGGATTAATATCGAGACTCCTCTCGAGGACGATGTGAAAGGTGCATGAAAAGCGTGCCCGATCCATGGTTTCTTTAAGGCTAAGAGTTTCTCACCAATTAGGTGGGTTTCTGATAAACACATGATATCAGCCCCATATTGTTTCAATTGATTCAAAACTAAAGATCTTTTTATTTTATCATTCATGCCACGTATATTCCAGGCTATAGCTCTAATCGTGTTTACAGGCATATTATCTCTCTGCACCCTTCACATGTCCTCAACGGATATCTCACATCAATGCAATTAGAGGAGTTTCCCATTTTGCCATTAACGGTGACCCAGTTACAGCAGTTTATCAAGCTTGCAGTGTAATAACGTATAGTATCTAAAAAAAAAAACCACCTGCGCTTTACAAATACAAACATTGGTACTTATGTAGTATCTGGGCTTCCGATTTAGAAATCGGATCGGATCGCATTGTATCGCATCGCATGCGACCAAATCGTATGCGATGCGATGGTCAAGATTTTTCCATAGGATTCAATGTTAAAATGGTCTGAGTCCATTTTAACATAGAATTCAATGGGAAAAAGGGGTCCTTTTCCTTTCCCCACTATCCAAGTGGGCATGGAGTTGGATATAAACCTGTGGCGAGCGTAGCGAGCCACCGAGCCCGAAGCGTGGCGAGCGTAGCGAGCCCCGCGAGGGGACACAGAATACTTTTTAAGAAATATGCGTCCCCTCGCAGGGCTCGCTTCGCTCGCCACGCTTCGGGCTCGGTGGCTCGCTGCGCTCGCCACGCTATATAAAATCAACTCTATGCCCACTTGGATAGTGGGGAAATGAACAGGACCTTCTTAACATTGAATCCTATGCAAAATCGCATCGCATCTGATTGCATGCCTTAAGGTAAGGCATACAATCACAAAATCGGCAGCCCAGATACTACATAAGTACCCAAACATTAAACATAAACATTTGACAAATACAGACAACAAAAGGTTGTAATTGATCCATTAGGTTGTTATGTTTTTCTGGATTGTGTCGTAAATACTAAGAACTTGTTGATTCTCTCTCTGTACATTCCACCCCCCTTCTCATACAAAGTATTGAACAAGGCTTTGGAATTTATATCATCCTCCCCCGCAACTCCGGTCATTTGTATGGGTGATTATAACAATGTACTCAATGTTAAATTGGACAGATGGAGTAAGACATCATTGATTGGGGGTGGCGGGAATCAGGGTTTCGCTGATTATATAGACTCTTTAGGATTACTTGATCCCTGGAGAGTTATTAATCCTAGAAAAGAACAATATTCATGCTTCTCGACATCTCATATGGCTCTGTCCAGAATCGACCTAGCTTTGGTTTCCCATAGTTTTATGCCACTGATTCGTGATGTCCAGTATCATGCTCGAGGCATCTCTGATCACTCTCCAATTAGTATCGATTTTTTAAGTAATTTAGATTCGGGTTGTAATTTTTGGAGGTTTAACCCAAAATGGTTAACCGCCCTAGAGACAGACGGCGATCTCGTGAATCAGTGGCTGGAATTTTGGGAGCATAACCTTGAATCAACTAGTGCACACACAGTTTGGGACGCTCTGAAAGCATTTATTCGTGGTACCCTCAAAAAAAAGATAGCGGATATTAAAAAAACCGCTAGAATGAAAATTCTGGATAAAGAAAAAACATGTTTAGAAAAAGAGCGGGATTATTATACTACGAAAACTGACGTTGCATTTAGAGTGTGGCAATCAGCTCAATCATTGTGGTTGGAGGAGATAGATAGGCATAATCAGAACATTATGAGGTTTCGATCCAAGGTCAGGTATCAGAACGAGGATAGGCCAGGAAGATATATGGCGTTTTTAGCACAAAATGATAAACCCCCCAATCTAATATTAAAAATTAAAAATCAAGGAGGGGAGATGGTTAACACTCCGCTACAGATTGGAGAAGCTTTTGTCCAATATTTTAGCCAATTATACTCTAGCATGTCAGGTTATAGTCACCAGGAGATGGATGACTTTGTAGGGAGAATACCCCTACCTAAATTAGATGAAGCCGCCCAAAAGGAGATGGACGCCCCGTTCATGCTGAACGAAGTAGTGGAGGTAATTAAATCTCTACCGAATGGGAAGGCAGTGGGATTGGACGGAATTCCAGTTGAGTTATTTAAAAAATATATTGAGATCTTAGCACCTCGCTTATGGTTAACTTTAACCCAATGTTTTCAGGATGGAATAATCCCGAAATCCTTCGTAGAATCAAATATTATTCTTATTTTAAAACCAGAAAAAGACCCGGCTGAGTTGGATTCGTATAGGCCAATTTCCCTTATCCCAGTCGAAGCCAAAATAATAGCAAAAATTTTAGCTAATAGATTAAATAAACATATTTCTAAGCTGATACATTCTGATCAATCAGGCTTTATGCCAAATAAAACCACAAGCATAAATATTAATAAACTATATTCAATATTACAATTGAATGGAGTGGTAAGCAACCAAGCCGCGGTCATTTCTTTGGATGCAATCAAGGCATTTGATGCCGTGGAATGGCCCTATTTGTGGTCAGTTCTACGGTCATATGGCTTTGGTCCCAACTTTCTGAAGTGGCTTCAGTTATTATATCAAGAACCTAAGGCTAGAGTTTCGGTGAATGGCTGGACATCACATCCCTTCGATTTGGCTAGGGGGACTCGCCAAGGTTGCCCTATTTCCCCAGTTTTGTTCGCCCTGGCAATTGAGCCGTTGGCATGTGTTATCCGCCATTATCCGGGTATGACGGGTCTTCCTATAGGAGATAGTATGGAGAAGATCCTGCTGTATGCAGATGATCTATTAATCTTCTTAGATAATTATAGGCAGTCCCTCCCGTTGCTATTAAATCTCATTAAACAATTTGGCGACTACTCAGGTTTTAGAGTCAATTGGTCTAAATCGGTAGTATTCCCCATTGGTGATCAGGGGAGTGTGGCGTCAGGCCCGATAACCCAGATGGAAGTTGTGAATACTTTCAAATATCTGGGGATTGTAATAACTCGAGACCCAAAAGATTTTATAAGTTACAATCTAAATCCCATAATTGAGTGGACAAAGAAAAAAGTCAAGGCCTGGGGTAGACTGCCTCTGATCACCACTGGGAGAGTTAATTTAATAAAAATGGTGATTCTACCAAAAGTGCTATACATAATTCAACACTCTCCTGTCACAACTGAAGGGCTGGATGAAGTCGTGTGGTGTGTAGCAACCGGAGGCGGACCAGAGGAGGAAGGATTAAATCGTGCAGGTTTAATAATAGAATTCATCAATGGAAACAATACACACTTGAATACTTTCTTTAAGTGGCAGTTAGTGGTAAATAATACTTGAGCCAGCAAGGCACTTTTAGAAGAAGAAAGTTCATTTGAATAATGACAGTTCAATAGCACAGGACGACAGGCAGGGGTCTTGAAGAATAAGAGGATCCGGAAAGAGAAAGTACTTGATGGTAAATGAAGGATCCTTGAAGACTGGAAGAAGATGAATGATGAAATGAGGATTGCAGAATTGCTTGGAAGCAGGAGACTTGAAGAGCTAGGCCAGGAAGCTCAGGGATACAGGATGAGGCCAGACTGTGGAGAGGCCTGGCAGCGATGGGGTTAAGCAGTAACCTAGACCAGCCACAGAGCACGAGCAAGGCACCAAGGTCAGGAGAGGTGAGTCAGAGAGCCGGAGTCAGCTGGGAGCTGTGAACGCCTCGGGAGACTCTTTGTACTGACACTGAACAGCCCTAGGCAGATCCCCTATATCCCAAGAGGGCGGCTGCCATTGGCTGTCAGGTCAGTAGGGGCGGAAACCTCAGACCTGGGCCAATCTGCTATTTGCCCTTAACCAAGATGGCGACGCCGGCCTCCCGGCACCATTACAGCACACTCTGCTACACCTGTCAGCGTCCCACGCTGCCTGCTGCCCACCAGACTGCCGCTGCCCGCTGCCGCTGACCCGGAGACCACTACACGCTAGCCGACGGCGGGCGCGAACGGGTGAGTAATATGCCCGCCGCGCACCGCCGCGGCTGCGTGTGACAGTACCCCCCCTTTTCTGGGTGACCCCAGGGCACCTACGCACCTTGTGTGGGTTCCTTTGGAAGAATTGCCTCACCAGACGGGGAGCATGAAGATCTGCAGCATCAACCCAGGAGTTCTCTTCAGGACCGAATCCAAGCCATTCTACCAGATACTGCAGATGGGCATTGCGACAACGTGAGTCGATGATGCGCCTCACCTCGAACTCTGTCTCTTTCTCTGAGCCAATCTTGGGCGGTTTGGGCACCTTCTTCTGATATAAGTTCAATCTCAAGGGCTTTAGAAGAGACACATGAAAAGAATTTGAGATCTTCAGGGAAGAAGGAAGCTGTAGTCTGTAGGCGACAGGGTTAATAACTTGAGTAATTGGGAATGGCCCGATGAACCGGGGAGCCAGCTTCATAGATGGTAACCGAAGGCGTATGTGGCGGGTAGACAGCCACACTCGATCTCCAACCTTCAATTTGGGAGCCGCTCTTCTTTTCCTGTCCGCCATCCTTTTGTATCGAGCGGATGCTTTGAGGAGAGCTGTATGAACGTCTGACCAGATTTTCGCAAACCGTTGTAAGGAAGCAGCAGCTGCAGGAACATCGGAAGAAGATAAGTCTGAGAAATCTGGAGATCGGGGATGTTTGCCAAAAACAGTAAAAAAGGGAGTGGTGCCGGAGGATGAATGATAAGAGTTATTGTGCGCATATTCCGCCCAAGGCAGAAGGTCTACCCAGTCGTCTTGTGAAGAAGAGACGAATAAGCGAATGAAGGCTTCCAAGTCTTGGTTGACGCGTTCCGTCTGCCCGTTGGTTTGTGGGTGGAAAGCGGTGGAGAACTTGAGTTTGACTTGTACAGCGGAACAGAGGGCCCTCCAAAACTTTGCAACAAACTGCACTCCACGGTCAGATATAATCTCTTTGGGCAACCCATGGAGTTTGAAGATTGTGGAAATGAAGAGCTGAGCCAAAACTGGAGCGGATGGGAGGCCTTTCAATGGGAAGAAGTGCACCATTTTTGAGAACCGGTCAACTACCACCCAGATTACCGTATGCCCTTTGGAGGGAGGAAGTTCGCAGATAAAGTCCATAGACAAGTGGGACCATGGTTCTGTGGGTATGGCTAGAGGTAGAAGAGGACCGGCAGGAGACGTTCTGGAGGACTTATGCTGGGCGCACTTTACACAGGAGGCGACAAAGCTGGTTACATCTCGACGAATGGTGGGCCACCAATATGAACGTAATAGAAACATTAGGGTCTTCTGTGCACCAGTATGTCCTGCGAAACGGGAAGCGTGTGCCCAGGACAGCACTCTCTTGCGAAGATTGAGGGGAACAAAGGTTTTGCCCGGAGGAGGTGAAGGTTGGACCGTAACTTGAGCAAAAACCAGAGGATCGAGGATTGGTCGAGGAGGAGTCTCAAGGTCTGCTGGAGTCTCGAAAGAGCGTGAAAGAGCATCGGCCTTGGCATTCATCGACCCGGGTCTGAATCTGATCTGGAAATCAAATCGTTCGAAGAACATGGCCCAGCGGGCTTGACGAGCAGTAAGGCATTGGGCGTGCTTGAGAAAAGAGAGATTCTTATGGTCAGAGTATATAGTGATCTTATGTCGTGCCCCCTCCAGGAGGTACCGCCACTCCTCCAACGCTGACTTGACTGCCAGTAACTCTTGCTCCCCAATGGGGTAATTCTTCTCTGCTGGAAGAAACTTCTTGGAGTAGAAGGCACAAGGGTGAAGTTCCTGGTCCTCCCCTTTCTGCGACAAGATTGCCCCGACTCCCTCTGAGGATGCGTCCACCTCGAGAATGAAGGGTTTGTCGAGATTTGGCTGAAGAAGGATTGGAGCGGAGACAAACGCATTCTTTAGTTGTTGGAAGGCTAGAGAGGCTTCGGGTGGCCACTGACTTGGATCTACTCCCTTACGGGTTAGAGCAGTAAGGGGTGCAGCAAGGGTGGAGAAGTCCCGGATGAAGCGACGATAATAATTTGAGAAGCCCAGGAACCTCTGGATGCCTTTGAGTGTGGTAGGCGCTGTCCAGTCTAGGATGGCTCTTACTTTCTCTGGGTCCATCTCTATCCCGGTGCTGGTGAGGATGTGGCCAAGGAATGGAATGGAAGTGACCTCGAAAACGCACTTGTCTAGCTTGCAGAATAATTGATTTTGGCGTAGACGCCGGAGGACCTCAGAGACGGTTTGACGATGGAGATGGAGGTTAGGGGAGAAGATGAGGATATCATCGAGATACACCACGATGGAATGATACAGTAAGTCCCGAAATATGTCGTTTACAAACTGTTGGAAGACGGCCGGGGCATTGCAAAGACCAAATGGCATCACCAGGTATTCGTAGTGGCCATCTCGGGTGTTGAAAGCCGTTTTCCACTCGTCACCGGAACGAATTCGGATCAAGTTGTATGCTCCTCTCAGATCCAGTTTGGTAAAAATAGAAGCCCCTCTGATCTTATCGAAGAGTTCGGTGATGAGGGGTAATGGGTAGCGGTTCTTGACAGTGATATCGTTTAGGCCCCTATAGTCTATACATGGCCGGAGAGTTCCATCTTTCTTTTTTACGAAGAAAAACCCCGCTCCAGCTGGCGAAGTGGATGGACGAATGAAGCCTTTATTCAAGTTCTCACGAATGTAGTCAGACATAGCCTTGGTCTCGGGTAGAGATAAGGGGTAGATACGGCCCCGCGGTGGGAACTTCCCGGGTATCAGCTCTATCGGACAGTCCCAAGGACGATGAGGTGGCAGAGTATCGGCACCTCCCTTGCTGAATACATCAGAAAAAGAATGGTATGGTGTGGGTATAGACACGGGTGAAGCTGGAAGACTGGGACCTCCTTCTTGAGGATTAATTTGATTGAGTGGAAGGATACGAGGCATGCAAGTGGTTAGACAGTTCGTACCCCATGCTTTGATCTCCATGCTGGTCCAATCAATATGAGGATTGTGTTTAGCGAGCCATGGTAGGCCCAGGACCATCTGGTGTGATGACTGAGGAAGGACTAAAAACTCTAGAGTCTCTTGATGTAAAGCACCGACTAGCACTGTCACTGGATTGGTTTGAAGGGTGATTTGCCCACTACAAATACGACTCCCATCCACTGCAGTGAGAACCAGGGGATGGACCAAGGGTTGTACTGTCAAGGAGTGTTGAAAGACGAAGGAAGAAGAAAGAAAATTTCCTGCCGCTCCGGAATCCAATAGGGCCTGGACTTTGATTTTCCCTTGAGGACACACAAGGGTAACTGGAATGGTGGAAACAGTTGAGGAGGGAGATGAAAGCAGAACTCCTAACCGGGCCTCCCTCTGGGAGGTTAGGAGCGTCCGTTTCCCGGACGCAATGGACAAGAGGACAGCAAATGGGCGGAAGAACCGCAGTACATGCAAAGATTCTCCCGTCGTCTACGGGACTTTTCTTGCAAGGAGAGCCGAGAGCGATTGATCTGCATGGGTTCATCAGGAGGTGTAGTTGTGGAAGAACCTGATCTAGGAACGGGAACAACATTGGTGGTAAAGCGAGGGCGGAGGCGATCGGAGCGGTTTCTCTCTAGTTGGCGCTCCTGCATCCGTAGATCTACTTTGTTGCACAGGGAGATGAGCTCGGCCAAGGTAGCAGGAAAGTCACGAGTAGCTAATTCATCCTTGATACGACCTGCCAGCCCATTCCAGAAGGCGGAGACGAGAGCCTCTTCGTTCCATTTTAATTCAGAGGACAGGGTCTGGAACTGCACAACATACTGTCCCACAGATCTGCTACCCTGGCGAATCCTCAGGATTTCAGTGGCGGCAGAAGCCACTCTGCCAGGTTCGTCGAAGATGCGACGGAAAGAGGTAATGAAAGCTTCATAGTCATTGAGCAGGGGGTCAGAGCGTTCCCAGAGAGGGGACACCCAGTCCAGAGCTGACCCTGCCAGGAGAGACACAATATATGCCACCTTTGCCTTGGAGGTTGGGAAGTGAGACGACTGCAGGGTGAAATGAACATCGCATTGGTTCAGGAACCCACGGCATCCCTTTGGTGAACCATCAAACTTGCTGGGAGTTGGCAGTTGCATGTGATGAGGAACTACGGATCCTGGTGTGGAAACAGGAACTGGAATCACTGGTGCGGGAGCCACCGACACTGAGGGAGCCGCCTGGGGCGGGGACAAGGCCTGAAGAAACTGAGCCACTTGGCGTTGGGTAGTTTCCACTTGTTCAAGACGAGCCACGATGCTTTGAAAGACGTCCGCCATGGAAGCCTGTTCAACACCCGACTCCATCGGGTCAGTACAAACTGTCACAACTGAAGGGCTGGATGAAGTCGTGTGGTGTGTAGCAACCGGAGGCGGACCAGAGGAGGAAGGATTAAATCGTGCAGGTTTAATAATAGAATTCATCAATGGAAACAATACACACTTGAATACTTTCTTTAAGTGGCAGTTAGTGGTAAATAATACTTGAGCCAGCAAGGCACTTTTAGAAGAAGAAAGTTCATTTGAATAATGACAGTTCAATAGCACAGGACGACAGGCAGGGGTCTTGAAGAATAAGAGGATCCGGAAAGAGAAAGTACTTGATGGTAAATGAAGGATCCTTGAAGACTGGAAGAAGATGAATGATGAAATGAGGATTGCAGAATTGCTTGGAAGCAGGAGACTTGAAGAGCTAGGCCAGGAAGCTCAGGGATACAGGATGAGGCCAGACTGTGGAGAGGCCTGGCAGCGATGGGGTTAAGCAGTAACCTAGACCAGCCACAGAGCACGAGCAAGGCACCAAGGTCAGGAGAGGTGAGTCAGAGAGCCGGAGTCAGCTGGGAGCTGTGAACGCCTCGGGAGACTCTTTGTACTGACACTGAACAGCCCTAGGCAGATCCCCTATATCCCAAGAGGGCGGCTGCCATTGGCTGTCAGGTCAGTAGGGGCGGAAACCTCAGACCTGGGCCAATCTGCTATTTGCCCTTAACCAAGATGGCGACGCCGGCCTCCCGGCACCATTACAGCACACTCTGCTACACCTGTCAGCGTCCCACGCTGCCTGCTGCCCACCAGACTGCCGCTGCCCGCTGCCGCTGACCCGGAGACCACTACACGCTAGCCGACGGCGGGCGCGAACGGGTGAGTAATATGCCCGCCGCGCACCGCCGCGGCTGCGTGTGACATCTCCAATGTATCTTCCTAAAGCAATATTTCTAAAATTAAATACTATCCTAAATTCATTCATCTGGAAGGGTACTCGCCCTAAGGTTAAGCTTAAATATTTAATGAGGGGTAGGAGCGAAGCGGGTCTCGGTTTTCCAGATTTTAGAAAGTACTATCTGGCCGCTCAATTAGGCCATCTGAGGATGTGGTTTAATCAATGGGAGGAACAACATTATGTGATTAAGGCCTTGGTAGATACAACTTCCCAAGGCATAACTCCTTCGCATAGGCTGCTTCAGGGTAAAGTATACTTCGGAGATCCACCGATTGTCCGCCAAGCGGTGAAAATCTGGTTAGAGTCGAAAAAATTAATGGAGGATGAAGATGTTGATCCAGATTATAGAATAGTAGATCTTCTTACTCCATTGGAAGTTAAAACACTCCAAATTAATGAAGTATGGTCTCCCTTATTGATTATCTCTCTTTCACAATTATTCGACTCTAACGGGTTTAAGACATTTGCTCACTTAAAAGAGGAATATAGTCTCCCGAATTCTTTTTTTTTCCGTTTCCTCCAATTAAGAAGTGCAGTTAATGGCCACATAAACAATCTCCCAATAATATTCAAAGAGAATGAAATAAAAAAATTCTTGAAAACAGGTGGGGTGAGAAAGACTATCTCAAGGGTGTATGATATAGTGAGGGGTGTGGAGTGTGCAGAGGGTCTGTCTCAGCTTAAATTAAAGTGGGAAAACGACATTGGACACCTGACTGAGGCAGAATGGTCCACCGCGAAATCAGCAGTAACTTCGGCCACGAACTCCTTACGAGTTCAACAGACGAAGCTCTTTATATTACAACCACTAGGCTAATGAAATTCGCGGGTAGATCTTCCTCTCATTGTCCTAAATGTAAAAATGCCCCAGGATCATTCTATCATTTAATCTGGGAATGTTTACAAGTAGCGCAATTCTGGGGTAAAATTAGAGATATTATGGTAGAAACAGGTATTTCATCAGATCTGCTGACCGCCCGTTGCTGTTTGTTGGGTATTGTACCACAGAATATTAGTGTAGCAGAGAGAAAATACATAATTAGCTTGGTTGCAATAGCCAAGGTTATAATAGGTAGATTATGGATGGCTACAACCTCCCCGAATATAGAGGTGTGGAAAGCAAGGGTTAATTATATTTTAGAGCAAGAAAAGAGTTTGGCACAAACGAGGAAGACATTAAAAAATTTTTATGAAATTTGGAGTAAATGGTTAAATTCACAATATTATAAAAACAAATCTAGAATAGCTTGTCACTAGAATTTAATACAGTTTGATGTATACTAAAATTATATTGATATTGAATAAGTGAAGGGAGAAAACAATTGCATATGTTAGTCACTTTTTTTTTTTTTTTTTTTTTTTTCTTCCATAGCACGGTCTTGATTTGATTTGATTTGCATGGTTTCACTTGAATTTCTTGCTCTGGGAACTTTATCCATTGCTTCCTCTCTCTGAGGCATAAGTAGGCCACGGGGTTATCGGGAATACCGAGTAGTTATACCATCCCAGTATTAGAGCCTTTTACTTAGATCAAAAAGTAAATATGTCTTCTTTTTCACTTACTCCCAGGTGGCCCGCGCTTTATTCAAACTTGAGGTGAAAGTAAATAATAAGATGTATTTAACACCTGCGCCGTTGTCTTTGTCTTATATGTTATTGTTTAAATATGGAATTGTATTTTTAGAGGTTTGTATGTATTGTTTTTGTATTTGCAGAAAAAAAACTGAATAAAAAAAAAAAAAAAAGATCCGATTTTTAATTGTATAGTCACCCATGGGTGATTTCATACCCAAACTATCCAACTACGCACAGTGTTGATTTTATATAGTGTGCAAGCCACCGAGCCCAAAGTGTGGCGAGCGCAGCGAGCCCCGCGCGGGGACGCAAAATACATGTAAAGTAATCCGCGTCCCCTCGCGGGGCTCGCTGCGCTCGCCATGCTTCGGGCTCGGTGGCTCGCTGCGCTCGTCACACTATATAAAATCAACTCCATGCGTAGTTGGATAGTGGGGGTATGAAATCACCCATGGGAGACTACAATTAAAAATCGGGTCTTTACAATGAAAAATCGCATCGCATGCCTTAAGTAGTGGCATGCAATGATAATATCGGGCGCCCAGATAATACACAAGTACCGACAGAGTTACTACTAGACCTCTAGCGTCTGTCAGGGAAAGGCAGTACGCAAAGTGGATTCTGGGAGCCCTCGTGGGCTCTGAGCAGTTGGATTGGGATCGTTTGGTCTACAGCAAGTTGGTCTACAAGCATTAGGTCGACACCGTTAGGTCGACCTGGGGAAAGGTCGGCATGGGTTTAAGTCAATGGGTCAATAGGTCGACACAAGCAGTAGGTCGTCAGGGTATAGGTTGACAGTCAAAAGGTCGACATGGGATGTTTCACTATTTTTTACCCAAATGTCGACACAGTCGACATGGGCACAGTTTCCAGTGCACCGCATCCCCTCGCATTGCTTGGTTCACTTACCATGCTTTGGGCACACTATTTTATTCTCCCACCACACCCTAGTGGATGGTAGGGCGTGAAATACCGCCTGTCGGCACATGTCGGCTCAAAAAACTGTGAAAAACCCCATGTCGGCCTTTTGACTGTCGACCTAGACCCTGTCGACCTAATGCGTGTGTCGACCTAATGACATGTCGACCTAAACCTATGTCGACCTTGATCCATGTCGACCTAGAATCATGTCGACCTATCCTTATGTTGATCCAACGCTTGTCGACCAACTTGCTGTAGACCCAATGACTGTTTTCCAAGCAGTTACCCCCCTGTTGACGAGCATGTAATCCCCCTGGCAACGAAAAATGTAACCCCCTGACAACGAGCATGTAATCCCAGGCAATGAGCATGTAACCCCCTGACAACGAGCATGTAATCCCACGCAATGAGCATGTAACCCCCTGACAACGAGCATGTAATCCCAGGCAATGAGCATGTAACCTCCTGATAACAAGCATATAACCCGTGGTAATGAGCACGAAATTCCATGGCAAGGAACGAGAAACCCCCTGGCAATGACGAAGCAACCCCTGGCAATGAGCATATGTATCTACAGGCAATGAGCAAGTAACCCCTGGCAACCAGCATGTAACCCCTACCAACAAGAACAAAACCCCTGCCAATGAGTACGTAACCCATGGCAACTACCACTTAGGTGAGAAAATGAAAAAAAATTCTGTATTAGCCTCGGGTGGCGGGAACCCTTAACCAGGCCCTGGGGGGTAGGAGGCCACACGCCACTTCATGCACAGGCCGCTCCTCCCAAACCCGAAATCTCAGTCTGCAAATCCACTGTACTGGAAGCCTGTGGTGGTTGTAAGCTCACGATCCAGGCCGCTCAGCACAGGCTTCCATTACAGTGGATTTGCAGACCTTCGGGTTTAGGTGGAGCAGGCGTTTGCACTCAGGGCCGCCGACAGGGGGGTGCTGTGGGTACAGGTGTCCCAGGCTCCGTCCTCTGGAAGGGCCCGGGCAGCTCATTTTGCCCACCGCAACCCTCCACTGTGCTGCCTGCGCTGTGCTCGGTCCTTGGGTCCAATCAGAGCGGCTGCCGGTACACGAGCTCTGATTGGCTCACTAGCTGGTGCTGCAATTTAATTGGCCACCGGTGTCCTGCATTGAAGAAGCCTTTGCTTCGGGACCTGCTGAGTTGTGCGACTCCATGGTGCCCGGCATGGTTGCTTCTGTCCCGGGAAGGTCAGACTACTGCGCAAGCGCAAATAAAGGGGGGGCCCGGACTGCAAATCAGCCCCAGGCCCCAAAATTCCTAGTGGCGGCCCTGTTTGCACTGACTGATTGTACAAATTAGCGGGAACTGGTGTGTTCCTTGCTTGGGACTGGATAGTCACATGTGTGCACCTACCATTGAGGAGTGGTGCGACCAGGGCCGCCGAGGGGGGGGGGGTACTAATTACCCGGGCTTGCTGGAGAGGCGTGGCCCTGGTCCGACCCCCACACACCGTCTCACTGACAGTGTGAGACACATGCTGTAGGTGTGTGCTGTTGCTGCTGCTTGGGGGGGGGGGGATTAACACTCCCCCCTCGACTTTAGAGTGCTTTTTCACCCACCAAAACATTTTGGGGGCATGGCCTAATCTTGGGAGGTGACCACGGGCACAATTTTACCGGGGCCTGGCATATCTCTTGGCGGCCCTTGTGCGATGCCAGATTTTGGGCGCACACCGCACTCAGCACTGTGTATAGACGGTCACATGCCACTTCATGCACATGCCGCTGCGAATGCCTGTTTGTGCTGTAAGCCGCCTCCCAGGGGTGCCCCAGATACCCAGGGGTGCCGCCAGGTATAAATAGCGGAGAGGTGTGGAGAATACAAAGCTGCATGCACAATGAGCGCAATCTGACATCCAAAGAAACCCAAAACTTCTGTTTACAGAGTGAGAACAATAGGCCCATTAATAAGCAGGACTATGTCACAATGCTGCGTGTTCCGGGTCGGTCTCAATACAGAACAGTAAATATGAGCTGTATAAACAAAGGGAAAGCAAATACGGGAACAAGAGAACAAGAGAAGAGAATCCCCAATAATGACAGGAAATGGGAAAGTGCTTTCGCGCCCTGGAATTGATGATGGGGGTCACTGTGCTGGAGGATAACATTGTGGGCGCTGCTCTGTCACCGATAAACGTCATCAGGGACATCCCGAGGGACAGATTCATCACAATGTGAACGGTAATTCACCAGGTGTCTCTGGGGGTAATGCTAGGGTGACCATCTCATCCCTGTAATCCGGGACACATATTAATTACACAGGTTCTGTGGCAGTTTAATACCAGGTGAAATGGAGTCTTGAGGTGTGGCAGTTTAAAGCCAGGTGAAAATTAATATGTGTCCCGGATTAAAGGGATAAATTGGTCACCCTAGGCAATGCAGACTTGATTGCATGGCTGCAAATTTGCATGGCGGCTGCGCACAGGGCCGGTGCAAGGCACCGGAGCGCCCCAGGCGAGTCGGGGTGGGGGCGCCCCGGTGCCGGGGGGAGGGAGGGGGGGGGGTACCTGTATAAAAAATTGCTGCCCCGGCGTCCCTGCAGTGCTGGGGCGGTCAGGGGTGTCCGTGCCGTAGGGGTACCTGCGGCGCCATCATGTGTATAAAGCTGGCTGCGGCCGGCGGGGTCCCTGTAGTGAATAGCAAATAACTAGCGCTTCCAGCGCCGCCGCGCGCATAGCGCTAGTTATTTGCTATTCACTACAGGGACCCCGCCGGCCGCAGCCAGCTTTATACACATGACGGCGCCGCAGGTACCCCTACGGCACGGACACCCCTGACCGCCCCAGCACTGCAGGGACGACCCCTGACCGCCCCAGCACTGCAGGGACGCCGGGGCAGCAATTTGTTTTACACAGTTCGCTGGGGGTGAGGGGCGAACTGCCGCCCTCCAGGTGCCTTGAGCTGCCTAGTGGTGGCGCCGGCCCTGGCTGCGCATGCGTATGGCCCAAAGTACGCTGCATGGGAAAACGCTAGGCGTGCCTATGACATGGCTGTGAGCATCCAGGAAAACGCTAAGCATGCCTATGACAAGGCTGGGAGTGTCTGGGAAAATGCTAGGGCGCCTAGGACAAGGCTGGGAGCGTCTGGGAAACCGCTAGGTGTGCCTAGGACAAGGCTAGGAGCATCCAGGAAAACGCTAGGTGTGACTAGGACAAGGCTGGGAACATCCGGGAAAACGCTAGGCGTGCCAAGGACAATGCTGGGAGTGTCCGGGAAAACGCTAGGCGTGCCTAGGACAATGCTGGGAGTGTGTGGGAAAACACTAGGCGTGTCTAGGACAACGCTAGGAGTGGCTGGGAAAAAGCTAGACGTAAATAGAACAACACTGAAAGTGTCCAGGAAAACGCTAGGCTTGAATTGGACAATATAAATATGGATAGTGGTAGATGCTCAATTAGTTCCGTAAATAATGCATGAGAGGGAGGGGTTAATAAAAGTTAAAAAAAGACATTGGGAGCGTCCGGGAAAATGATAGGCGTGCCTAGGACAAGGCTGGGAGTGTCTGGGAAAACGCTAGGCGTGCCTATGACAAGGCTGGGAGCGTTCGGTAAAACGCTAAGCATGCCTAGGACAAGGCTGGGAGCGTCCGGGAAAATGCTAGGCGTGTCTAGGACAAGACTGGGAGCATCCGGGAAAACGCTAGGCGTGCCTAGGACAAGGCTGGGAGCATCCGGGAAAATGCTAGGCGTGCCTAGGACAAGGCTGGGAGTGTCTGGGAAAACGCTAGGCGTGCCTATGACACCCCATACCACCGTTACCCTAATAATAATAAGTGCTAAGTGTTATTAGAATGTATGGGTGTGCCACACTAGAGCCACCCAGCCCAACCAATCCAGGGGCACCGCACCCCATACCACCGTTACCCTAATAATAAGTGCTAAGTGTTATTAGAATGTATGGGTGTGCCACACTAGAGCCACCCAGCCCAACCAGTCCAGGGGCACCGCACCCCACACCACCGTTACCCTAATAATAATAAGTGGTAAGTGTTAATAGAATGTAAGGGCATGCCGCACTAGAGCCACCCAGCTCAACCAGTCCAGGGGCACCGCACCCCATACTACCATTACCCTAATAATAAGTGGTAAGTGTTAGATAGAATGTATGGGTGTGCCGCACTAGAGCCACCCAGCTCAACCAGTCCTGGGGCACAGCACCCCACACCACTGTTACCCTAATAATAAGTGGTAAGTGTTAGAATATAAAGGTACGCCACACTAGAGCCGCCAAGCCCAACCAGTCCAGGGGCACTGCACCCCACACCACCGCCAGCTCCCACCAGGGTGCGCGTGCGCACGAGATTCCCACGCACCCCGTGGCAACGGAGCTTCCTGCTGATATCTGCTGCCTCCCCCGCCGGTCCCCATGGCCGCCCCTACCCCCACTTACCGGCGCCGGCGGAAGGGGACTGGGACTCGCGTGCGTCTCTTGTGCACGTGCGGCCCAGTCTGTCGACAGCTGGGCAGCTGGTCCCTGCCCTTCTCCGCTGGCGGGCACCGGGATTGAATCTAAACTAAGAGCTACCCACCTTGGAGCAACCCCATAATGCTCTGTGTGGCATATAAGGACCTGCATGTCCTCCTAATATGGGCTCCCTTCTGCCTCTCACAACATACATGTGGATAGTGGTAGATGCTCAATTAGTTATATCACTCAGATGCATGAGAGGGTGGGGTTAATACTGAGTATTTAAAAAAAAAATACATTTATTTCCCCCCCAGTCCCAGTATGCGGTGCAGACTTGCTGGGACCCAAAGTTCCACAGCAAAACCCAATAGTTTATTTCTATTTTTACACATTTATCAGCCTGGTGGCCACCGCCCAGGGCCACCGGGGACAGCCCTAGGCTTCAGCTTGGCTAGGTAAATTCTGGAGGAGGGGACTCCTTCATTGGGGGTCCCCACTTCCTCAGGACCACTGCCCAGGCTGTCCGGTCAAGTGGTAATGCTTTGGCCGGGGGCACTTGTAGGCTGTGGCTGGTTGGGCCTAGTGCTGGTTCACAAAGGACCTGGACCCCTTTTCGTTTTGTTCCCCATATTGTGCGAACTAAGACCGGCCCTTGGGCCTGGTGCTGGTTTTAAAAAATACAGGGAACCCTATTTAAATTGTTCCCTGATTCTTTAAAACCAGGACCTGCTCTTTGAGCCCAGGATCTGACTGATCCGTGCAGGCTTCTGCCAAATATGCCTGGAAAATTAAGTGTATTTTCCAGGCGTATTTTACTAGCAATTAGAGGCTGTATCCCACTAATTACCGGCCATATGTAATATTTAGTAAATTAGGAATCACCATTCTTTTGAATGGTGATTCCTATTCATATTCTTTTGATGACTTTTGTGAGGCCCTACGGCTACCTGGAGAAGATATTGACAGATCAAGGGTCCGCCTCTTAATCTCTACTTTTCCAGGAGCTGTCTACCCTCTATGGCTGCCATAAACTGCACATGACGACATATCACCCACAGTGCAATGGGGTCTGCAAGAGTATGAATCAGTCGATCATCAGTATGCTCAAGTCAATACCGAAAGAGACAAGACAAGATTGGCCCAACCTTCTGTCTGAAGTCACGTTTCTATACAACAATACAGAGCACTGCACCACTGGCTATACCCCGTTCTACCTCCTCTTTGGAAGAGAGGGATGATTACCTGTTGACGTCCAATTGTCCCTCCCAGAAGGAATCACTCAGGATGAAGCACCCTACACCGCTTGGGTGTAGGAACATCAGAGTTGACTTAAAACCACCTATGCTATCATCAAGCAACGTACTAAAAGAAGACATCAACAGCAAGCCGACAACTATAATCTCCGGGTAAAAAGAAATACATTTAACTGAGAGAGCGCACTGTATTGATCACCAATTATTTCCACCAATTTTGCTTTAGTTTTGACAGCTATAGTCGCCAGGCGAAGGCTGACCGCTTTCTGTGGAAAAGACAAAACCATCGTAGTAGTAAGCTCGATGGATATTGGGAAACTACCCACTATAAAGTCACTGAAATTCCATACCCAGAGAGTGATGTATATCTAATTGCAACCCTCGAGAATGCCAGGTCGATGGTGATTCATCACAACCAGCTAAAGAAATACCTGCCCGGCCATTGAGAAACCACAGAATCACCACCAACAGAGGCAGAGAGATTAAGTACACCTGAACCCTTGTGTAAAGATTACCCTGTGTCTGATATGGTTAGCATGTTTTGGCCAGTATGGGGACTGCAAACCCTTTCTGGTGTATCTCAACCTGTACCTTTGTCTGTATCAGTAAGTGATTGTGATAATGAGGTAAATGAAATTCTTCCAGAGTAACATGTTCCAGTTCCTGATGAGGTAGACGCAAGTGATCTTGATAAAGTAGTTGACCAGCCATAGGTCTGGTGGTCAGTCCCGTGGGCAAATGCCAGCCTGTTTTAGAGACTAAGGTGTATTGATCCACGGACTACTTATCTTTTTAAGTTTCCAGGCATGAGGACACGCCTCCCTTCAGTGGGGAAGGTTGTGGCACCCCAGAGCAAGGACAATCCTTGGTGCCACTTTTGAACAGTGTAAACCAGTGCAGACTGAGCTGCTGCACTTTTGACCTAATTACTAAGCAACCAGTCCAGCTGCAATCTGGAGGACTCTGAGAACCAGGAGCGCTGCTGCCGCCTGGAGAGTGGGGAGACCAGAGAGGCCTGGGTTGGTTGCTGTGTGCTGTGTGACCTGACATGAGGAGTGGAAGTTTGCATGTGAGTTACAGCATGCTGCAGAGAGATCAGAGGAGTCAGAATACAGAGCAGAGTACAGAAGCTGGGAGCAGCGCTTTACCTGACCTCGCATTGACAGAAGGTCACAGTCGGTGACAGAGTCAGAGAGTCCCCATTTTGGACCAGCAGACCTCCGGCGGCTGAGTGTGGCAACGTGGCAGCACCCACACTAGCGTGTAGGGAGGAGAGAGACTGAGAGCAGCCTTTGAGCATCTGGCAGAGACCCGCAAGTGATAGTGACTGGCAGGAGCCAGCAACAGCAGCTGAGGACGGGTATTTGGGGGACCCCCTAATCACACAAGATAAGCATGCACCCTGCACCAGGGGAGAGACCCAATGAGACTCCGTCATTATCTTTAACAGAAAAGGGGGACAGTACAACACTTCCCTATTTGAGGGCTAGGATCCAAGCCTGAGATCTATACATTCATTCCATGTTTATTATACAAAAGAGGGGACACTGAACAGCCTGTTTAACACTAACCCCCTCTCAGAAGAGGACTACAAGAGAGTCATAAGCCTGATAGATAAAGCCTGCCTTACCAGCATTCTGTGACCTCAGCTATGTGTGTACTAAACTACCTGCACCATATTAAGAGACAGGAGCCCTGGAATTAACCCATTAAACCCTGTGCACAGGTTAGGACAGTAACACTTGAGTACTCAAGTAGGTAGCAACTAATGAAAGGACATTGTGAATTGTTATACAAGTAACCGTGAAACGCAATCTGATTGTTATAGAGAATTACGGTGAAAGGTTATAAGTGTCTTAAATATACTACATGCTTTTTTGTTAAACTGCATTGTAGGAATCACTCTGGCCTAAAGTATTATGCTTGATAATGTTAGGTTTAGATCAGTGCTCATAAGGAATATATATTTTTCTTACATCTTTCTTAATGACACAGTGTGATACAGCTGTGGCCATTATCAGCTTATTTGATACAGAGTCACTGCATAGTGCCTGAAGTTACTTAAGGTAGTTGACATATCTGCTTCTTTCATATTTTCTTATATAGTCTTTCAACCGACCAAAAGAGGCGCGCTATTACAGAACCCAAGGTGGTGCACCCTCTTCTGTGTAGTCTTTATCATTACCATATGATTTAACTGTGTGAAGTATTGATGGCCAAGAGTGTAACCTTCACTGTAGGTAAACCGCGCCAAGATGATGTTTTGAGAATAATTGACATACTCTGAATCTTTGAAGCAAAACCGCATAAAACATATTTTGGCTATCAGATGCCATATTGCATATTCTTTCAGTGTCATAAATAAATATTTAAACGTATAGAATTTGTTGCCATTCATCAGTCCAATTGTATCAACACTGGTGCTACTTATCTCTCTGTGAAGACAAGAGTGCAGAAAAGACTGGTAAAAGAAACAGTAAGGCACACACGAACATTGGGGCAGATGTATTAAGCCTTAACAAGAGATAAATGCAAGGGTGATAAAGGGGCAGATGTATTAAGCCTGTATTAAAACTTTATCTCCAGTTTTTCTCTTCCATGGGCTTAATACATCTGCCCCAAAGAGAGATAAACGTCCAGCCAATCAGCTCTGATTTTTTTCAAGCACAGCCTGTAACATGGCAGTTAGCAGGTGATTGGCTGGACGTTTATCTCTCCTTATCACCCTTGCATTTATCTCTTAAGGCTTAATACATCTGCCCCACTATCTCTTACAGAGTGTCACAGATATACCTGTATTAGGGGAGGGTGTGTGACCTCAGCACGAGGCTGAATATGCCGGTATTAGGGGAGGGTGTGTGACATCACCTCCGTGCTGGATATACCTGTAGTAGGGGAGGGTGTGTGATGTCTGCACCGGACCAGATATGTCTGTATTAGGGGAGGGTGTGTGACCTCAGCACGAGGCCAGATATGCCTGTATTAGGGGAGAGTGTGTAACCTCAGCACCAGGCCGGATATACCTGTATTAGGGGAGAGTGTGTGACCTCAGCACGAGGCCAGATATGCCTGTATATGGGGAGGGTGTGTGACGTCAGCACCAGGCCGGATATACCTGTGTTAGGGGAGGGTGTGTAATGTCCGCACCAGGCCGGATATGTCTGTATTAGGGGAGAGTGTGTGACCTCATCACGAGGCTGAATATGCCGGTATTAGGGGAGGGTGTGTGACATCACCTCCGTGCTGGATATACCTGTAGTAGGGGAGGGTGTGTGATGTCTGCACCGGACCAGATATGTCTGTATTAGGGGAGGGTGTGTGACCTCAGCACGAGGCCAGATATACCTGTATTAGGGGAGGGTGTGGGACCTCAGCATGAGGCCAGATATGCCTGTATTGGGGGAGGAAGCCGGAAGATACATAATATCCGGGGAAACGCGTTTAGCTTTTTAAAGTTCATTTACTTACTGGGATTTTATCATCCACCATTGATCTGCATATACAATTATCTCTACTGGACACCTGAACACCTAGAGCGCCACCAGAATTATTGGTAAAGTGGTCTAACAGACATTTGGGATACCTAGCCCGATCCCTAAGGATCCACACAGAAAACAAGTGGCTGCCATCAGGATACCGCTACACAGACAGACTTTGAGCAGATGAATCATCTTCACACAGCAAATAAAAGGAAACCTCACTGCCCTTCTCATATCTCTCCAAAACACACGGAGATCCCATCAATGGTAATATGTGACAATCTCCACCCAGTGTTTTATTAATGACACTTTTCAGCCATACAAAAATCTTTTTTATTGAATATACCACCACTGATATCGCTTAGGCGACCAATTGATAGTTTTTTCGGTACTTGTTTCCTAGCACGGCGCCCATCGCATACCGTACTTAGTGGTGTGCGATGTGTGCGATGCGATGTGATATTCCCGTTAAATTAACAGGAGTGCTTGTACAATGAAATATCGCATAGCATCGCATGCCAGCAAATGGCATGCAATGTGATGCGATTTTTAATTGTGCATGCACCCTGATGGGTGCTTACAATGTTAAATGCACCCCCATTGTCAGCACCACCCCCACTATCAACACCAACCCAAAGCATGGCGAGCGGAGCGAGCCCATGAGGGGCGGCTGTACGAGTCCTCCGACCTTTTCATACCCCCACAATCCACAACGGCGTGGAGGTGATTTCAGATAGTGTGGCGAGCGCAGCGAGGGGATGCGGAATATGAGCCCGAAGCGTGGCGAGCCCCGCGAGGGGACGCAGAATACATGCAAAGTAATCCGTGTCCGCTCGCCACACTTCGGGCTCGGTGGCTCGCTGCGCTCACCACACTATCTAAAATCAACTCCACACCGACGTGGATAGTGGGGGTATGAAAAGGTCGGAGGACGCGTACCGCCGCCCCTCGTGGGCTCGCTGCGCTTGCCACGCTTCGGGTTGGCATTGATAGTAGGGGTGGCGTTGACAATGGGGGTGCATTTAACATTGTAAGCACCCATCAGGGTGCATGTACAATTAAAAATCTAATTGCATCGCATCGCATGCATGGCATGCCGCTATATTGCATGCGATGCGATGCGATTGTATACGATGCACTTCGATCAAAATCGGGGGCGCCGTGCTAGGAAACAAGTACCGGTTTTTCTAATTTTTTTATATTTTGTGTTTGCATTGTCTTAGTTATATTATATTGCTTTTTACATTTTATATTATTTGTGGTAATAAATACATTTTTAAGAGAACGTCTAAATATCATTGTTCACAGCCAGCGCTGGCATATCTTTTCTTGTTTACTAGTTGTTGGGAACTGATCACCCCCTGCCAGCAGCTGCTAGTTGCGCAACACACAACTCTCTTCTTTCCAGCTAAACACAAAATGGCTGCTCTGAGATACGAGATGATAGACCACATCCCTGCCTCCCTCAGAGGGGGAGACAGGGACAATTATTGTGTTTGGAGAGCAAGTGGATACACAAGCTCAACACAGTGAGCCCTTATGGGTTAAATGAAGCCATGTATTATGGATGCTTTCTGTAAAATAGTAGTGGTCATGAATGGTCATAATAATTTTTGAAGATAGTGTAGGAGCCGGACTGGAGGCAAAGCCTGGGGGTAGGCTCCCCTGACAGGGTTTGTAGGGAGCTGACTAGCAGGTTAGTCATAGGAGGGGTGTCTAAGGAGAGGGTCATAAGGGGAGGGGCTTAACGGGGTGTTGGAGGGGTTTATAAGCAGGGTTCAGGCGGGAAATAGGGGTCACTGGGAGATTTTCTCAACAGCTAAGCAGCGTGACATCTCCCATGGCTTCCCCAGGCAACGCTGATGCGGAGGTATCCGCTGCGCTTGCTGCCCTCAGGGAGGCAGCTGGCACCAGAGGGGCTGAGTGGCTGCAGCAGCAGATGTCAGGTCTGCTGGGGGGACTGGGAGCAGCAACGCAGGAGGCTGCTCCAGCGGGTGCACGGCCTCGGAGGTCCAGGCCTCCGGAGCGCTTTAGCCCATCTGTGTCCCCCAGGGTTCAGCGCCGTTCACGGAGCCCCGTTAGGGACCCTCCAGGCCAGGCTGCGGGCCGGGCACCTTCCGCCCGCAGGACCAGGTCTGGGAGGAATCCAACCAGCAGGCGGAATCCTCCGCGCGGGGGGGATCCCCCCCACGTGCAAGAAGATCCGGCGTTGCGTGGTACTGGACCTGGTGCGGTGGGGCATGCGGGGCATGCTGCTGCCCAGCGCGGGGTGAGTCGTGCCAGGGGGGCAGAAGTACAGGCTGAGGACCGCAGGCCTGGTACACGGAGCGAGAGGCGCACAGCTGGCTCCGCCTCCAACGAGGTCACGCCGGCTGGTGCTGTACCTGAGGGTCGGGATGACAGGAGAAGAGAGATGGCAGCGTCAGCAGATGATGGAGAAATACCTGGTCCTTCCTCATTGGCTGGAGTTCGTCAGGACACTGGACCTGCGGCTGCTGGGTTCACAGCCCCCAGGCAGCCTGGTGAGTCTGTCTCTATGTCTGTTAATGCTTTAGCGCAGAGTCAGGGGGGGGGAGGGTTAGCCCTCCAAGGGGAAATGAGTAGAGGTTTTACTGAATTATTGAGTGGTTTTGCAGATTGGTTGGTGGGTTTGCGGCAGGGGGCGGGGCCGTCCCCGGCGGCAGCATGGGTGCCGCAGAATGCGGGCACACCAGCTAGCATTAGTGTGCCAGTCAGTAATAGTGTGCCGGTTAGCAGTGGGGTGCCGGTTAGCAGTGGGGTGCCGGTGAGCAGCGGGGTGCCGGTATCCGGCGGTGAGCAAAGTAGCAGTAGTGCAGGGGCAGAAGGGGGCAGTGTTGGGACGCAGGAGGAGAGTGGGAGGCTCAGTGACACTGCAAAAGGGGAGGTGTATGTATGCTTTGAGGGGCCATTGGGGGCCCACCTGAAGCAGGAGGTGAGGGAGAAGATTTGGAAAGGGGAATACGTTGATATATTTTCATTGCTCCCTTTAGAGCGTTTTAATCTGGATAGGCCCCGTAAGGAGGAGAAGAAGGAGGAGGAGGAACGGCGGCGGTATCGGCTGATACCGCGGTCATTCACGAACTGGCTGCAAGCATTTGCTATTTTAGCTAGTGTGATTGGGGAGAAGGCACCTGACAATTGTTCAGGCTTGTTTTGTTACATGGATGCGATAGGAGAGGCATACCGTGTGTATGGGGGCTTGGCTTGGCTCAGGTACGATGAGCAGTTTAGGCAGAGGAAGGCTGTTCGCCCTAACATACGTTGGGACCATAAGGATATTGCTTTATGGTTAAAGGTGACGGCTCCCACAAAAAGTGGGCAGCCCTTTCGTGGGGACGGGGGGGGGGGGGCGAGGGAGGCCACAAATGGGACGGCCATGCAGAAGGGACTCTGCTTTGCCTTTAATGACGGGTCATGTCGTTTTGGGGCAAAATGCAAATTTAAACATGAATGTTCCTCGTGTGGAGGGACCCATGGTGCAAATAAATGCTTCAGAGGGAAGTCACGGGACGGTAATTCAAAAGGGGGAGACACCGGTTCGGCTGGAAAGGATGCTGGGCTATCTGCGTAGGTATCCTGACCAGCAGACAGCCGTGTTGTTGGAGGAGGGGTTTAGGGAAGGTTTTAAGATACCTTCCGACGTGCAGGTTTCAGGGGGCTTGAGGAGGAATTTGAAGTCTGCAAGGGAGCATCCAGAGGTGGTGCAGGATAAACTGCGTAAGGAGGTGCAGCTGGGTCGTATGGCTGGACCTTTTGGGTCGGCACCATGGCCAGATTTGATAGTCTCTCCATTGGGGGTGGTGCCAAAAAAGGAGGCGAACAAGTTTCGTCTTATACACCATTTATCTTTTCCAAAAGGGGCGTCGGTCAATGATGGCATTGACCCTGACATCTGCTCGGTGGTTTATACATCGTTTGACGCGGCTGTTCAGTGGGTGAAGCGGTTTGGGAAAGGGGCCAGGTTGGCAAAGACTGATATTGAATCGGCATTCCGTTTGCTGCCGGTTCACCCAACCAGTTTGCGTTTGTTGGGTTGTTGTTGGGACGGGGAATTTTTTGTTGATCGTTGTTTACCGATGGGTTGTTCTTTGTCATGTGCTTATTTTGAGGCCTTTAGTTCTTTTTTGGAGTGGGTGGTTAAGGATGTCTCTGGGTGTAGTTCAGTTATTCATTACCTAGATGACTTCTTATGTATTGGTCCTGGGGGGACCGGAGTATGTGACTTATTGTTGAGGACTGTTGAAAGGGTGTCGGCAGACTTTGGGGTCCCGCTTGCTCCAGGTAAGACGGAGGGCCCTGCGACTGTGATCAGTTTTTTGGGTATTGTCATTGATACCGAGAATATGGAGTGCCGCTTGCCCGAGGAGAAATTGCTGGGTTTGAAGGCCGAGGTAGGGAGGGCATTGCTGTTGAAGAAGATTAGATTGCGGGAATTGCAATCCTTGCTGGGCAAATTGAATTTTGCGTGTCGCATTATGCCTATGGGCCGCATTTTCAGCAGGAGGCTGGCAGCAGCGACAGCAGGGGTGGTTCTTCCTCATCATTTTGTCAGATTAGGTAGTGAGTTGAAAGGGGACTTGCGGGTGTGGGCAACTTTTTTGGAAGCTTTTAACGGCAGAGCTTTGTGGATGTCAGACACGTGCGCCGCTACTGAGCTAGACCTTTTCACAGACGCGGCCGGGAGTGGCGGGTTCGGGGCATATTGCCAGGGACATTGGTGTGTAGGCCGGTGGCCGGAGTCTTGGGTGCAGAGAGGCATGGTTAAAAACTTGGCATTGTTGGAGTTGTTTCCTATCTTGGTAGCAGTAGTTGTTTGGGGGGAGCTATTCCGCAATAGGAAGATTTGTTTTCACTGCGATAATTTGGGGGTTGTCATGGCTATTAACCAATTGTCGGCATCTTCACCGTCAGTGGTCACTATTTTGCAGCAGTTAGTATTGGAATGTCTGGCTTTGAATTTGTGGGTTGTGGCTAGGCACGTTCCCGGTGTCTCTAACGGCATTGCGGATGCTTTATCTCGTTCACAGTGGGAGCGTTTTCGGGAGTTGGCACCAGAGGCGGACAGGGAGGGGACCGGGTTCCCGAGTCGGCTCTGGGCTCTGCTGGACGGGTAGTCGATCAGCTCATCAGGGAATCCTTGGCCCCGAATACATGGTCGGCATACAATCAGGAATGGCGGAGCTGGTTAGAATGGCGTGAGGTAGTAGGTCTGAAGGAGGATGATGACGAGTTGGCTGTCTTGCTATATATAGGCCATTGTAAGGAGATTGGTTGGTCAGTGGCAAAAATCACGCTCTGCATGGCGGGCTTGGCTTTTGGGTTTCGTGCAGGCGGCAGGCCTGACGTCACTAAGAATTTCCTGATTGCGCAGGCTTTAAAAGGTTGGAGGAGAGGTCATGTCGTACAGGATCAGAGAAGGCCGGTGTCTTTCCAGTTGTTACAGAATATGGGCATGAAGTTAGGGGAGGTCTGTAGTTCCAATTTCGAGGAAAGGTTGTTCGGGGTAGCTTTTTCGCTTGCCTTCTTCGGGGCACTGCGGATTGGGGAGCTTGCGAGTCCAAGCGTGTCCAGGCCGGGAGGTTTGTTAGGAGAGGATGTGGATTTATACTCGGATAGGGTGGAGCTAGTGGTGAGGAGGTCTAAGACGGATCAGTTAGGGAGGGGGAAGAAGGTAGTTCTCTTCTCTGTACCAGGCTCAGATATGTGCCCGGTGGCACGGCTGAGGATATTTAAGGAGGTCAGAGTGGGCAGGGAAAGGGATCCTTTGCTGATGCATGCGAATGGATCCTTTTTATCACGGTTTCAGTTCACAAGTGTGTTTAGAGCAGTCCTGCGGACGTTGGGCCTCAAGGGGGAGGAATACGCGGGTCACTCTTTCCGCATTGGGGCCGCAACTGAGGCTGCTAGAATGGGATTTGGGGATGAGTTGATTAAGCGTATTGGGCGGTGGGAATCGTCTCGCTTTCGGTCTTATGTTCGTTTAGGGGATTGTTGAGGTTGACTGTGTTTTTTCTGTTTTAGGGCAGCCTCCGTGCCTGATTTGGATTTTAGGACATTCATATGTCTTTTGGGGAGCTTTACGGGCTGATGTCAGACCGAACGGCCGCCAGCTGGGTTTGGATAGAGAGGAGGCAGTGGTTCGCTGGCTGGGAAAACGCGGTATGGTATGGAGTGGAGTGCTGCAGGAATTTCACCGTTTTGTTCGGCTCGATAGGGTTCCCGACATATTAGTTTTGCATGTGGGCGGGAATGACCTTGGGGGCAGACCATTTAGGGAGTTGATACGGGATGTCAAGTTTGATCTCCTACGGTTATGGGCAATGTTTCCGGAATTAATCACGGTTTGGTCAGACATCGTGCCACGCCATTATTGGAGGGATGCGAGGTCGGCTGACAAGCTCAATAAGGCACGGATTAAAGTTAACAGGGCGATTGGGCGTTTTATGGCCAGGAACGGGGCTGTTGTGGTGAGGCACAGGGAACTTGAGTCTGGTGCCGGGGCATTTTGGAGAGGTGACGGTGTGCACCTGAATGCTGTGGGGATAGATGTTTGGTCTTTGGGACTACAAGAGGGAATAGAAACAGCGTTCCGGATGTGGGGGGGGCGCAAGGGGTTAAGGGTTTAACCTCGTGCTTAGTGGCGGAGGGGGGTCCTCGAGGTTGGTGGCATTGAGGCTTAATTATGCGGCGGGGAGGGCCCCATGAGGGGGCTGGACTCCCCTGGGTGAGGTTAATTAATGAGCACTGGGTGTGTACAATTGGTGCCCTCGAGCCAATCGCTATCGGCTGGGGGTAAGAGCTCCTGGAAGTGCTTAGAGGTGTGGATATATATTTATTGAGGGCCTCGGGGACCACCTTCCGTGGGAATGTTTTTGGATTATTGTTTAAAAATTGTATTGTTTCAATAAAGATGGCTGCTGTGGCCAATTTTATCCAACAAGAGAGTTATGTCATTTGTGGGGGGTAATTGGGCACAGCGATTAGACAATACCCTGTCATGTAGGAGCCGGACTGGAGGCAAAGCCTGGGGGTAGGCTCCCCTGACAGGGTTTGTAGGGAGCTGACTAGCAGGTTAGTCATAGGAGGCAGTAGCGCACGCAGGGGGGGTTTCTGAGTACCCAGAAACCCCCCCAGGAGTCTAAGGGCCCTCTTTCCATGGATACAAGAATTTTAAAAATCGGCCCTTGGGAACCAGAGATATCTGACTTCAAAGCAGTGGTCCCCATCCAAGCATGTTAATTGTTATTCCCAGTCAGATATTTCAGGTTCTGTCTGACTTAGAGTTTTTCTGAGGGTATATTCCAAAAGCTGGGACTCTCCCCCTTTTAAGGGCCCTAGTAGCTTGTCTCTACTGTTCCCAGAACCAGAGATATCAGCCTTCCAGCAGCTGGTTACTGCTCCAGCTCCACACACCTGGTATGTAGTATTATATACTCGTGGGCAGATTGCTCTGCCTCCTGAACTCTGATCCCCTAGTCCCCAATACCATTTGGTAGGTGGGATTCTCTAGTTTTTAATTCCATTAAAATTTAAGAAATCTATTTCCGGAAACTGGAGATATCTGCAGTCAAGCAAGCTGTCCTCGCACCAGAAAATTATAAATAATAAGCCCACTCCACTACACACCCCTCCTCTGCATATTAAACATCCTCTACCACCCTGGAAGTTATGTATCAGGGCCCCTTTATTCAGTCCAATGCCCCCTTCTCCCACCCCATCTCCCACCATCTGTGCAGTAAAGGGGTAATTAGTGGAAATTACTCAGCCCTACATGCTGAGCGGTTTATGTAACACCTCCTACCACCCGCGGGACATCAAAGCTTACCCCACCCCTACCGCTGGAGGATCGGTAGGGGCCCCAATACATTGCTATGCCCAGGGGTCTACACTGCTGTTGACGCCCCTGTATGTATGTATGTATGTATGTATATGTATGTATATATTTTTGGTCTATCTATAATACTTTAACTGACCCGGTATATACTGGGTCACCTAAGTGTCCATCTCCGTGCTTTGCTCCGCCCCTCTGGAAACCCCCTTCTGAAAATCCTGCGTTTGCCACTGGGAGGGGTGTCTAAGGAGAGGGTCATAAGGGGAGGGGCTTAACGGGGTGTTGGAGGGGTTTATAAGCAGGGTTCAGGCGGAAAATAGGGGTCACTGGGAGATTTTCTCAACAGCTCCCACCCACCGTTCCCTATTTTTTTATAGTTTAGGTAGAATATTTTATAGGATGTCTTTTTGTCACAGTGGCCTGTGCGGAGGGGGGTCCTCGAGGTTGGTGGCATTGATGCTTAATTATGCGGCGGGGAGGGCCCCATGAGGGGGCTGGACTCCCCTGGGTGAGGTTAATTAATGAGCACTGGGTGTGTACAATTGGTGCCCTCGAGCCAATCGCTATCGGCTGGGGGTAAGAGCTCCTGGAAGTGCTTAGAGGTGTGGATATATATTTATTGAGGGCCTCGGGGACCACCTTCCGTGGGAATGTTTTTGGATTATTGTTTAAAAATTGTATTGTTTCAATAAAGATGGCTGCTGTGGCCAATTTTATCCAACAAGAGAGTTATGTCATTTGTGGGGGGTAATTGGGCACAGCGATTAGACAATACCCTGTCATGAGTTGTAAGCAGGGGTGCTGAGAGGGGGGGGGGGGAGCAGGTACAGTTTACCCGGGCCCAGGCCTGTCAGGGGGGCCCGGGTCGGGACACACAGGTTTTTTTATTTTAGTGGCATAATATGTGTGGTATTATATGTAATAGACATTACAGTGTGTGGCATAATATGCAATGAGCATTACAGTGTGTGGAATAATGTGTAATGGGCATTATGGCATGTGGTAAAATATGTAATAGGTATTACGGTGTATGGCATAATGTGTACTGGCCACTACGGTGTGTGGCATAACGTGTAATGAGCATTATGGCATGTGGTGTAATATGTAATGGGTGTGTGACATGTGTAATAGGCATTACGGTGTAAATGTTTGTCCTTGTATCCACCTTGGAAGCAGGGGGGCCCCACGGGGCCCAGGATTTCTCTTGGTGGTCCTGGTTGTAACAGACAGAATAATGATAAACTGCCAGATGATCTGATATAAATTATGTGAAAATATTAGGATGGTGATTCAGGATAAAAGATTAGGAAGGTAATATTAGAATTTAATATAGAAATATCCAACTAGGAGTGCTGAATTATTATTTGACACAAAATTATTACGTGATTAATTCAACACAAACCTGAACAAATCTGTCACAGTTATTGTTATTTTTTTGCACGTTGGTTTTACGTTTTTTGAATGGCACTTATGAATAGACAGCCACTTAGGCTGTTGAATCATATACCACGATTTAATAATTGATCATTTTTTATAGTAATAGGTCACCTTGAACCTTAATATATGTATTGATTTTTTTTATTTATTTAATTTTTTTATGATTTTGCTTCTAATAAATAAATGATTATTTCTCTCAGTTTGTACCTCAGCTGAGTATATAGTGTAAAATGAGCACTTTGTCAGATGATTGTGCCACCTTGTGGTCACTTCCCGAATTACACCAACAAATTGTTTTGTAAACACAGAGAGTAATGATAATGCACAAATCAAAATCAGTGAATAAGTAGATGAAGACCAGACTAGCAGCTTGTCTTTCAACCTTATAAATGTTTAGGATGCAGGATGATACTGTACATCCCCCCATCCCCACACATTATAATGCAATCCTGGCCTGTAATATTCCACCCAGATCGCACTGTATATGCCTCTAAGGGAGATGTACTGACTGTAACTGTCCCCAATGCTTGATACATCTCCTCATTACAGTATTATACCTGCATACATAAAGCCAACACATCAGGAGTAACGATATAGTAGCTGTGAAACGCGTCACATTGCTGTTAGAGCCACCTACTGTCTGTGACATTCTTCCACCTACGGCTGTGAACGAATAGAGGTTGTGTCTCCCTCAAGGACGCTACTCCCATGGCTTGTGACACAGAGCGGACCCATGCTACACAATGTGGTGGTGTTACCACAAGTCTACATACCAGCCTTACCCCAAAGTGGACCCTTTAGCAGCCATATCCCATATGTCATCATCTATACAGATGTCATCACTCGGAATTGCTCTTTATGGAGTGACGTTGCTGGATTTATTACTCTAGTTGCTATAGGCATAGGCAAACTTGGCAAACGCCGAGGGCAGTGGTTCCAAAACTGTGTGCCTAGGCACTATGGGGTGCCTTGGGACACTTGCAGGGCAGGGGTGCCTTGGATTGGTTGTCTTGAACAAATTAATAATAGTATTGGGCAAATCAATAGGCAAAACCAGAGTTGGTGGCCGACAATCATGAAATATGTGGGCAAACAAAAGCGTGTCTGGTTCCTCGCTGCATAATTGATCCTACGGATAACATATAAACACAATTGACTTAATTTAATATATTTTCTAAAATTATCAACAATAAACTGGGTGTCGTGAAAAATATTCTGATATTTTTGGGCGCCGTGGTTCAAAAAGGTTTGGGAACCACTGGCCTAGGGCATTTAGAATGCCAAGGGGCATGCAGCTCATACAACTGAGTCAAGAGCAGCGGGCGTACCAGTGTGGGGAGCAGAGACTGGGGAGGCAGTGGTGGACAGTAACAAAAAGGGCCACCTTCCCTGGAGGTGGGCTGCTGTGCATGCTCAGCCACAGAAGGGTCTTTGGAGAGTACATGAGCTTGCAATGACTGACTCCCTGCAGCCAACCCAGGCTTCTATATTTGCAGATTCTAGGCCAGATGTGTGTGGGGCAAGGGGGAGATTAAGTTGTCATAATGTGTGCCATTATGTGTATAAGAAGCAATGCACTGCGGCGTAACGGGATACGGTCATTTGGTCTACAGCATGATGGTCGACAGTCGTTAGGTCAACACCATTAGGTCGACATGGGTAAAGGTCAACATGGTTCTAGGTCGACATAGGAAAAGGTCGACATGGTTCTAGGTTGAAAGGTCATTAGTTCGACAGGTTGTTAGTTCGACAGGTCATTAGTTCGACAATGTCTAGGTCGACAGTCAAAAGGTCGACTTTTTTTTTTACAGTTTTTTGAGCCGACATGTGCCAACAGGCGGTATTTCATGCCCTACCATCCACTAGGGCGTGGTGGGAGAATAAAATAGTGTGCCAAACGCAGAGAGGCAATGTGCCGACGCATTGTGCGCACAGTGAGCGATGCGATGGGATGCGGTGCACTAGAAACTGTGTCCATGTCGACTGAGTTCACATTCAAGTAAAAAAACAGTGAAAAACCTCATGTCGACCTTTTGACTGTCGACATAGACACTGTCGAACTATTGAACTGTCGAACTAACTACTGTCGAACTAATGACCTGTCGACCTAGAACCATGTCGACATTTTCCCATGTCTACCTCGACCCATGTCGACCTTTTCCCATGTCAACCTAATGGTGTCGACCTAATGACTGTCGACCATCATGCTGTAGACCAAATGATCCCAACCCGGCGTAACATGTATAAAGGACTCTACTGTGTGGTGCACTGTGAATAAGGAGCAATACAGTGTGGTGTAATGTGAATAACGAGCAATACAGTGTGGTGTAATGTGAATAACGAGCAATACAGTGTGGTGTAATGTGAATAACGAGCAATACAGTGTGGTGTAATGTGAATAAGGAGCAATAAAGTGTGGTGAAATTTGAAGAATGAGCATTGGGTCAAAGGAGGAATTAGTGCCGGTGCTAGGAGATACCAACCAAAATGTTGCCTAGGGCATCAAATTGGCTAGGGCCAGCATTGGTAGATATATCACTGCTTGTCCGCTTCAGAAGCCACAAAGTTACTGAACAGTAAATGAGACATCACAACAGACGGTGAATGCAATTTCTGCTTTATTTTAATGAATGGTACAGTTATAACTGACTCCGCCTCCATACACAAGGGGGCGTGTCTTCCATTAAATCAGCAGGAAAAATCTATATCTAGCTAAAGCTGGAGTGATATCAATGATGTCATCACGTCGGCATGCGCTGTAATGACAGTCTGTGACCCCTCCCACTACTGTCAGTGATATTATAGTCACAGCGACAGTCTGCCAACTCATGGTGACAACGCCGACACTCCTGGTAATCACATCACAGCATTACCCGAATCCAAACCTGTGTAGCAGCATAGCGGGGCGCAAGTGGACGGATATAGAGAAGGGGGGGGGGAGGGGTAGAAACAGGATGATAGGTTGACAGTCAATAGGTTGAGCCCATATGGTCAACAGTGCTTAAGGTCGACAGGCACAAAAGACCTACAGGTTCCAATGGTCGACACACATATCGCTGATACAAGATTTTTGTAAAATGCAGCACCATGCCCAAAGCGTGGGAAGCAGAAGGGGTACACTGGGGCGGCGTTGCTTAAAATGGTAAATGGTATTCATGTTGACCTTTACTATGTCGACCTTTTGTAGCCGTTGACCTCCTCATGTGTCTACCTTACATTTCCAATAAACCATGTGGGGTCGACATATTGATCTAATAACACCCTAGAATAAAGGGGGGGGGGGGGGGGTGTTCTGGAGTAGGAGGGGAGGAGAGGGGTCATTTACTAACATGGGATTTCTATTGAGGATAGGATGTTGCCCATAGCAACAGGTTTTGCCCCTTCTATCAGATAATAGATAGAATCTGATTTGTTGCTAGGGGCAACATCCCATCTTCAATAGAACTCCCATCTTGGGTAAGTTACCCCGGGGTAAAGCCGACAAGTACAAGTAAGATTAGGCACAAGCACGTCAATGCAGAATCGGCGCCATTGTATCTGGGGCGATGGCTCAGTCCAGTTCCGGCGCCGTATGCGGGGGGCCGCAGTACTAGCAGGGCGGCTTGGGACCTGTGCATTCTAATGGCTTGACATAAAATGTATAGGTGGAGTTGTACGCGGCGTCGTGTTGCTTTAAGCATTCAGTAAGCGCCTTGTCGCACTCGCAGACATCACCGGCGCATTCAGAATACTGTTGACCTGTGACAAACATAAGACAAGGTTACTAGATACATAGAAGGTGGGATGTCATGTGGGTGGGGGGGGGGGGAGGAGTGTATTTAGGGTCTATGCTAAAGACAAAAGTGAGTGATTGAGTCACAGCCGTAACTAGGGGTGTACAAGGGGTGCTGTGCTTACCAATGCTGCCGGCCCTGTCCCCTGAGAGTGATTTCATGATGTCACATCTTCAGGGGGCGGGGCGAGCACTATGGTCTGGTGAATTGGTTGCTATGGCAACATCCCATCTTCAATAGAACTCATATCTCAGTAAATAAACCTTTAATAAGCCAGCGGGATATATCTCAGCAGAGCTGCTCCTGTATTGGACACTGCACCCCCCCCCCCCCCCCCCCCCTCAGGAACTATCACACCCCCCACTGAGAATTAATACCATATATTATCTGTAATCTCATGGGTACAAGCCCCCCCCCCCCCCCATGTCTGACTGATTGCTCAGTATTACCGCAGGTCAGCTGATTATTTGAAAAGGAGTAGTTGTAGTGCACGGTCTTGGAGTAACACAATGTTTTGATGTCGCTTGCTTTGCCGTAGCAGCAGTCATGAACTTGGCAGCACCTGGTGGATAAAAAAAAAATAATTTCCTGTCACACCCACAAAGGAGTAAAGTATAGATCTGCATCTGTCTTCTGCACGGATCACTAGCTCCAATTCACTATTACATACCTCCCAACATGACCCATTCCAGGAGGGACAAGATGCTCGGTTTCTGGACACCCATGCCAGTGCCAGTTGCAGAGTTGCAGGGCTAAACAATTCTCATATATGATCAAACCAATAGGTAATAAGTGAAGTGCGCAGTTTACGTACTGTGTCCGTAAACCTATAACCTTTTATTCCTAGCTACGTGCGAACAAAGTGTAGCACAGCGTAGCGAGCCATGTCCGTGTATAAAACACGTTATACCGATACCATTAAAGTGGTATCCTTTCGCAGTACTTAGTATCCAAATGCGAGGATAAAATTTAAGGACAATTTCCTTATAAACCTTTCCGCTTATTGCGAATAAAAACCAAGACTCGGTATAAATTTCTGGCTTAAGTGGATAAACTCCTGGTACCATGTATTTCAGTCCCTAACGGACAACAGGGGGTTACAGAGATATAGAAACAAATAACAGTCCGTTCCACAATACAAAACAGGTTCTAAACTAACAAGGAAAAAACAACAGATATAATTACAATCAGCCCCACTACAGAATACACATACAGGAATGCAAATGTTACTGTCTCATCAATAGCGCTGGCGCAAACCCGGTCTGAGCTCAATATATTCTGTCCAGAATACAGTCCAGGGGAGAAGAAGAGGAACAGAGAGAGAGAGTTTAGGTTGTGCTTAAACTCTTATAGTGTCCAGGTAGAGGAGGGCAGTGAGGGTCATCATTGGTCAGAAGATCGGATGTCGCTTCTCTTGGATTGGTGCAGGGGAATGCACCTCGGTCTCTTTGTCTGTGAAACCGGTTACATCTGGATCTTCCAGTTACACCAGGGCTGGGCAACACCGGCCCTCCAGATGTTAATGAACTACACATCCCAGGATGCTTTGCATTAGTTTTGCTATGTGGCCATGCTGAAACTGATGCAAGGCATGCTGGGATGTGTAGTTCATTAATATCTGGAGGGCCGGTGTTGCCCAGCCCTGAGTTACACTGTCCTCATGGTGAAATCACCATTAAATATGTGATTATTCCATAACTTTTTGCTGTTATGAGTTGCGAACTTTAAACCAGAACCGGAGCGCTGCGCATGAGAGACGGAACACACAGATGAGAAATATGTACAAGAAAGATTGTGTTTTACCATTTAAACCATGTGCTGCGGATTAAAACCATTTATCTATATTTTATTAGTATGTAAGTGGGGAATATGAATTTATGTGTATCGGTATGGCTGCGCACGGGGTTTCGCCTTATTAAAAAACCTGGTTCCGATACTTCGTTTACGTAACGCTGCGAACCAAGATGGCGGCCATACCATTCTATTGTGGTGTGTATGCAAATTGTCTTTGACAGGCTACAGCACAGTCCAAAATTCAGAGGGATGCGGTCATTTGGTCTACAGCATTATGGTAGACAGTCATTAGGTCGACACCATTAGGTCGACATCAGAAAAGGTCTACATGGGTCTAGGTCGACATAGGAAAAGGTTGACATGGTTCTAGGTCGACAGGTCATTAGTTCGACAGTGTTTAGGTCGACAGTAAAAAGGTCGACATAGGGTTTTTCACTGTTTTTTGAGCCGGCATGTGCCGACAGGCGGTATTTCATGCCTTACCAACCACTAGGGCATGGTGGGAGAATAAAATAGTGTGCCGAGCATAGCGAGCCACCGTGCCCGACGCATAGCGAGCGCAGAGAGCGATGCGAGTGGAAGTGGTACACTTTAAAGTGTTGACATTCAGGTAAAAAAACAGTGAAAAACCCCAAGTCGACCTTTTCACTGTTGACCTAGACATTGTCGAACTAATGACCTGTCGAACTAACGACCTGTCGACCTAGAACCATGTCGACCTCTCCCTATGTTGACCTAGACCCATGTCGACCTTTTCTCATGTCGACCTAATGGTGTCGACCTAATGACTGTCGACCATCATGCTGTAGACAAAATGATCCTAACCCAATTCAGATAGTTGTGCCCCACCAACTGCCAACCAAACACCACAGTCAGGGAATCACTGGCAGCTGTGGCTCCTCTGTTTGAATTTGCCACAGTGGTGCAGTCCCACCTCTGCAACTGCAACTGGCAAGGATGTCCAGGAGCAGAGCATTTTGTCCCTCCTGGAATGGGTCATGTTGGGAGGTATGCTATTACAGGACTTTCATCGGGCTGCTCCCATCCTATGGAATGCCCTTCCACGCACAATAAGACTCTCCACTAGTCTCCAAACATTCATGCGTTCCCTGAAAACTCACCTCTTCAGGCAAGCCCATCACATTTATATACCACAAGCACAACCCTCTGAGACACTTATGTATTATATAGCTTCCCTCCTGGACCTACAAGCTATGCTATTACTGGTGCCTGTCCTTGTGTTTCCCTCCTATGTCCCTATAGATTGTAAGCTTGCAGCAGGGCCCTCTTACCTCCAAGTCTGTCTGTTGTTACCAGTTTGTCTTATTACTGTCTACTATTGTAAAGCGCAATGGAATCTGCTGCGCTATATAAGAAACTGTAACGGAATCTGCTGCGCTATATAAGAAACTGTAATGGAATCTGCTGCGCTATATAAGAAACTGTAACGGAATCTGCTGCGCTATATAAGACACTGTAACGGAATCTGCCGCGCTATATAAGACACTGTAACGGAATCTGCTGCGCTATATAAGACGCTGTAACGGAATCTGCTGCGCTATATAAGAAACTGTAACGGAATCTGCTGCGCTATATAAGACACTGTTACGGAATCTGCTGCGCTATATAAGAAACTGTAACGGAATCTGCTGCGCTATATAAGACACTGTAACGGAATCTGCCGCGCTATATAAGACGCTGTAACGGAATCTGCTGCGCTATATAAGACGCTGTAACGGAATCTGCTGCGCTATATAAGACACTGTAACGGAATCTGCTGCGCTATATAAGACACTGTAACGGAATCTGCTGCGCTATATAAGAAACTGTAACGGAATCTGCTGCGCTATATAAGAAACTGTAACGGAATCTGCTGCGCTATATAAGACACTGTAACGGAATCTGCTGCGCTATATAAAACACTGTAACGGAATCTGCTGCGCTATATAAGAAACTGTAACGGAATCTGCTGCACTATATA
Source organism: Crinia signifera (assembly GCF_055691185.1). Taxonomy (NCBI): domain Eukaryota; kingdom Metazoa; phylum Chordata; class Amphibia; order Anura; family Myobatrachidae; genus Crinia; species Crinia signifera. Next base: position 7,327,086 of record NC_139226.1, read on the forward strand.
AGACACTGTAATGGAATCTGCTGCGCTATATAAGACAGTGTAACGGAATCTGCTGCGCTATATAAGACGCTGTAACGGAATCTGCTGCGATAAATAAGACGCTGTAACGGAATCTGCTGCGCTATATAAGAAACTGTAACGGAATCTGCTGCGCTATATAAGAAACTGTAACGGAATCTGCTGCGCTATATAAGAAACTGTAACAGAATCTGCTGCGCTATATAAGAAACTGTAACGGAATCTGCTGCGCTATATAAGAAACTGTAACGGAATCTGCTGCGCTATATAAGACACTGTAACGGAATCTGCTGCGCTATATAAGAAACTGTAACGGAATCTGCTGCACTATATAAGAAACTGTAACGGAATCTGCTGCACTATATAAGAAACTGTAACGGAATCTGCTGCACTATATAAGAAACTGTAACGGAATCTGCTGCGCTATATAAGAAACTGTAACGGAATCTGCTGCGCTATATAAGAAACTGTAACGGAATCTGCTGCGCTATATAAGAAACTGTAACAGAATCTGCTGCGCTATATAAGACACTGTAACGGAATCTGCTGCGCTATATAAGAAACTGTAACGGAATCTGCTGCACTATATAAGAAACTGTAACGGAATCTGCTGCGCTATATAAGACGCTGTAACGGAATCTGCTGCGCTATATAAGAAACTGTAACGAAATCTGCTGCGCTATATAAGACACTGTAACAGAATCTGCTGTGCTATATAAGACGCTGTAACGGAATCTGCTGCGCTATATAAGACACTGTAACAGAATCTGCTGCGCTATATAAGACACTGTAACAGAATCTGCTGCGCTATATAAGACGCTGTAACGGAATCTGCTGCGCTATATAAGACACTGTAACGGAATCTGCTGCGCTATATAAGACGCTGTAACGGAATCTGCCGCGCTATATAAGACGCTGTAACGGAATCTGCTGCGCTATATAAGACGCTGTAACGGAATCTGCTGCGCTATATAAGAAACTGTAACGGAATCTGCTGCGCTATATAAGACACTGTTACGGAATCTGCTGCGCTATATAAGAAACTGTAACGGAATCTGCTGCGCTATATAAGACACTGTAACGGAATCTGCCGCGCTATATAAGACGCTGTAACGGAATCTGCTGCGCTATATAAGACGCTGTAACGGAATCTGCTGCGCTATATAAGAAACTGTAACGGAATCTGCTGCGCTATATAAGAAACTGTAACGGAATCTGCTGCGCTATATAAGACACTGTAACGGAATCTGCTGCGCTATATAAAACACTGTAACGGAATCTGCTGCGCTATATAAGAAACTGTAACGGAATCTGCTGCACTATATAAGACACTGTAATGGAATCTGCTGCGCTATATAAGACAGTGTAACGGAATCTGCTGCGCTATATAAGACGCTGTAACGGAATCTGCTGGATATATAAGACGCTGTAACGGAATCTGCTGCGCTATATAAGAAACTGTAACGGAATCTGCTGCGCTATATAAGAAACTGTAACGGAATCTGCTGCGCTATATAAGAAACTGTAACAGAATCTGCTGCGCTATATAAGAAACTGTAATGGAATCTGCTGCGCTATATAAGAAACTGTAACGGAATCTGCTGCGCTATATAAGACACTGTAACGGAATCTGCTGCGCTATATAAGAAACTGTAACGGAATCTGCTGCACTATATAAGAAACTGTAACGGAATCTGCTGCACTATATAAGAAACTGTAACGGAATCTGCTGCACTATATAAGAAACTGTAACGGAATCTGCTGCGCTATATAAGAAACTGTAACGGAATCTGCTGCGCTATATAAGAAACTGTAACGGAATCTGCTGCGCTATATAAGAAACTGTAACAGAATCTGCTGCGCTATATAAGACACTGTAACGGAATCTGCTGCGCTATATAAGAAACTGTAACGGAATCTGCTGCACTATATAAGAAACTGTAACGGAATCTGCTGCGCTATATAAGACGCTGTAACGGAATCTGCTGCGCTATATAAGAAACTGTAACGAAATCTGCTGCGCTATATAAGACACTGTAACAGAATCTGCTGTGCTATATAAGACGCTGTAACGGAATCTGCTGCGCTATATAAGACACTGTAACAGAATCTGCTGCGCTATATAAGACGCTGTAACGGAATCTGCTGCGCTATATAAGACACTGTAACGGAATCTGCTGCTCTATATAAGACGCTGTAACGGAATCTGCTGGGCTATATAAGACGCTGTAACGGAATCTGCTGCGCTATATAAGACACTGTAACGGAATCTGCTGCGCTATATAAGACACTGTAACGGAATCTGCTGCGCTATATAAGACACTGTAACGGAATCTGCTGCGCTATATAAGACACTGTAACGGAATCTGCTGCGCTATATAAGACGTAGTAACAGAATCTGCTGCGCTATATAAGACGCTGTAACGGAATCTGCTGCGCTATATAAGACACTGTAACGGAATCTGCTGCGCTATATAAGACACTAACAGAATCTGCTGCGCTATATAAGACACTGTAACGGAATCTGCTGCGCTATATAAGACGCAGTAACAGAATCTGCTGCACTGTATAAGAAACTGTAACGAAATCTGCTGCGCTATAAAAGACGCTGTAACGGAATCTACTGCGCTATAAAAGACGCTGTAACGGAATCTGCTGCGCTATATAAGACACTGTAACGGAATCTGCTGCGCTATATAAGACACTGTAACGGAATCTGCTGCGCTATATAAGACACTGTAACGGAATCTGCTGCGCTATATAAGACACTGTAACGGAATCTGCTGCGCTATATAAGACACTGTAACGGAATCTGCTGCGCTATATAAGACACTGTAACGGAATCTGCTGCGCTATATAAGACACTGTAACGGAATCTGCTGCGCTATATAAGACGTAGTAACAGAATCTGCTGCGCTATATAAGACGCTGTAACGGAATCTGCTGCGCTATATAAGACACTGTAACGGAATCTGCTGCGCTATATAAGACACTAACAGAATCTGCTGCGCTATATAAGACACTGTAACGGAATCTGCTGCGCTATATAAGACGCAGTAACAGAATCTGCTGCACTGTATAAGAAACTGTAACGAAATCTGCTGCGCTATAAAAGACGCTGTAACGGAATCTACTGCGCTATAAAAGACGCTGTAACGGAATCTGCTGCGCTATATAAGACACTGTAACGGAATCTGCTGCGCTATATAAGACACTGTAACGGAATCTGCTGCGCTATATAAGACACTGTAACGGAATCTGCTGCGCTATATAAGACACTGTAACGGAATCTGCTGCGCTATATAAGACGCTGTAACGGAATCTGCTGCGCTATATAAGACACTGTAACGGAATCTGCTGCGCTATATAAGACACTAACAGAATCTGCTGCGCTATATAAGACACTGTAACGGAATCTGCTGCGCTATATAAGACGCAGTAACAGAATCTGCTGCACTGTTTAAGAAACTGTAACGAAATCTGCTGCGCTATAAAAGACGCTGTAACGGAATCTACTGCGCTATAAAAGACGCTGTAACGGAATCTGCTGCGCTATATAAGACACTGTAACGGAATCTGCTGCGCTATATAAGACACTGTAACGGAATCTGCTGCGCTATATAAGACGCTGTAACGGAATCTGCTGCGCTATATAATACACTGTAACGGAATCTGCTGCGCTATACAAGTAACTGTAACGGAATCTGCTGCGCTATATAAGACGCTGTAACGGAATCTGCTGCACTATATAAGAACCTGTAACGGAATCTGCTGCGCTATATAAGACACTGTAACGGAATCTGCTGCGCTATATAAGAACCTGTAACGGAATCTGCAGTGCTATACAAGTAACTGTAACGGAATCTGCTGCGCTATATAAGACACTGTAACGGAATCTGCTGCGCTATATAAGACGCTGTAACGGAATCTGCTGCGCTATATAAGACGCTGTAACGGAATCTGCTGCGCTATATAAGACGCTGTAACGGAATCTGCTGCACTATATAAGACACTGTAACGGAATCTGCTGCGCTATACAAGTAACTGTAACGGAATCTGCTGCGCTATATAAGACGCTGTAACGGAATCTGCTGCGCTATATAAGACTGTGTAACGGAATCTGCTGCGCTATATAAGAAACTGTAACGGAATCTGCTGCGCTATATAAGACACTGTAACGGAATCTGCTGCGCTATATAAGACTGTGTAACGGAATCTGCTGTGCTATATAAGACACTGTAACGGAATCTGCTGCGCTATATAAGACTGTGTAACGGAATCTGCTGCGCTATATAAGAAACTGTAACGGAATCTGCTGCGCTATATAAGACACTGTAACGGAATCTGCTGCGCTATACAAGTAACTGTAACGGAATCTGCTGCGCTATATAAGACGCTGTAACGGAATCTGCTGCGCTATATAAGACTGTGTAACGGAATCTGCTGCGCTATATAAGAAACTGTAACGGAATCTGCTGCGCTATATAAGACACTGTAACGGAATCTGCTGCGCTATATAAGACTGTGTAACGGAATCTGCTGTGCTATATAAGACACTGTAACGGAATCTGCTGCATTATAGCCTTCCCCCACAAATTCTGGGGCAGGCAGGGAGGCTTACATCTCCCTGCCTCCATCCCCCGGCTCCCTGCAGCATTCGCCACAGGGGTTAGCAGGAGGCTGGGCGGTAAAGCATGATAGGGGAATGTGGACAACACAGGGTGAGCGGGTCCCCACTGGCGGAAGTTACGGGGCAGGAGAACAGGATGCCATAAACCATCAATGATTTGAAATCATTGATGGTCGATGGGCATCCCTAGAACTGGGGAAGTGGGGGACAGTATGCAGCTCCCGGCAGTGGGTGAGCGTCTCTTCCCACTGGGAGGGAGTGAGCGTGCATGAGAGCAGGAGGCTGTATAATAGTGGTATGTGGGCAAGACATTGATAAAAGTTGTGGCGCTGGTGCAGAGGACCGTGGGGACACTTCTGGCAGTGGGGGAACCTGCAGTGCGGCAGCCAGGGCCGATTTTCCCACCTAGGGGCTGCACCTGCTTGTGGCGGTACAGGATCCCCTATTCTCACGGGGGTCCGTGAAATGCGGGAGGGGGTCGCGGGAGTCCGCCTGGGGGGAATTGCGGGAAGGGGGTCCGCTCATTGGGGTCCGCTAATTGCGGGAGGGGGAGGCGTGGGGGTTTGCGAATCGCAGGAGGGGGGGGGGCGCGGGAGTCCGCAAACCGTGGGAGGGGGGTCGCGGGGGGCATGAATCCTGGGAAGGGGGGTCCGCGAATCGTGGGGGAGTGCTGTGAATCGTGGAAGGGAGGGCGTGGGGTCCGCGAATTGCAGGAGGGGAAGTTGTGGGGTCCGCGAATCACGGGAGGGGGGGGCACGGAGGTCTGCAAATTAGGGGAGGGGGGGGTGAATCTCGCGGGAAGGGGGGGACGTGGGGGTCCACGAATCAAGGGAAGGGGGGGCGGATGGGGGGTTTGAATCGCGGAAAGGGGGGGTCGCGGGGTCCACAAATTGCGGGGGGGGTGGGTTTGGGGGTCTGTGAATCACGGGAGGGGGTGCCGCGGATCGCGGGAGGGGGGGTCAGGGGTGGGATGCCGCTCACCTACACCATGGTGGATGGTGGGTGTGTACTGTAGCCCTGGCTGGGCGGTAGGAGGTGATGTCAAAGGGGTGGTGGTGTGTATAACACTGGTCTTTTCCCTAGGGGGCCAGGTGGTCTTTTCCCATGCTGGGTGGGAACTTTGTGTGTATAATGCTGTCAATCACTCTTGTAACCCCGCCCAGTGTTATACACACAGGGGATGAGTGACAAATCTGGCTAAATATATAAGAGATATCCCTGACACTCTCCCTCCCTCTCTTCCCCTGACACTGTGTCTCTCTCCCCCTCTCAAAGGCACTCTCTCTTCCACTTTCTCTACCTGCGCTCTCTGTCCCTGACACCCTCTCTCTATGCCTGTCTCTCCCCCTTATTCACCCTGACATTCTTTTTCTCTCTCACACTTATATCCTCTCTCTCCTCGTCTCTCTCTCTTTCTCTCCTAGACACTCTCTCTTTTGTTCCACTCTTTCTCTCTCTTTACCTCCCTGGCATTCTTTCTCTCACTCCCACTTGCACCCCACCCCCCTCTCTTGGTCCCCCCCCCCTCTCTCCCTCTCTCTTTCTCTCTCTGACACCCTCTATCTCCCGCTCCTCTTTCTCTCATTCCCTCTTTTCCATGAGCCCTCTCTCACACACTCTTTGTCTTTGTACCTCACTTTTTTCTTCAACCCCCTGGGTGGGATTGAGGGGGGGGGGGGGGCTTTCAAAATTCTGCTATGAGGCGGTCAGTACATTAAAGTTTTGCCTGGGGTGCTTAGAAGGCCTCCCCACTAGTGCCTAAACCTAACCTCCCGTACCCAGCCATCTAAACTTTAGGTACTTGTACTTGTGTAGTTTCACGGCGCCCACGCTTCGCACACCCACGCTGCGGGCTCGGTGGCTCGCTACGCTCGCCACGCTATTTAAAATCAACTCCATGCCAACATGGATAGTGGATGTATGAACTATCCATGTTGGCATGGAGTTAAGTTAGTTTTTTAACATATATCGTAGCGAGCGTAGAACCAGGAAACCGAAAGCTGGCGCCGTGAAACTACACAATTACCAAACTTTACGCCCCACAGCCTAACCTTATCCCCCTTCTAAATGCCTAAGCCTAACCCTCCTTAACAACCTAACCCTAAACTTCCCCTCCCCGCAGCCTAACGCTAAGCCCCCCAACTAGTGCCTAACCCCCCCACTCCCTGGCCGCATGCTAGCCTGACCACGCATACTTACAGATTGGGATTTCCTGCGTCGACATCATGATTGTTTTCAAGGTTCAGGTGCCGGTGTTCTGACGGAAGTGAGGATGGCGGCATTGGCTGACCACATCCCCTTTGTAAGGATACCCTTATCTACCCCCCCATGGGGGTTATTGGGGCCATGATAGCAGTTACCTTTCCATGGGTTGGATGTTCTCACTGGGGACAGGGATTTTGGACTGGAATTTGCTTGTATTCGCTTTAAATTGAGGGTGGGCATGAGGGCACAAACCAGCGGATTGTATAGGGCCCCTGAGTTCTAATCACACTATAATCTGCAGGAAAGCAGCGCCGAGCAGGCACCGCAGGATGTATAATACGGAAATAAAATGTTCTAAGATCTTTGTTACGTAAGAAGTGAGTTTCCTCAATTCTAAAGTTGTGTACTCACCAATCAATGGCATCTACCGGAGAACCACTGCCGCCAAGCCCGCAGAAGCATCCGTAGGAACCATAGTCAACTAAGGGGCTTTCACCCAAGACAGCCTTAATCATTTCGTCTAACTGCATAAGGTCACCAGACGTTTCCCCCAGCAACCCTATATATGGAGAGAAGGGTCAGTTCCTGTGTACAGCGTAATACATCAAACATCTGGCAATGTAATATAAATAATAATAATAATAATCTGAGGAAGTATTACCATAGCTTAACAGAAATGTATACAGATGCCTCAAACATCTATCTATCTATCTATCTATTTATCTATCTATCTATCTATCTATCTATCTATCTATCTATCTATCTATCTATCTATCTATCTCTCACTCTTTATCTTTGTATCTCGTTCTGGCTCTCATCGTCTCTGGCTCTGTCTCATTGTCTCTCTCTCCCCCTGGGGGATAGTAAATACAAATAATCTCTAGATATATAATATAAAGTTCCTGGCCTATGTCTATCTGGCTTTACATTTGGGCTAACCCCGAGAACCATTGGACAGATTTTGATGCAGTTTCACCAGTTTATAGAACTTTTGTTGAGGAAAGTTTGGGTGAATGAGAGTTTAATCTACGACAAATGGAGCAGAGTAGTGGTGATTTTAGTAAGTGTGACAATGGGCCAGATGCAATAAGCTTCAAAAGTGATAAAATGGAGAGTGATAAACAACCAGCCAATCAGCTGCTACCTGCCATGGCACAGACTGTGTTTGAAAAATGTCAGGCAAGAGTTGATTGGCTGGGTGTTTATCACTCTCCATTTTATCACTTTTGAAGTTTAGTGCATCTGGCCCAATTTCAGTAAGAGAAGAATGTTAGTGCTCTACACTGCACACAGTGGCCAAGAGTGGTACTGCAGTAGCTGTGCTCTCATAGAAGGTTTTGGGCTTTCAGAAACCATCCAAGCTCATTCTTCACATATGTCACTGTCCCCATCTTTCCTTAATGCTCCTCCTTCACCTGCCTCCCATGAGTGCCTCTACCCCTGCCTCCCATGAGTGCCTCTACCCCTGCCTCCCATGGGTGCTTCTACCCCTTCCCCCCATGAGTGCCTCTATCCCTTCCCCCCATGAGTGCCTCTACCCCTGTCTCCCATTTGTGCCTCTACCCCTGCCCCCCATAGGTGCTTCTACCCCTGCCTCCCATGGGTGCCTCTACCCCTGCCTCCCATGGGTGCTTCTACCCCTGCCTCCCATGGGTGCTTCTACCCCTGCCTCCCATGGGTGCCTCTACCCCTGCCTCCCATGGGTGCCTCTACCCCTGCCTCCCATGGGTGCCTCTACCCCTGCCTCCCATGGGTGCCTCTACCCCTGCCCCCCCATGGGTGCCTCTACCCCTGCCTCCCATGAGTGCCTCTACCCCTGCCTCCCATGAGTGCCTCTACCCCTGCCTCCCATGGGTGCCTCTACCCCTGCCCCCCATAGGTGCCTCTACCCCTGCCTCCCATTAGTGCCTCTACCCCTGTCTCCCATGGGTGCCTCTACCCCTGTCTCCCATGAGTGCTTATACCCCTGCCTCCCATGGGTGCTTCTACCCCTGCCTCCCATGGGTGCCTCTACCCCTGCCTCCCATGGGTGCTTCTACCCCTGCCTCCCATGGGTGCCTCTACCCCTGCCTCCCATGGGTGCCTCTACCCCTGCCTCCCATGGGTGCCTCTACCCCTGCCTCCCATGGGTGCCTCTACCCCTGCCCCCCCATGGGTGCCTCTACCCCTGCCTCCCATGAGTGCCTCTACCCCTGCCTCCCATGAGTGCCTCTACCCCTGCCTCCCATGGGTGCCTCTACCCCTGCCTCCCATGAGTGCCTCTACCCCTGCCTCCCATGGGTGCCTCTACCCCTGCCTCCCATGGGTGCTTCTACCCCTGCCTCCCATGGGTGCCTCTACCCCTGCCTCCCATAGGTGCCTCTACCCCTGCCTCCCATTGGTGCCTCTACCCCTGTCTCCCATGGGTGCCTCTACCCCTGTCTCCCATGGGTGCCTCTACCCCTGCCTTCCATGAGTGCCTCTACCCCTGTCTCCCATGAGTGCCTCTACCCCTGACCCCCATGAGTGCCTCTACCCCTGCCTCCCATTAGTGCCTCTACCCCTGTCTCCCATGGGTGCCTCTACCCCTGTCTCCCATGAGTGCTTATACCCCTGCCTCCCATGGGTGCTTCTACCCCTGCCTCCCATGGGTGCCTCTACCCCTGCCTCCCATGGGTGCTTCTACCCCTGCCTCCCATGGGTGCCTCTACCCCTGCCTCCCATGGGTGCCTCTACCCCTGCCTCCCATGGGTGCCTCTACCCCTGCCTCCCATGGGTGCCTCTACCCCTGCCCCCCCATGGGTGCCTCTACCCCTGCCTCCCATGAGTGCCTCTACCCCTGCCTCCCATGAGTGCCTCTACCCCTGCCTCCCATGAGTGCCTCTACCCCTGCCTCCCATGAGTGCCTCTACCCCTGCCTCCCATGAGTGCCTCTACCCCTGCCTCCCATGGGTGCCTCTACCCCTGCCTCCCATGAGTGCCTCTACCCCTGCCTCCCATGGGTGCCTCTACCCCTGCCTCCCATGGGTGCTTCTACCCCTGCCTCCCATGGGTGCCTCTACCCCTGCCTCCCATAGGTGCCTCTACCCCTGCCTCCCATGGGTGCCTCTACCCCTGCCTCCCATGGGTGCCTCTACCCCTGCCTTCCATGAGTGCCTCTACCCCTGTCTCCCATGAGTGCCTCTACCCCTGACCCCCATGAGTGCCACTACCCCTGCCTTCCATGAGTGCCACTACCCCTGCCTCCCATAAATGCCACTACCCCTCCTCCCATGGGTGCCACTACTCCATGCCCCCCATGAGTGTCTCTACCCCTGCCTCCCATGAGTGCCACTACCCCTGCCCCCCATGAGTGCCTCTGGGTGTGGTATAACACACCGACAGTCGGGATTCCGACAGTCATTAGCCCAACGTCGGAATCCCGACTGCAACTATTTTATTCTCCCTTTATGGGGGTCGTGGAACACCAGGAGGAAGCAGTTAGGATTTCGATGTCGGGGTAATGACTGTTGGAATCCCGACTGTTGGTGAGTCGTCCGCAACCCGTGCCTCTAGCCCTGCCTCCCATGGGTGCCTCTAGCCCTGCCTCCCCGAGTGTGCCTTTGACCTCCCCTGCCCATGTGCACTGACATGCCAGGCCCTCTGTCCTGAACACGCTGAGCGTCCTTTTGTTCAAAATGTTCATAAATCTTATTTGCAGAAGTAAAACAACTTTGAGCAGCAGAGTCGCTTGTCCTTGGCATGGACTGAGCTCTGGTGTGCACAACAACTGTACGGTACATCTGTGCCTGGACGAGTCTCTATTTGTGTAAGAAGGGCTCAGCCACGTCCCGTTGTGTTCCATCCGACACTCTGGGTTAAAGTCGCAGGCCAGCGTCTCTGGTGCCCCGAGAGCGGCTTTTATCTGCCCCTGTGATGTGACTACTCCTCTGAGGACTTACCGATGCCGAGGATGAGGAAAAGCAGAGAGGGCGCCATGTTCCACCAATCACAGAGGAGAGCAGGACACCGCTGGACTTACTCTGCAAGAAACTGCACATTGTTATTCTGTTCCAGATGGCTGACAGACAATATCTAGGCCGACACCTCATGGTCAATGTGTACATATGGTTGACATGATCAAAAGGTCGACACAAAGAATAGGTAGACATGGCAATTATTATAGTAATAGTATCAGGGGATTGAGGGGTGAATTTATGAAGCTTGGAGAAGTGTTATCTATCCCCATAAAGAACGTTATGAGCAAGGTGATAATGGTTCAGCCAATCAGCTACAATATGTAAATTGACAGGTAAGAGCGGATTGGCTGAACCATTATCACCTTGCTCATAACGTTCTTTATGGGGATAGATAACACTTCTCCAAGCGTCATAAATTCACCCCATAGATCCTCTCAGCCAATCAGATGTGGCCGCTGAGTGCCACCATCATCAATGACATATACTCTGTGTATACATATCAAGAGTATATACATATATATATATATATATATATATATATATATATATATACCACCGATCCACAGCGCACGCAGCCTTCTGCAACAGCCGCCAGGGTGCCCATCCAGAAACAATGTATAGTTGACGAGGGAACTGCACTCTCCGGTCTTTGTCTCACAGAATAAAAGACGCAGACCACCTGGGTCTTTTGGCCAAAACGCTATTCTGTGAGACACCCCACGCTATTCTGTGAGACACCCCACGCTATTCTGTGAGACACCCCACACTATTTTTTTTAGATTATGTTTCTAATACAGACAAAGAACATAACACTCCCCCCAGGCTTTATTCGAAGACTTTTTTATTCCCCTGAAGTCGCCTAAACACTTTCTGTGACAGATTTGAAATCTCTCATGCTGAATCTCCCATTATGAATCTCTGGCACAAATCTCTCCGTGTGTAGGGCCCTGTAGATTTGTGAGGAGCGTAGAGGTTGGGTTGGATGATATTTTGAGATAAGAGAAGAGATGTATGTTGGTGTAGTTTGGTTTATGGCTTTGTGTGCGAGTAAAATTATTTTGTAATGAGTACGGTAGAATACAGGTAACCAATGAAGCAGTGGCGTAAGTTCATGCAAGATGCCCGGAGGCGGTATGGATAGTGGTGTGCCCCGCCTCCCCCCCAAAGCATGGCGAGCGCAGCAAGCCCGCAAAGGGCTGCAGTACGCATCCTCCGACCTTTTCATACCCCCACTATCCACGTTGGCGTGGAGTTAATTTTATAAAGCGCGGCGAGCGCAGCATTCCCCGCGAGGGGACGCGCATAACTTCACAGGTATACGCGGCCCCTCGCCTCGCTGCGCTCGCCACACTTTATAACATCAACTCCACGCCGGCGTGTATAGTGGGGGTATGAAAAGGTCAGAGGATGCGTACCGCCGCCCCTCGCGGGCTCGCTGCGCTTGTCATGCTTCGGGTTGGCGTCAATAGTGGGGTGGCGTTAACAATGGGGGGACATTTCACATACTTAAAACCCATGACGGTGCATATACAATCAAATATTGGGCCCATTGGCCCATTTCCCATTGTTCCCTATGTAAAATTGCGTTGATTATAATGGCATGCGATGGACGCGATCAACGCAATTTTATCATTGAAAGCTAAATTAACATTGAGCCCTATGTAAAATCGCGTTGATTGCATCGGTCGCATCGCATGCCATTATAATGGCATGCGATGGACGCGATCAACGCAATTTTCTCATTGCCGGCAATAAAGCCACTTAATTGACAGAAAATCGCGTCCATCGCTTCGATCGCATACCTTAAGTTACCTTAACTTAAGGTATGCGATCTACCACGACGGGCGCCGTGCTAGGAAACAAGTACCAGAAGCTGTAACGGAATCTGCTGCGCTATATAAGACGCTGTAACGGAATCTGCTGCGCTATATAAGACGCTGTAATGGAATCTGCTGCACTATATAAGACGCTGTAACAGAATCTGCTGCGCTATATAAGACGCTGTAATGGAATCTGCTGCGCTATATAAGACTCTGTAACGGAATCTGCTGCGCTATATAAGACACTGTAACAGAATCTGCTGCGCTATATAAGACACTGTAACAGAATCTGCTGCGCTATATAAGATGCTGTAACGGAATCTGCTGCGCTATATAAGACACTGTAACGGAATCTGCTGCACTATATAAGACACTGTAACGGAATCTGCTGCGCTATATAAGACACTGTAACTGAATCTGCTGCGCTATATAAGACGCTGTAACGAAATCTGCTGCGCTATATAAGACGCTGTAACGGAATCTGCTGCGCTATATAAGACGCTGTAACGGACTCTCCTGCGCTATATAAGACACTGTAACGGAATCTGCTGCGCTATATAAGACACTGTAACGGAATCTGCTGCACTATATAAGACACTGTAACGGAATCTGCTGCGCTATATAAGACACTGTAACGGAATCTGCTGCGCTATATAAAGCGCTGTAACGGAATCTGCTGCGCTCTATAAGACACTGTAACGGAATCTGCTGCGCTATATAAGAACCTGTAACGGAATCTGCTGCGCTATATAAGACACTGTAACGGAATCTGCTGCGCTATATAAGACGCTGTAACGGAATCTGCTGCGCTATATAAGACGCTGTAACGGAATCTGCTGCGCTATATAAGACGCTGTAACGGAATCTGCTGCGCTATATAAGACGCTGTAATGGAATCTGCTGCGCTATATAAGACTCTGTAACGGAATCTGCTGGGCTATATAAGACACTGTAACAGAATCTGCTGCGCTATATAAGACACTGTAACAGAATCTGCTGCGCGATATAAGATGCTGTAACGGAATCTGCTGCGCTATATAAGACACTGTAACGGAATCTGCTGCACTATATAAGACACTGTAACGGAATCTGCTGCGCTATATAAGACACTGTAACGGAATCTGCTGCGCTATATAAGACACTGTAACTGAATCTGCTGCGCTATATAAGACGCTGTAACGAAATCTGCTGCGCTATATAAGACGCTGTAACGGAATCTGCTGCGCTATATAAGACGCTGTAACGGACTCTCCTGCGCTATATAAGACACTGTAACGGAATCTGCTGCACTATATAAGACACTGTAACGGAATCTGCTGCGCTATATAAGACACTGTAACGAAATCTGCTGCGCTATATAAGACACTGTAACGGAATCTGCTGCGCTATATAAGGCGCTGTAACGGAATCTGCTGCACTATATAAGACGCTGTAACGGAATCTGCTGCGCTCTATAAGACGCTGTAACGGAATCTGCTGCGCTATATAAGAACCTGTAACGGAATCTGCTGCGCTATATAAGACACTGTAACGGAATCTGCTGCGCTACATAAGACGCTGTAACGGAATCTGCTGTGCTATATAAGAACCTGTAACTAAATCTGCTGCACTATATAAGACACTGTAACAGAATCTGCTGCGCTATATAAGACACTGTAACGGAATCTGCTGCGCTATATAAGACACTGTAACGGAATCTGCTGCGCTATATAAGACACTGTAACGGAATCTGCTGTGCTATATAAGAAGCTGTAACGGAATCTGCTGCGCTATATAAGACACTGTAACAGAATCTGCTGCGCTATATAAGACACTGTAACGGAATCTGCTGCGCTATATAAGACACTGTAACAGAATCTGCTGCGCTATATAAGACACTGTAACCAAATCTGCTGCGCTATATAAGTAACTGTAATGGAATCTGCTGCGCTATATAAGACACTGTAACAGAATCTGCTGCGCTATATAAGACACTGTAACGGAATCTGCTGCGCTGTATAAAACACTGTAACGGAATCTGCTGCGCTATATAAGACATTGTAACCGAATCTGCTGGGCTATATAAGACACGGTAATGGAATCTGCTGCGCTATATAAGACACTAACGGAATCTGCTGCGCTATATAAAACACTGTAACGGAATATGCTGGGATATATAAGACACGGTAACGGAATCTGCTGCGCTATATAAGACACTGTAACGGAATCTGCTGCGCTATATAAGAACCTGTAACGGAATCTGCTGCGCTATATAAGACACTGTAACGGAATCTGCTGCGCTATATAAGACGCTGTAACGGAATCTGCTGCGCTATATAAGACGCTGTAACGGAATCTGCTGCGCTATATAAGACGCTGTAACGGAATCTGCTGCGCTATATAAGACGCTGTAATGGAATCTGCTGCGCTATATAAGACTCTGTAACGGAATCTGCTGGGCTATATAAGACACTGTAACAGAATCTGCTGCGCTATATAAGACACTGTAACAGAATCTGCTGCGCGATATAAGATGCTGTAACGGAATCTGCTGCGCTATATAAGACACTGTAACGGAATCTGCTGCACTATATAAGACACTGTAACGGAATCTGCTGCGCTATATAAGACACTGTAACGGAATCTGCTGCGCTATATAAGACACTGTAACTGAATCTGCTGCGCTATATAAGACGCTGTAACGGAATCTGCTGCGCTATATAAGACACTGTAACGGAATCTGCTGCACTATATAAGACACTGTAACGGAATCTGCTGCGCTATATAAGACACTGTAACGGAATCTGCTGCGCTATATAAGACACTGTAACGGAATCTGCTGCGCTATATAAGGCGCTGTAACGGAATCTGCTGCACTATATAAGACGCTGTAACGGAATCTGCTGCGCTCTATAAGACGCTGTAACGGAATCTGCTGCGCTATATAAGAACCTGTAACGGAATCTGCTGCGCTATATAAGACACTGTAACGGAATCTGCTGCGCTACATAAGACGCTGTAACGGAATCTGCTGTGCTATATAAGAACCTGTAACTAAATCTGCTGCACTATATAAGACACTGTAACAGAATCTGCTGCGCTATATAAGACACTGTAACGGAATCTGCTGCGCTATATAAGACACTGTAACGGAATCTGCTGCGCTATATAAGACACTGTAACGGAATCTGCTGTGCTATATAAGAAGCTGTAACGGAATCTGCTGCGCTATATAAGACACTGTAACAGAATCTGCTGCGCTATATAAGACACTGTAACGGAATCTGCTGCGCTATATAAGACACTGTAACAGAATCTGCTGCGCTATATAAGACACTGTAACCAAATCTGCTGCGCTATATAAGACGCTGTAACGGACTCTCCTGCGCTATATAAGACACTGTAACGGAATCTGCTGCGCTATATAAGACACTGTAACGGAATCTGCTGCACTATATAAGACACTGTAACGGAATCTGCTGCGCTATATAAGACACTGTAACGGAATCTGCTGCGCTATATAAGACACTGTAACGGAATCTGCTGCGCTATATAAGGCGCTGTAACGGAATCTGCTGCACTATATAAGACGCTGTAACGGAATCTGCTGCGCTCTATAAGACGCTGTAACGGAATCTGCTGCGCTATATAAGAACCTGTAACGGAATCTGCTGCGCTATATAAGACACTGTAACGGAATCTGCTGCGCTACATAAGACGCTGTAACGGAATCTGCTGTGCTATATAAGAACCTGTAACTAAATCTGCTGCACTATATAAGACACTGTAACAGAATCTGCTGCGCTATATAAGACACTGTAACGGAATCTGCTGCGCTATATAAGACACTGTAACGGAATCTGCTGCGCTATATAAGACACTGTAACGGAATCTGCTGTGCTATATAAGAAGCTGTAACGGAATCTGCTGCGCTATATAAGACACTGTAACAGAATCTGCTGCGCTATATAAGACACTGTAACGGAATCTGCTGCGCTATATAAGACACTGTAACAGAATCTGCTGCGCTATATAAGACACTGTAACCAAATCTGCTGCGCTATATAAGTAACTGTAATGGAATCTGCTGCGCTATATAAGACACTGTAACAGAATCTGCTGCGCTATATAAGACACTGTAACGGAATCTGCTGCGCTGTATAAAACACTGTAACGGAATCTGCTGCGCTATATAAGACATTGTAACCGAATCTGCTGGGCTATATAAGACACGGTAATGGAATCTGCTGCGCTATATAAGACACTAACGGAATCTGCTGCGCTATATAAAACACTGTAACGGAATATGCTGGGATATATAAGACACGGTAACGGAATCTGCTGCGCTATATAAGACACTGTAACGGAATCTGCTGCGCTATATAAGACACTAATGGAATCTGCTGCGCTATATAAGACGCTGTAACGGGATCTGCTGCGCTATATAAGACACTGTAACGGAATCTGCTGCGCTATATAAGACACTGTAACGGAATCTGCTGCGCTATATAAGACACTAATGGAATCTGCTGCGCTATATAAGACGCTGTAACGGGATCTGCTGCGCTATATAAGACACTGTAACGGAATCTGCTGCGCTATATAAGACACTGTAACGGAATCTGCTGCGCTATATAAGACACTGTAATGGAATCTGCTGCGCTATATAAGACGCTGTAACGGAATCTGCTGTGCTATATAAGACGCTGTAACGGAATCTGCTGCGCTATATAAGACGCTGTAACGGAATCTGCTGCGCTATATAAGACGCTGTAACGGAATCTGCTGCGCTATATAAGACGCTGTAATGGAATCTGCTGCACTATATAAGACGCTGTAACAGAATCTGCTGCGCTATATAAGACGCTGTAATGGGATCTGCTGCGCTATATAAGACTCTGTAACGGAATCTGCTGCGCTATATAAGACACTGTAACAGAATCTGCTGCGCTATATAAGACACTGTAACAGAATCTGCTGCGCTATATAAGATGCTGTAACGGAATCTGCTGCGCTATATAAGACACTGTAACGGAATCTGCTGCACTATATAAGACACTGTAACGGAATCTGCTGCGCTATATAAGACACTGTAACGGAATCTGCTGCGCTATATAAGACACTGTAACTGAATCTGCTGCGCTATATAAGACGCTGTAACGGAATCTGCTGCGCTATATAAGACGCTGTAACGGAATCTGCTGCGCTATATAAGACGCTGTAACGGACTCTGCTGCACTATATAAGACACTGTAACGGTATCTGCTGCGCTATATAAGACACTGTAACGGAATCTGCTGCACTATATAAGACACTGTAACGGAATCTGCTGCGCTATATAAGACACTGTAACGGAATCTGCTGCGCAATATAAGGCGCTGTAACGGAATCTGCTGCACTATATAAGACGCTGTAACAGAATCTGCTGCGCTCTATAAGACACTGTAACGGAATCTGCTGCGCTATATAAGAACCTGTAACGGAATCTGCTGCGCTATATAAGACACTGTAATGGAATCTGCTGCGCTACATAAGACGCTGTAACGGAATCTGCTGTGCTATATAAGAACCTGTAACGAAATCTGCTGCGCTATATAAGACACTGTAACAGAATCTGCTGCGCTATATAAGACACTGTAACGGAATCTGCTGCGCTATATAAGACACTGTAACGGAATCTGCTGCTCTATATAAGACACTGTAACGGAATCTGCTGTGCTATATAAGAAGCTGTAACGGAATCTGCTGCGCTATATAAGACACTGTAACAGAATCTGCTGTGCTATATAAGACACTGTAACGGAATCTGCTGCGCTATATAAGACACTGTAACAGAATCTGCTGCGCTATATAAGACACTGTAACCGAATCTGCTGCGCTATATAAGTAACTGTAATGTAATCTGCTGCGCTATATAAGACACTGTAACAGAATCTGCTGCGCTATATAAGACACTGTAACCGAATCTGCTGCGCTGTATAAAACACTGTAACGGAATCTGCTTCGCTATATAAGACATTGTAACGGAATCTGCTGGGCTATATAAGACACGGTAATGGAATCTGCTGCGCTATATAAGACACTAACGGAATCTGCTGCGCTATATAAGACACTGTAACGGAATCTGCTGCGCTATATAAGACGCTGTAATGGAATCTGCTGCGCTATATAAGACGCTGTAACGGAATCTGCTGGGATATATAAGACACGGTAACGGAATCTGCTGCGCTATATAAGACACTAATGGAATCTGCTGCGCTATATAAGACACTGTAACGGAATATGCTGCACTATATAAGACACTGTAACGGAATCTGCTGCGCTATATATGACACTGTAACGGAATCTGCTGCGCTATATAAGAACCTGTAACGGAATGTGCTGCGCTATATAAGACACTGTGACGGAATCTGCTGCGCTATATAAGATGCTGTAACGGAATCTGTTGCACTCTATAAGACACTGTAACGGAATCTGCTGCGCTATATAAGACACTGTAACGGAATCTGCTGCGCTATATAAGACGCTGTAACGGAATCTGCTGCGCTATATAAGAACCTGTAACGGAATCTGCTGCGCTATATAAGACACTGTAACGGAATCTGCTGCGCTATATAAGAACCTGTAACGGAATCTGCTGCGCTATATAAGACGCTGTAACGGAATCTGCTGCGCTATATAAGACACTGTAACGGAATCTGCTGCGCTATATAAGACGCTGTAACGGAATCTGCTGCGCTATATAAGACGCTGTAACGGAATCTGCTGCGCTATATAAGACGCTGTAACGGAATCTGCTGCGCTATATAAGACACTGTAACGGAATCTACTGCGCTATATAAGACGCTGTAATGGAATCTGCTGCGCTATATAAGACACTGTAACGGAATCTGCTGCGCTATATAAGACAGTGTAAATTAATAATAAATAATAATGTGTTGGCAGCTATATTGATTATATTATATACCAGTGCTATTGTTGTCATAATTTGAGGCACTTGCCAAGAGGAGGGGGTTTCCGGGCAACCAGAAACCCCCCCCCCCCCCCCCCCTGCGTTTGCCTATGTTGGTGGTTTATCACTCTCCATTTTATCACTTTTCAAGGCTAGTACCAGGGGTTAAATTGAGAGGGAACAGGGTGGAACTGAGTTCCACCACCTCTAATGGTGAGGTGGAACATTTTAACCTCTACATTGGCCCTGCACAGTAATTCTAACAGAAAAGCATTCTAGTTTGCAGGAGGATGCCAAATACCCTACCACTGGACAGGCCGTCTCTGCCTAATGGGGGGGGTAATTAGGTGGCATAGAGAAATGAGTTCCGCCACCTCTGCATGACCACTTTAAGCCCTGCAGTACCTCTCGCCCGAAGGGAGCGAGTTGCCTTGGGTTAGTCACATATGGTGGGAGGAAAGAATAGGGTGTCCGCAGCACTTTGGGGAACACTCTGGATAGTGCAATGGCCCTTGCAGAGTGAAGATCCCAGAGGTCGCGGATAAGAGAGGGTGCTATATAGACAAGTTGAGACAGTGGCCCTTATTCTGGACCATTTGCAGCAGGCCTGCATTCACACGGGGACTGATATTTTAAGACTGCGCATCACCAGATGTCCACCCATTTCTTTCCCATTGTGTATGTATATGTAAGGTTGCTCAGAGCTCAGCGACCATCGAAAGATGTTGGTGAACCCCCCTGGCATGTGAATGGATGTTACTGTATATTAAACAAGGTGGGTCCCAATATTGAACCTCGAGGGACTCCACTTTGGACCTTACACCAGCTGGAATGTATGCCATATACCACCACTCTCTGTCCCCGATTGTGCAACCAGTTTTTAATCCAATTACAAATTTTATCTTCTAACCCCAAATTACCTAGTTTCACTAGTAACCTTTTATGAGGCACCGTGTCAAAAGCTTTAGCGAAATCAAGCAGTATTACATCAACATATTTCCCTAAGTCCAGCCCCTACTGACTTCCTCATAGAAGCTAATTTAATTAGTCTGACATGATCTATTTTTGATGAACCCATGCTTGGCCTTACTTGTCACTTTCTCCTGTTCTAAGAAATTTGGGATACTGTCTTATTATTCCTTCTAATATTTCCCCCACAATGGATGTAAGGCTGACCGGTCTATAATTTTCAGGGTTAGATTTGTTACCTTTCTTCCATACTGGTACTACGTTAGCTATGCACCAGTCCCTTGGAACTGTCCCCGAATTTATTGATTCCCCGAATATCAGATATAATGGTAGTGCTATGACAGAACTCAATTCTTTTAGTATCCTAGGGTGTATTTCGGGAGATTTGTTACTATTTAGGTTCTGTAACCTATTTTTGACTATTCCCTCACTCAAACATACAGTTTGGGAGCAATCAAGATCCGAGCATTTAATCTGTGGGAGATCTTCTGTAGATTCTTCCCTTGTAAATACTGAAGCAAAAAATTAATTGAATAATTCCGCTTTGTCTTTTCCTTCTATTACCAGGGGACCCTGCTTATTCTTTAGTGGGCCAATATTTTCCTTCCATAACCGTTTCCTGTTCATATAACTAGAATTTTTTGGGATTAGATTCGCTATCTGCGGCTATTTTACGTTCAGTCTCTAATTTGGCCATCTTTATTGTATGTTTACATTTCTTATTACATTCTTTATATGCGGCAAATGATTTTGGTGTCCTATCTTGTTTAAATACTTTGAATGCCCTCCTTTTTTTTTAGCTATTTCAAATTTGAATTTGATGTTAAGCCATTTGACATTTGTTCTTTTATTTACCCTAGGAATACATTTATCAGTGCTCTCTATCCATTAGTGTAACACAGATGACTAAATAGAAGAGACAAGGGAAGACACAGACACTGCTATGTAATACCTATATAATACCCTACGGGGGGTATCCTGATTCACTCAAAAAGGCACAATCACTCTCTAATGGACAAAACCATGTGCAGTGCAGGTGGGGCTGATGTAACATGTGCAGAGAGAGTTAGATTTGGGTGTTTTATTGTTTATGTGCAGGGTAAATACTGTCTGCTTTATTTTTACACTGCAATATAGAGTTTTTACACAGCAGTTTGAAGTACACCCCCCACCCAAATCTAACTCTCTCTGCACATGTTACATCTGCCCCACTTGCAGTGCATTATATGGTTTTGTCCATTAGAGAGTGATTGTGCCTTTCCGAGTGAATTAGAATAACCCCCTACATGTATGTTTATCACACATTTATTTATTTATTAACAGTTTCTTATATAGCGCACACATATTCCGCAGCGCTTTACAGAGCATAGTTATGAGGAAAAACACATAACAAATTACAGTACAAGACAGTTTAGGACAAGTACATGGTAAATATGGATAGTTACATTAGGGTGGCAGAGGTTTATATATTCTAAGAAAGGCACATAAGGAGAGAGGGCCCTGCTCGTGAGAGCTTACATTCTAAAGGGGAGGATTAGACAGACAGGGGTGACACAGAAGGGGAAGACGTGAGCATAAACAGTAGGTTAGGATGAGAGATGGTCAGGTTTTATGCAGGAGGGTGGGAAGAGGTCAGCTTAGTCTTTGATATTTTAAGTCTAAAAAAGTGCTTGGTCATCCAGGAGTAGACAGCAGAGAGACAGCTGGAGATATGAGTGAGGATAGAGGGAGAGAGATCAGGAAAGGATCGGTAGATTTTAGTATTATCAGCATAGAGGTGATAGTGGAAGTCGAGTGAGCAAATAAACTCACCCAGAGAGGACATGTAGAGATAGAGAAGAAGAAGGGCAAGAATAAAAGGATGGGGGACACCTACTACCAATGGAAGAGCAGGAGAGGTGAAGTCAATAGAGGTACAGCTGTGCATTGTCAAAACAGACAGTGCACATACAATGCATAAAGAGTGATATTCAAAGGTTTAGCAGTTGTAGAAATGGTGATATTATTGATGAATATCCAGATTAAGCAGCCAGGAGTAGTATGTAGTGAGGATAAAGTGAGCTCACTCAAAGCAGTCCCTTGGTTTTATGAGTTGCTGTTGTTTTCTGTCTTTCTGTGTCACTTTGATACTAAAGGTGCCCACACACTAGAAAGATCTGCGATCTTAAGATTTGCGCATAAATTAGCCTTCAAATCTTTTGTCCGATCTGGACAAAAGATTTCAGGCAAGTGCACATCTTTACCAAAGATTTTTCTTAAGATCCCGTGTGCGTTCCTATGGATCTTTTGTTAAATCTTCTGATCTTTTGTGCAGCACGTAAGATCAGAAGATTTAGCAAAAGATCCACGGGAGCGAGCATCGGCCGATTTTCGACCGATTATCGGTAAATATCGGCCGATATATCGATATTATCGAAAATCGGCCAATCGGCCCAAAAATCGTTCTAGTGTGTGGGCACCTTAAGTCCAGACTTAAGGTGCCCACACACTAGAACAGGGCTGGGCAACACCGGCCCTCCAGATGTTAATGAACTAAACATCCCAGGATGCTTTGCATTAGTTTTGCTATGTGGCCATGCTGAAACTGAAGCAACGCATCCTGGGATGTGTAGTTCATTAACATCTGGAGGGCCGGTGTTGCCCAGCCCTGCACTAGAACGATTTTTGGGCCGATTTCCGATAAAATCGGCCGATATATCGTCCGATGTTTACCGATAATCGATCGAAAATCGGCCGATTTTGGTCCGATGCGCGCTCCCATGGATCTTTAGCTGAATCTTCTGATCTTACGTGCTGCACAAAAGATCAGAAGATTTAACAAAAGATCCATAGGAACGCACACGGGATCTTAAGAAAAATCTTTGGTAAAGATGTGCGCTTGCCTGAAATCTTTTGTCAAGGACGGAAAAAAGATTTCAAGGCTAATTTATGTGCACATCTTGCGATCGAAGATCTTTCTAGCACCTTTAAGCTACTGTAAAATCTAACAAAATATCAATAGTCAGCTTTCTGTGGTCCGTCTGCTTATCCTCAATAATTACTAAAAGCTGTTTGTAAGTTAATTGATTGAGACCCCACCCAGCCAGAGCCCCTCTCCCACTAGCAATAACACTAAAGGTGCCCACACACGCACCGATCCCGGCGGTGCGATGCTATACGATGGGGTGCGCGTTCCCGCGGCACCCCATCGCACAGTACAAAAAGTATGTGCTGCACATACTTTTTGTACTAGCTTTTTCTAGCATAGCATCGCATCGTATGCACATCGTATGCACAAGGCAAATGGTAAGAGGTTACATGCCATCCCAGTCACTAATACATTCTAACTCACTTTAATTCTCAATACAATTGCACAATTACCTATAATAATGCAGTATGCAAGGCAGAGTGATGGGGACTCAATGCTGGCAATGGCACGTACAGTTTAAATACCTGTAATGAGATGAATAAGAAGAAGACAGGCGGCTGTTCCAGGCTAGGTCCAGGCTTAAGCTATGTAACTGTTTTCTACCTACTTTAAAATCTAACAAAATATCAGATAATAAACATTGTATAGATGTAACCATCTGCAGCATGAATATATAGGATATATATATATATATATATATATATATATATGAACATACAGTATCTGATGTGCATTGATATGAATCTAAAATTAACCATTGAGACATATAAGAAATAATGTTCAGAATAATAGTATTTACAGAAAAGCAATATAGGAAATAACAGTAATTCTGCATGTGGTACATACCTGGGTATAGCCGGAATGCTCATATGACTGTGGGACAGTATTATATAGGAGTTTGGGGTGTGGGTGTGCCCAGGTTATGGTTTTAGTGAGCCCTGGGTGTTACCCTGTTATACACTGATTATTATTATACAGTTGTGTGCCAGCCGCAGTGACATCAGTACAGTACATGCCCCAGATAAATGGAAAATATGTTTTAATATGATTGGAAAATATAATTTATGCAGTTATTTATATAGCGCCCACATATTCCGCAGCGCTGTACAGAGAATATTATTACCAGTTATTATATAGCGCACACATATTCCGCAGCGCTGTACAGAGAATATTATTACCAGTTATTATATAGCGCACACATATTTCGCAGCGCTGTACAGATTATTATTACCAGTTATTATATAGCGCACACATATTCCGCAGCGCTGTACAGAGATTATTATTACCAGTTATTATATAGCGCACACATATCTTGCAGCGCTGTACAGAGAATATTATTACCAGTTATTATATAGCGCACACATATTCCACAGCGCTGTACAGAGACTATTATTACCAGTTATTATATAGCGCACACATATTCCGCAGCGCTGTACAGAGAATATTATTACCAGTTATTATATAGCGCACACATATTCCCCAGCGCTGTACAGAGACTATTATTACCAGTTATTTATATAGCGCACACATATTCTGCAGAGCTGTACAGAGAATATTATTACCAGTTATTATATAGCGCACACATATTCCGCAGCGCTGTACAGATAATATTATTACCAGTTATTTATATAGTGCACAGATATTCTGCAGCGCTGTACAGAGAATATTATTACCAGTTATTTATATAGCGCACACACATTCCGCAGCGCTGTACAGAGGGGTTGGGATCATTTGGTCTATTGCATTATGGTCGAAAGTCATTAGGTCGAATCCATTAGGTCGACATGCTAAAAGGTCGACATGACTCTAGATCGACATGGGAAAAGGTCGACATGATTCTAGGTCGAAAGGTCATTAGTTCGACAGGTCATTAGTTCGACAAGGTCATTAGTTCGACATTGTCTATGTCGACATTCACAAGGTTGACATGGGGTTTTTCACTGTTTTTTTACCTGAATGTCAACACAGTCGACATGGACACAGTTTAAAGTGCACTGCATCCCCTCGCATCGCTCGCTGCGCTCGCAATGCGTCGGGCAAGGTGCCTCGCTACGCTCGGCACACTATTTTATTCTCCCACCACGCCCTAGTGGATGGTTGGGCATGAAATACCGCCTGTCGGCACATGTTGGCTCAAAAAACAGTGAAAAACTCCATGTCGACCTTGTGAATGTCGACATAGACAATGTCGAACTAATGACCTTGTCGACCTAATGGATTCGACCTAATGACTGTCGACCATAATGCAGTAGACCAAATGACCGCATCCCGTACAGAGAATATTATTACCAGTTATTATATAGCGCACACATATTCCGCAGCGCTGTACAGAGAATATTATTACCAGTTATTTATATAGCGCACACATATTCTGCAGAGCTGTACAGAGAATATTATTACTATTTATTATATAGCGCACACATATTCCGCAGCGCTGTACAGAGACTATTATTACCAGTTATTATATAGCGCACACATATTCCGCAGCACTGTACAGAGAATATTATTACCAGTTATTTATATAGCGCACACTTATTCCGCAGTGCTGTACAGAGAATATTATTACCAGTTCTTATATAGAGTATAGTAGAACACTCACATCAGTCCCTGCCCCAGTGGAGCTTACAATCTATATTCCCTACCACATGCACACACAGACATTCTAGGGTTAATGTTTGACAATTAACCTACCACTATATTTTTGGATTGTGTGAGGAAAATGGAGCACCCGGAGTAAATCCATGTAAGCACGTGGAGAATATACAAACTCCACACAGGGCCATGGTATGAATCAAAACCACTGCCGCCCAATATTTTCTGGAGATTTGGGCAGTAGGGTCTGAGCGCTCAGAACCTGCTGCTCCCGGAAGAGAGGAGGAGCCTGACCAGAGGAGGCTGTATATGCTCCTCCTTCTCTCTGAAGAAAAAAACCAGGAGACCCTCGGGACCAAATATGCGAGACCTCGTAACAGTATAGGGTCGTAAGGTTGACATGCTTTCATATGTGTAAAAACCAAAGACTCAGTACAGGGGCAATTTGTGTTCTGCATTTTATTTAATTAAATATGACACGTATAAAGAACATAACCTATAAAAAGTTCATGTAGGTCCAGTCCAAGATTTCTGATGGCCCAAAGCCTCTGGCCATGTCTTACCATACAGTAAACATATGTTCCCATTCCTGTCCTGCAGTTGTACTGTCACAAGTCAGAATCACAGCTGTGACCAGCTGTGCAGTGAGGAATATGTGCAGTGAGGAATATGTGCAGTGAGGAATATGCGCAGTGAGGAATATGCGCAGTGAGGAATACAGTGAGGAATATGCGCAGTGAGGAATACAGTGAGGAATATGCGCATTGAGGAATACAGTGAGGAATATGCACAGTGAGTAATATGCGCAGTGAGGAATACAGTGAGGAATATGCACAGTGAGGAATACAGTGAGGAATATGCACAGTGAGGAATACAGTGAGGAATATGCGCAGTGAGGAATACAATGAGGAATGTGCGCAGTGAGGAATACAGTGAGGAATGTGCGCAGTGAGGAATACAATGAGGAATATGCACAGTGAGGAATACAATGAGGAATATTCGCAGTGAGGAATACAATAAAGAATATGCGCAGTGAGGAATACAGTGAGGAATATGCGCAGTGAGGAATACAGTGAGGAATATGCGCAGTGAGGAATACAATGAGGAATATGCACAGTGAGGAATACAGTGAGGAATATTTGCAGTGAGGAACACAGTGAGGAATATGCGCAGTGAGGAACACAGTGAGGAATATGCGCAGTGAGGAATACAATGAGGAACATGCGCAGTGAGGAATACAGTGAGAAACATGTGCAGTGAGGAATACAGTGAGAAATATGAGCAGTGAGGAATACAGTGAGGAATATGCACAGTGAGGAATACAGTGAGGAATATGCGCAGTGAGGAATACAGTGAGGAATATGCGCAGTGAGGAATACAGTGAGGAATATGCGCAGTGAGGAACACAGTGAGGAATATGCGCAGTGAGGAACACAGTGAGGAATATGCGCAGTGAGGAATACAGTGAGGAACATGCGCAGTGAGGAATACAGTGAGAAACATGCGCAGTGAGGAATACAGTGAGAAATATGAGCAGTGAGGAATACAGTGAGGAATATGCGCAGTGAGGAATACAGTGAGGAATATGCGCAGTGAGGAATACAGTGAGGAATATGCGCAGTGAGGAATACAGTGAGGAATATGCGCAGTGAGGAATACAGTGAGGAATATGCGCAGTGAGGAACATGCACAGTGAGGAATGCAGTAAGCAAGATACGCAGTAAGCAATACAGTGAGGAATGCATTGAGGGAAATGCGCAGTGAGGAATACATTGAGGAATACAGTGAGGAATATGCTCAGTGAGGAATATGTGTATTGAGTAATGTGTGCAGTGAGGAATACAGTGAGGAATACAGTGTGGAATACAGTGAGGAATATGTGCAGTGAGGAATACAGTGAGGAATACAGTGTGGAATACAGTGAGGAATACAGTGAGGAATCTGTGCAGTGAGGAATACAGTGAGAAATACAGTGTGGAATACAGTGTGGAATACAGTGTGGGATACAGTGAGGAATCTGTGCAGTGAGGAATACAGTGAGAAATACAGTGTGGAATACAGTGAGGAATACAGTGAGGAATACAGCGAGGAATACAGTGTGGAATATAGTGAGAAATACAGTGTGGAATATAGTGAGGAATACAGTGTGGAATACAGTGTGGAATACAGTGTGGAATACAGTGAGGAATACAGTGTGGAATATAGTGAGGAATACATTCGTCGAATAGAGTGAGGAATACAGTGTAGAATACAGTGTGGAAAACAGTGAGGAATACAGTGTGGAATATAGTGAGAAATACAGTGTGGAATATAGTGAGGAATACAGTGAGAAATACAGTGAGAAATACAGTGTGGAATATAGTGAGGAATACAGTGTGGAATATAGTGAGGAATACATTCGTCGAATAGAGTGAGGAATACAGTGTAGAATACAGTGTGGAAAACAGTGAGGAATACAGTGTGGAATACAGTGTGGAATACAGTGAGGAATACAGTTAGGAAAAAAGTGCATGAGGAGTGCAATGAGCAAAATGCGGAGTGAGGAATACAGTGAAGCATATGCACAGTGTGGAATACAGTGAGGTGTGCAGTGATTGAAATACAGAGGAATACAGTGAGGAATATTCACAGTGAGGAAAATGCTCAGTGAGGAATATACACAGTGAGAAATACAGTGAGTAATACAGTGAGGAAAATGCGTAGTGAGGAATATGTGCAGTGAGGAATACAGTGAGAAATGCAGCGAGTAAAATGTGCAGTAAGGAAGACAGTGAAGAATGCATTGAGGAAAATGCACAGTGAGGAATATGCGCAGTGGGGAATACAGTGAGCAATATGTGCAGTGAGTAATATGTGCAGTGGGGAATATGCGCAGTAGGGAATACAGTGAGGAATAAGCGCAGTGAGGAACACAGTGTGGAATACAGTGAGGAATACAGTGAGGAGTATGTACAGTGAGGAATACAGTGAAGAGTATGCACAGTGAGGAATACAGGGAGGAATTTACGTAGTGAGGACTATGCACAGTAAGGAATACAGTGAGGAATATATGCAGTGAGCAATACAGTGATGAATACAGTAAGGAATATGCGCAGTGAGGAATACATTGAGGAATATGTGTAGTGAGGAATATGCACAGTGAGTGATGCAGTGAGGAAAATGCGCAGTAAGCAATACAGTGAGGAATTAATTGAGGGAAATGCGCAGTGAGGAATACATTGAGGAACACAGTGAGGAATATGCTCAGTCAGGAATACAGTGGGGAATATGTGCATTGAGTAATGTGCGCAGTGAGGTATACAGTAAGGAATATGCACAGCGTGGAATACAGTGTGGAATACAGTGAGGAATACAGTGTGGAATACAGTGTGGAATACAGTGTGGAATACAGTGAGGAATACATTGTGGAATATAGTGAGGAATACAGTGTGGAATACAGTGAGGAATAAAGTGAGGAATATGCGCAGTGAGGAATACAGTGTGGAATATAGTGAGGAATATGCGCAGTGAGGAATACAGTGTGGAATACAGTGTGGAATACAGTGTGGAATACAGTGTGGAATATGCACAGTGTGGAATACAGTGTGGAATACAGTGAGGAATACAGTGAGGAATATGCACACTGTGAAATACAGTGATGAATACAGTGAGGAATATGCACAGTGTGGAATACAGTGAGGAATACAGTGAGGAATACAGTGTGGAATACAGTGAGGAATACAGTGTGGAATATGCACTGTGTGGAATACAGTGAGGAATACAGTGAGGAATACAGTGTGGAATACAGTGAGTAATATGCACAGTGAGGAATACAGTGTGGAATACAGTGAGGAATATGCACAGTGTGGAATACAGTGAGGAATACAGTGTGGCATACAGTGTGGAATATGCACAGTGTGGAATACAGTGAGGAATACAGTGAGGAATACAGTGAGGAATATGCACAGTGTGGAATACAGTGAGTATTACAGTGAGGAATATGCACAGTGTGGAATACAGTGAGGAATACAGTGTGGAATACAGTGAGGAATACGGTGAGGAATACGGTGTGGAACACAGTGAGGAATACGGTGAGGAATACAGTGAGGAATACAATGTGGATTACAGTGTGGAATATGCAGAGTGAGGAATACAGTGTGGAATATGCACAGTGAGGAATACAGTGAGGAATACAGTGAGGAATACAGTGTGGCATACAGTGAGGAATACAATGTGGAATACAGTGAGGAATATGCACAGTGAGGAATACAGTGTGGAATACAGTGAGGAATATGCACAGTGTGTAATACAGTGAGGAATACAGTGAGGAATACAGTGAGGAATATGCACAGTGTGGAATACAGTGTGGAATACAGTGAGGAATACAGTGTGGAATATACAGTATACAGTGAGGAATATAGTGTGGAATATGTACAGTGAGGAATACAGTGCGTAATACAGTGAGGAATACAGGCCCTTATTCTGATCTGTGCGGATATTCCCGCATTCTTACGGAGCGGTCCGCACGCCACGGTGTTTTGCCGCATGCGGCCATCGTCCGTAGAAACGCCCACGTGTCCTCCGCATTCGGACGGACTCACTCTTTAAGAACAGGGCGTGTTTACGGACGACATACAAACCATGCGTGTGCGGGAGAAACACTCCGATTCGGCACGGTATTACAGAGTATTACAGAGTATGCTCGGAAATACCGCATCCGAACGGGAGCCAAGCGGTGCTACCGCACGTAAGCGGAGGATTTACGCCAAACAACCCACTATGAAGTATCTTCTGCAAGACATCACATGACCCACTTATTCAATTACCTATCCTCATAAAAAACTGCTTATTTGGAATTGGAATCAATTAGATTCCAATATATCCTTACAAGCATGCCTAACACATGCATAGCACACATTAACCCTTACAGCAATTGAAGTGCAATGGTTTCAATTAAAGCACTGACAAGCGTCCTATTAGTGAGTAATGAGTAAAGGAGTAGATTGTTATTGGGTTCAGGTGTTAATGGTTGTAGTCATTAGGCGTACGTTCGCCTACCGCATGAACGAGTGGTGTCCGCAAAGCAATAGTACACTTGTGGACACCGCACATTTCAGCCCTTTTTGCTCGCGTGCATTCGGAGTGGTTTCCGAATGTACGCCCCCCAACATAAGTGTACTCCCCCGTGTCCGCCCATGTTTCCGCCCCGTTTTGCCCACTTTGAAACTACGCCCATGTGTCATTCCGCATGACGCCCATAATACGCCCCTATTTCCCGACTGATTGCGGTGACCAGTTTTGGACGGGCTTTGTCCGAACTGGTACCGAGTCAAGGCGTGGCACATGCGCGTAGCGTTCTCCACGCATGCGCAGACGCCGTAAAGACGCGATCCGTAAGAACGCGGTAAAGTCCGCATCAATCAGAATAAGGGCCACAGTGAGGAATATGCACAGTGAGGAATACAGTGTGGAATACAGTGTGGAATACAGTGAGGAATACAGTGAGGAATATGCACAGTGTGGAATACAGTGTGGAATACAGTGATGAATACAGTGATGAATACAGTGTGGAATACAGTGAGGAATACAGTGAGAAATACAGTGTGGAATACAGTGTGGAATACAGTGTGGAATACAGTGTGGAATATGCACAGGGAGGAATACAGTGAGGAATACAGTGTGGAATACAGTGAGGAATACAGTGTGGAATACAGTGAGGAATACAGTGTGGAATACAGTGTGGAATACAGTGAGGAATATGCACAGTGTGGAATACAGTGAGGAATACAGTGTGAAATACAGTGAGGAATATCCACAGTGATGAATACAGTGAGGAATACAGTGTGGAATACAGTGAGGAATACAGTATGGAATACAGTGTGGAATACAGTGAGGAATACAGTGAGGAATACAAGGAGGAATACTGTGTGGAATAAAGTGTGGAATACAGTGAGGTATACAGTGAGGAATACAGTGAGGAATACAGTGAGGAATACAGTGTGGAATACAGTGAGGAATATGCACAGTGAGGAATACAGTGAAGAATACAGTGAGGAATACAGTGAGGAATACAGTGTGGAATACAGTGAGGAATACAGTGTGGAATTCAGTGTGGAATACAGTGAGGAATACAGTGAGGAATACAGTGAGGAATATGCACAGTGAGGAATACAGTGTGGAATACAGTGTGGAATACAGTGTGGAATACAGTGAGGAATACAGTGTGGAATACAGTGAGGAATACAGTGTGGAATACAGTGTGGAATACAGTGAGGAATACAGTGTGGAATACAGTGAGGAATACAGTGTGGAATACAGTGTGAAATACAGTGAAGAATATCCACAGTGATGAATACAGTGAGGAATACAGTGTGGAATACAGTGAGGAATACAGTATGGAATACAGTGTGGAACACAGTGAGGAATACAGTGAGGAATACAAGGAGGAATACTGTGTGGAATAAAGTGTGGAATACAGTGAGGTATACAGTGAGGAATACAGTGAGGAATACAGTGAGGAATACAGTGTGGAATACAGTGAGGAATATGCACAGTGAGGAATACAGTGAAGAATACAGTGAGGAATACAGTGAGGAATACAGTGTGGAATACAGTGTGGAATACAGTGAGGAATACAGTGTGGAATTCAGTGTGGAATACAGTGAGGAATACAGTGAGGAATACAGTGAGGAATATGCACAGTGAGGAATACAGTGTGGAATACAGTGTGGAATACAGTGTGGAATACAGTGAGGAATACAGTGTGGAATACAGTGAGGAATACAGTGAGGAATACAGTGTGAAATACAGTGAGGAATATCCACAGTGATGAATACAGTGAGGAATACAGTGTGGAATACAGTGAGGAATACAGTATGGAATACAGTGTGGAACACAGTGAGGAATACAGTGAGGAATACAAGGAGGAATACTGTGTGGAATAAAGTGTGGAATACAGTGAGGTATACAGTGAGGAATACAGTGAGGAATACAGTGAGGAATACAGTGTGGAATACAGTGAGGAATATGCACAGTGAGGAATACAGTGAAGAATACAGTGAGGAATACAGTGAGGAATACAGTGTGGAATACAGTGTGGAATACAGTGAGGAATACAGTGTGGAATTCAGTGTGGAATACAGTGAGGAATACAGTGAGGAATACAGTGAGGAATATGCACAGTGAGGAATACAGTGTGGAATACAGTGTGGAATACAGTGTGGAATACAGTGAGGAATACAGTGTGGAATATGCACAGTGAGGAATACAGTGAAGAATACAGTGTGGAATACAGTGAGGAATACAGTGTGGAATACAGTGTGGAATACAGTGAGGAATACAGTGTGGAATACAGTGAGGAATACAGTGTGGAATACACACATGTTCACTAACAAAGCCACAAATTCTGTTTATGTCTGACTTTAATGACCTTAATGTGTAAAAGCAATTATAAAAAAAAGAAATCCATGTTATACAGTATAATAATAAATACAAGATGTGTAGACATAAACATCCGCTCGCATCGTGTTGCGGGGATTCGGGCTGTGGGGCGGTTTTCACGTGTGCTAGGCAGCAAATATACGCAGCCTAGCGTGCAGGACTGAATCAGGCCCTATGTGCATCTTACATATAGGAAGATAATAGTACAACATAAGATACAGTCTGTGTCCCAATACCGACATACAACGGCCATCTAGCGGGGGTCTGGCGGTCATATCAGCAACCAGCAGCCGGAAGGGGAGACACTCATACATCCCGTTCCAATGGAGCTCCCGCTGGTCCCTGCCAATTGCCCCCACCCCCCCGCACCCCCCTAACCCTGCCCATCTCCCTGAAGAGGAGATGGGCAGGGTTCATGTCCCCTGACACCCATAAACTGGGAACCATGCGTGTGTGACGCCCGCATATTCCAGTCAGATGGAGTGCCGTCTCCCCAGCGGGGACATTCTGGCGAGCTCCGGCACTGGCTGAGAGGTGCTCCATCAGTATAAAGTGCATCCTGTATTACATATGACACTTACACCGATTGTTCCAGACAGTAACATCGATGCAAATCAGTTGGCTCGTAAAGTACATTTTCATACTCGTCTGTCTGCAGATTTAAAAAAAAAATAACATTAAAGCTGTATACACACGGGGGCGGTAGGGGGGGTGCCGGACGGGTTCCCGACAGTCGGGATCCCGACAATCATTTACCCGACGTCAGGATCCCGACTGTCAAAACACTGACAGCCGGATGCCCGATGGCCACCCGCTATTTTCCCTCGTGGTGGTCCACGACCCCCATAGTGGGAGAATAGAATAGGTGGCTCGCGTAGAGAGCCACCGTGCCCGCAGCGTGGCGAGCGCAGAGAGCCCGCAAGAGGCTTTTTTGCACTCGCCATGCTGTCTGACTCTGGCCAGTCGGGATCCCGACGTCGGGATAATGACTGTCGGGATCCTGACTGTCGGAGTCCCATACCACACCCGATAGGGGCTATAATCGCTGGGAATATGGTCGCTGGTGGAGGAAATTGCTAATTGCCAAGGAGGATGTACAATATCGCGCGATATCGCATTGCATGCCTTTTGGTATGCGATGCGATGGGCGCCGCTATAATACACAAGTACCAAGAGTAGTGCCACCTACACAAAATGCACACAGGGACGTAACTACAATAGGTGCAAGGGGTGCAGCTGCTATGGGGCCCAGAGCTGAAGGGGGCCCATCTTTGCTGTGTAAGTAATATGTTTTACATACATTTATTACCATCAGTTGCTAAATACAAACTTTTGCTATGGGGCTTAGGGATATCTAGGTACACCATTGGTAGCACACCTTACACCTAATGCACATAGTAGTGCCCCCTACACAAAATGCCCAGCGTAGTGACGCTTACACGTAATGAC
Source organism: Crinia signifera (assembly GCF_055691185.1). Taxonomy (NCBI): domain Eukaryota; kingdom Metazoa; phylum Chordata; class Amphibia; order Anura; family Myobatrachidae; genus Crinia; species Crinia signifera. Next base: position 7,361,965 of record NC_139226.1, read on the forward strand.
CAGATTAGTGCCCCATGTTCATAATGCCTAGAGTAATGCCACTTTCATGCTCAGCTTAGTTCCCCATACACAAAATGCCCAGAGTAGTGCCGCTTACATACTGGCCAGAGTAGTGTCCCATACACAATGCAGATTAGTGATGCTTACATATAATGCCAAGATTAGTGCCCCATACACATAATGCCCAGAGTAGTACAGTTTACATAATGCCCACATAGTTTCCCATACATAGAATGCCCCCTCCTTCTTTACAATGTGCAGCCTGCCCACTCTTATTCACTGCAATCGCCATGAAATTGCCCCTCTGTAAATCGCTGCATTAAAACTTCCAGCTGCTAAAATTTCTTATGACTGGCTGGGCATGCTGAGACTTTTAGTACCATTGGGAATGGGCAAATAATACAGTACAATGCAGTCTATCTTACCTTGCTGCGATGTTCCATTCATGATGGCATCTGCAGGTTTATCTTGTGCCGTTTGGCAACTGTCCCTCATGTTGTCCTTGCTCACTACACCACCTCGCAGTTATACAGGCAGCAGCGATGTCAGAGCAGAGGAAGTTGGTGGGTGGGAGCGCCTCTCAGGAAACTTACCCCGCCGTGGACACTCTGCAGCCGCGGACAGGTCCAGACGTGACACGTGACTACAGCACACAGCCGCCCGTAGTGGGAATGAAGCCCGTCCCGCCGCTACCCAGCGGCAGCTTGTCAATCAGCTGCCGGCCGCTTCCACCGCCGGGTCAGTCATCCGCCGCTAGCGGAATGCTATTGACTACCCGGTGGCGTCAATAAGCTTCCCGGACCCGTGGCAATGAAATGCCAGGCTCCACCCCCCTTTAAAAGTGGGCAGGGTTTGAAATCAATGGGGCCCACCGGGGAATCTCCCGGTGCCCCGCCAGGCCAGTCCGAGCCTGGACGTCCCCCACAAACATCTGGACTCAATCTTTTGGGATAGCTGCATGATCCCTAATTCAACCAGTATTAAGAGGCAGATCACATAAAGTGGGAAGCCTGAGCCCTTGAAATCATAGGGCATTTTCCAGGACTGCTGTGTCACTCAAGTCTGGATACAAACATCAACCAGACCAACCAGGATGGTAATATGAATCTACACTGTCAGCAACAAACAAAAATTTCAGAGAACAGTCTGCTATATGGGAGCGGACATTTTGTGATAGTCCGTCTCCATAACATCAGAATGAAGCCAGGAGGGGAGCTGGGACCGTCGTAGCGAATACAGGTAAAGCTGCGGAGGATGGGGGATGGGGGCATTACAATAGCCCTGTGCCCGTACTTACACAGCACCTCCCCGCGACCGCTGGGTAATTTACTGTTCGTATGTGTATTTTTTCACTATTTGTAAGTTTCAGTGGGCCCTTTAATGCCCCTCTTGCTGGGAATTGTGGTTCTCCAAGTCCCTGCATGTGGTGCAGCCGCCTTGCTGGGACTTGTAGTTCCACAACAATAAACAATAGTCTCATCTATTTTTAACCACTTATCAGTCTGATGCCCACCGCCCAAGGGGCTTCAGCCTGGGCAGGAAAATTCTGGATGGGGGAGCCCTTCATTGGGGGGGGGTCTCCACTTCCCCAGGATCCCTGCCTAGGCTGACCGGTCAGGGGGTGAATTGGCCAGGGGGACTTGTACAAAAAGTCTTACCCCACATGTGGCATTACCCTGCTGGCTGGTTGGGCCCAGTGCTTGTTCTTGAAATACACGGGACTCCTTGTTTTGTCCCCTGTATTTTTGGGAACCAGGACCGGCCCTTTAGCCTGGTGCTGGTTTAAAAAAATCAAGGGCGCCCCTATTTCTTTAGCCCTGTGATTTTTTTAAACCAGGACCGGCTCTTTGAACGGGGCTGGTTATGGCTGTAGGGGGGAGAACGTCATTTTGAACTTTTACACATTTTTTAAGACAGAACCAGGCACAGATCTTAATGATTCTGGAAATTCTCCAGTCAGAACGTGGCCTGTTTATGTGGCGATTTCTGGTAACGTTTACCTATTAAATCTCGCCCCATGTATCTCTGGTCTGCCATTCCCCGGACCCTGGGTTGTTATGTCTGTCTGAGCCATCCTGTGCCCCACAATTTCTAGTGGCAGCCCTGTAAATTCCGTCTCCTGTCCTCTCCCTTTCTCAATATTGACATTGTCTAATTGTCTGATGAAGTTCAAATAAACGACTGGATGTTCCTGTCTTGTGTTTGCCAGTCTGAGACGATAATTATATAGCACTATATTATATACCAAAGGCAAAATTATTAGGCCCTATGGGGCCAATTCAGACCTCCGAATTCGGCCCAGTTGCCAATGTGCATGAGAATAGTCACTCATGCACCTTTGGTATGAACCCCAGTGTCTGGGTCCACGAAATTGTAGCGGTGGTTGACGCGCACATGACCTGCTCAAGTTGTTGTGTGCACGCCACCAGTCTGAGTATATGGTGGTACCCAGTTCAATATGCGCCTGGATGGCAGACATCAGGGTGTTGGTGTCACGACTGGCCACTGGTGTTACAAAACATTCACCTGTCACCAAAGAGCCACTGCTGAGGCAAGACACATCCACATGATTTTTGCACTGGACAAATAGACTTTCATCCACCTCAACAATTTTGCAGGTCTGCCAATCTGGCGTTGGGGCTGCGACATCAAATTGAGGGTATGCGCCTCTCGCATAAGGTCATTATAAGTTACGGTGGTTTTGTTGGAAATCATGAGGTGGCACTCACAAAATGTAATGCTTGTCAGCTCCTCCGCCCTCGAAAATATGAACCACAGAAGGGTCAGAAATGTAAGATGACATCCGCGAAATCATTGTGCGGTCCGGAGCCTGACCTTCTTGCCACAGCTTCTTATGTGGCAGCGCCACATACGCTCCTTTACATTGCGCCTCATAGGATGCCTGTTGACACAGGTCTGTTTGTAAAATTGTAAAAACTCCACCGACTCCTCCTCACTCCGTCTGCGGCAGGTTATAGATGATTAATTCTTCGGCAGCCATAACTGACACAATGTAATAAGTGGTGACACAACGCTGACTGACTATGCTAACTACGCAAGCTTCGGCTAGCCAGAACATACTGACTATGCTGACTACACGCTAAACAGTACATCAGGAGACGTGGAGGAGGCCGTAGGAGGGCAACAACCCAGAAGCAGGACCGCTACCTCCACCTTTGTGCAAGGAGGAACAGGAGGAGCACTGTCAGAGCCCTGCAAAATGACCTCCAGCAGGCTACAAATGTGCATGTGTCTACTCAAACGGTCAGAAACAGACTCCATGAGGGTGGTATAAGGGCCTGACATCCACAGGTGGGGGTTGTGCTTACAGCCCAACACTGTGCAGGACGTTTGGCATTTGCCAGAGAACACCAAGATTGGCAAATTCGCCACTGGCGCCCTGTGCTCTTCACAGATGAAAGCAGGTTCACACTGAGCATGTGACAGAGTCTGGAGACACCAAGGAGAACGTTCTGCTGCCTGCAACATCCTCCAGCATGACCGGTTTGGCAGCGGGTCAGTAATGGTGTGGGGTGGCATTTCTCTGGGGGGCCTCCATGTGCTCGCCAGAGGTAGCCTGATTGCCATTAGGTACCGAGATGAGATCCTCAGACCCCTTGTGAGACCATATGCTGGTGCGGTTGGCCCTGGGATCCTCCTAATGCAAGACAATGCTAGACCGCATGTGGCTGGAGTGTGTCAGCAGTTCCTGCAAGACGAAGGCATTGATGCTATGGACTGGCCCGCCCGCAGGGCCGTTTCTAGACAATTTAGCTCCCAGGGCGAAGAAATAAAAATGCGCCCCCCCCCCCCCCCCCAATACATAGCATGGTATTATAGTAATTTCGCGCGCCGAAGGCGCGCGCCGAAATAGGGGGTGTGGCTTGATATTAAAAGGGGTGTGGCTTAATGTAAGGCGTGGTCTAGCAGGAAAACAATTACCTTATATCACACTTTTGCAACCTGCAAGACCAGACATTGGTTGCTGCAGGAATTGTTATTGTCCTCCCGCACTTAAGTTGGCTGGCTGAAGGCCACACAATGACCTAGTACGCCTCACAATGACAGGCTACTTAAATCATTATACACTATTTATCTGTGATGCCAATTACACATTACGCCGTACACTGTGATGACGATTACATATTACGCCGCACACCGTGATGACAATTACACATTACACCGCACACCAAGATGCCCATTAGACCACACACTGTGATGGCAATTACACAATACTCCCCACATCGTAATGCCCATTACACATTATGCCCCATGTGCCGCTGCCGCACAACCGATGCTGTTTACTAATATGCCCCCACAGTGCCAGATATGCCCCCACAGCGCCACAAATATATACCCCACAGTGCCACATATATGCCCCCACAGTGCCACACATATGCCCCCACAGTGACACAAATATATGCCCCCACAGTGACACAAATATATGCCCCCACAGTCCCACAAATATATGCCCCCACAGTGCCACACATATGCCCCCAGTGCCACAAATATATGCCCCCACAGTGCCACAATTATGCCCCACAGTGCCACACATATGCCCCACAGTGCCACAGATATATGCCCCCAGTGCCACAGATATATGCCCCCAGTGCCACAGATATATGCCCCCAGTGCCACAGATATATGCCCCCCCAGTGCCACAGATATATGCCCCCCAGTGTCACAGATATATGCCCCCAGTGCCACAGATATATGCCCCCAGTGCCACAGATATATGCCCCCAGTGCCACAGATATATGCCCCCCAGTGCCACAGATATATGCCCCCCAGTGTCACAAACATATGCCCCCAGTGCCACAGATATATGCCCCCAGTGCCACAGATATATGCCCACAGTGCCACAGATATATGCCCCCCAGTGCCACAGATATATGCCCCCCAGTGTCACAAACATATGCCCCCAGTGCCACAGATATATGCCCCCAGTGCCACAGATATATGCCCCCAGTGCCACAGATATATGCCCCCCAGTGCCACAGATATATGCCCCCCAGTGTCACAAACATATGCCCCCAGTAACAAACTTACTTGGAGAGGGGAGGGGAGCGCATCGTGCTTCTCTCCTATCCCGCGCCCGAGCTCCTATTGGCTGACAGCGGCAGCCCAGTGACGTGGGCGAGGGGACGGAGAAACGCACGATGCGTTCCCCTCCCCTCTCCAGCGTGGAGTCGGGCGGCCGGGGAGACAGCGGCAGCGGCTGCGGCTGCGGCTGCGGCTGCGGCTGCGGGCGGGGGGGTTAGACTGCCGGGCGCCCTGGCTGTTTCAGAGGCGGACAAGCCGTGCGGCGCCCCGGGCTGCTGCACGGCTTGTCCGCCTCTAGAAACGGCCCTGCCCGCCCGTTCCCCAGACCTGAATCCAATTGAGCACATCTGGGACATCATGTCTCGCTCCATCCACCAACTCCACGTTGTACCACAGACTGTCCAGTCTTCTGCTCTTCTCCCTCTACACAAATGACTGCACCTCAGCAGAACAGTCAGTAAAAATTATAAAATTTGCAGACGACACAACGATTATCGGCCTAATCATGGATGGAAACGAGTTGGCATACAGACGGGAGGTGGATTGGCTAACTAGATTGGCTAACTAAATGGTGTAGCGGAAACAACCTTGACCTCAACCCCCTCAAAACGGTGGAGATGGTGGTGGACTTCAGAAGGAAACCAAATGCCATGCACCCACTCATAATATCTGACAGAGTAGTGTCGAGGGTCGACTCCTTCAAATTCCTAGGAACAAAGATTTCCTGCGACCTCAAATGGGGTCCCAACATCAATACAACTGTCAAGAAGGCTCAGCAGCGGTTGTTCTTCCTGAGGCAACTCAAGAAATTCACCATCCCGCAGGAGCTGCTGCTCATCTTCTACACTGCCATAGTAGAGTCTGTTCTTTGCTCCTCGATCACAATCTGGTTCGGAGGAGCAAACGAGAATGACAGACGAAGGTTGCAAAGAGTGGTGAGGATGGCAGAAAAGATCATTGGGGCGGAGCTCCCCCCTGTCCAAGAACTATACCTAGCCAGGGTCAATAAGCGTGCAGGAAAGATCTTGGTGGACAAGCTACACCCTGGCCACAACCTGTTTGAACCCCTTCCGTCAGGCAGACGTTTTAGGTCCATCCCAGCAAAGACGACAAGAACTACAAAAGGCTTCTTCCCAATAGCTGTCCACCAACTAAACCGTATTGAACGTACCAAATACTAAATACTAACTCGAACTGTTCTAGATATATGTGAAATGTATGTGATGTATGTTTATGCCTCTCTTCCCACCCCCTTTGTGTTCCCTGATTGATGCTGCACTGTTACCACAAAAAATTCCAAGCATACGCAAGTATACCTGGCCAATAAAGATGATTCTGATTCTGATTAAGGTTTTGAATTTCATTCTATCCTGTTTTGCATTTCTAATGCTGCCAGCGTGTTCAAGAATTCTTATTTTCAGCTGTCGCTTAGTCTTGCCTATGTAGATTTTATCACATGGGCAAGTTAGTTGGTATACTACTCCTATTGTCGTGCAGTCTATATAGAAGTCAATGGTCCATTTTTTGCTGTATCTGTCCAAAAAGTGTTTTTTGGTTGTCATGTATTGGCATGCCTTGCTTTGTCTACAGTTATATGACCCTTTCTTGGTGTAAAGTGACCTGGTTGGTGTTGCTAGGTGACTGTACTATTTTATCTTTTAGGCTTGGGGACCTTCTCCAACTTGTTTCAACCTTTACTGGAAGGATCTCTTTGAGATCTGGGTCTGTTTGTAAGACCTTCCAATGTTTTTGGAGTATTCCTGTTACTTCACGCCATTTGTCATTAAAGGTACCAATGAATCTGACTGGTTCTTCCTTCATTGCTTTCGTTTTGGGTACTAAAAGAGATTCCCTGGAGAAGTTCTGTACCTCTCGTTTGGATGTTTTAATGATTCTGTTGCTGTACCCTCTTTGCTTCAATCTATCACAGAGTTGTTTTTCCCTCATGGCAAAATCTGACGATAGGGAGCAGTTTCTTTTAGTTCTTAGGAGTACTCCTTTAGGAATTCCTTTAATTGTGGATGGTAGATGGTAGATGTTGTTTGTTGCGGTTTTCTTACGATACATGTCTGTTATGATTCGTCCATCATCGTCTATCTTGATTGTTAAATCCAAAAATGTCACCTCCTTCTAGCTCTCTCCTGGGAGGAGATCCCACAGGAGACCATCCGCCACCTCATCAGGAGCATGCCCAGGCATTGTAGGGAGGTCATACAGACACGTGGAGGCCACACACTACTGAGCATCATTTTTACTTGTTTAAGGACATTACAACAAAGTTGGATCAGCCTGTAGTGTGTTTTTCCACTGTAATTATGAGTGTGACTGTGACTCCAAATCCAGACCTCCATGCAGGGCCGGCGCCACCACTAGGCAGCTCTAGGCATTTGCCTAGGGCGCCGGCACCTGGAGGGCGGCAGTTCGCCCCTCACCCCCTGCACTGTGGTACCTGCGTAAAAAAAACTTCTGTCCCCGGCGTCCCTGCTGAGTGCTGGTGTAGGGGTGTCCGTGCCGCCGGGGGAGCCTGCGGCGCTGTTATCGTGTATACGCTTGTCGCGCCCGGCGGGGTCCCTACAGAGCATAGAAAATAACGCCGCGCGCATAGCGCTAGTTATTTTCTATGCACTGTAGGGACCCCGCCGGGCGCGACAAGCGTATACACGATAACAGCGCCGCAGGCTCCCCCGGCGGCACGGACACCCCTACACCAGCACTCAGCAGGGACGCCGGGGACAGAAGTTTTTTTTACGCAGGTACCAACCAAGACCCCCCCCCCCCCCCCCCCCCCCCCCGGCACCGGGGCGCCCCCACCCCGACTCGCCTGGGGCGCTCCGGTGCCTTGCACCGGCCCTGCCTCCATGGGTTAATAAATTTAATTTCCAGTGATATTTTTTAGTGATTTTGTTGTCAGCAAATGCAACTATGTAAAGAACAAAGTATTTAATAAGAATATTTGGTACTTGTGTATTATCACGGCGCCCGCGATTTTGATCGAAGTGAATCTCATCGCATCACATCGCATGCAATATAGCGGCATGCGATGCATGCAATGCAATTTTTAATTGTACAAGCACCCTGATGGATGCTTACAATGTTATATGCACCCTCATTGTCAACGCGTTCCCCTCTATCAACGCCAACCCGAAGCGTGGTGAGAGCAGCGAGGCCGCGAGGGGCGGCGGTACGCGTCCTCCGACCTTTTCATACCCCCACTATCCACATCGGCGTGGAGTTGATCTTAGATATTGTGGCGAGCACAGCGAGCCACAGAGCCCGAACCGTGGCAAACACAGCGAGCCCCGCGAGGAGACGCGGATTACTTTACATGTATTTCGCGTCCCTTCACGGGGCTCGCTGTGCTCGCCATGCTTCGGGCTCGGTGGCTCGCTGCGCTCGCCACAATATCTAAGATCAACTCCATGCCGACGTGGATAGTGGGGGTATGAAAAGGTTGGAGGACGCGTACCGCCGCCCCTCGCGGCCTCGCTGCTCTCACCACGCTTCGGGTTGGCGTTGATAGTGGGGATCGCGTTGACAATGAGGGTGCATATAACATTGTAAGCATCCATCAGGGTGCTTGTACAATTAAAAATCGCATCACATCGCATCGCATGCCATTTGCTGGAATACTTCATTCATTCAGATCTAGGATGTGTAATGTTAGTGTTCCCTTTATTTTTTTGAGCAGTGTATATATATATATATATATATATATATATATATATATATACAGTGGTCGAAGTGGAAATTTTGAAGTGGGGGTATGGAAATTTTGAAGTGGGGGTATGGAAAAGTAAAGAGTGAATATAGTGCGCACCTTCGGACACCCCCCTGTCCATCAACGTCCCCTGCCAGACTGCCCCGTTGTACAGGGGTATTACAAAAGCACAATATGTGCTGCTGAGTGATCAGAGAGCATCCTGAGGGGGAAAAAAAAACTTTTTTTTTTATCTTCAGGTTAAAGTGGGGGTATGCCATACCCCCGTATACCGCCCCACTTCGACCACTGTATATATATATATATATATATACTAGGTGATTCAACGCGCCCTACGGGCGCTCTTCACACCGTCGTGAATTTGTGAACATTTGTATTGTGAGAAATATGGTTAGAATTGTATGAAAGATGCCTGTATTGCAACTTGAGTTATAGGTGAAATGTGTTACATAGAGAGCATATGATGTGGAAGGGGGGTGTATTGTTTTGTTTAATTAAAAAGTGGTTGTTTAGGTGTGTGTATGTGTGTGCAATTGTATAGTAGGGTGTTTTTGGGTCAGCGGCTCTCCACTGGAGGAGGTAACGACACAGGAAAACAGGAGGCTGGGTAGTGATAGGGGTGTGTGGGCATAAGGGGGACTAAAGAGGAGGGTGGGGGACACTGTGCAGCTTCTGCCAGTGGGTGAGGGTCCAGCGTGGCAGCACAGGAGTACAGGACGGTGTCTCCTTGTCCTGGGTGGGAGTTAGGGTGCATGAGAGATATCTTTCTCCTAGATATCTTTTAGGAAATTGGATTTAATTGTCTTAACGTTCGGCAGCTTTCCCGGCTCGTACATAATATCTCATTATTCTCATTGTGAGTACACGGAAGCAAATTGGTCTCATGTCTCTTGTTTGATCCTCTGGTAATTGCTCCTCGTTCTGCCCTCTCCTTTGCTCAATGTTTGTATTGTCTATTGGCTCATTCAGTTGTGGCTGCTGCTCCTGACATCATTCCCACTCATAAACCTGTACGTAATGCTCTCCTGCTACGTATGGTACACATGATACAATCCTGCAGCACAGGGCACAGCCTGGAGCACAACGTTCTTCCCCAATAATACACCCATAAGTCAGACAGGATACACAGGAGGGAGGGGAATGGCAGCACCCAGATTGTGCCGGAATACTGACAATAACATGTGCATCTAATGGGGCCTACACACAAGGCGATTTCAGGGCATTTTCTATGCTATCTCACTACATCGCTCTGTGTATAGGGGGCGATAGTGGTACACGGCCCCGCGCGTTGCTACCGCCCGGCAATATATATCCAGCACACTGGTTATATTCAGTGAGATCGCTGGTCAGTGCCAGTGCTCTCACGGAGAACACTGACCCTGGCAGATTGCTCAGCACACAGCGCTGACACAACACTGAGCGATCTTGCTGAGTGTTCTGCCTGATCAACAGTGGCGTAACAATAGCGCCACAGGCCCCGTAACGGCGGGGAGGTGCTGACCAAGTGTGGGGGCCCGGTGCCGGGGGTCTGCGGGAGCTATTGCTATGCTGCTTGTGGCCGGGAATCGGGAGTGGACCCACAGGTTTACTAACCTGGTCCGGCGCTCCTCCTGGCTGTCTCTCCTTATGAAAGATAACATAAGACAAAATGGCTGCCCCCTTAACACAGACAGTTTTTGAGTATGGTAGAGGAGGCCGCAGACCGGCGCCAGGAGGAGCACCGGTCCTAAATCTGCAGTCCCGGCCACAGCAGATGCGGCGGCAGATCAGTGCCCCGACTCCCGGCCACAGACCATCAAGGAGAGGTAAGGCATGGGGGGGGAAATTTTATTTCCCCGGTGGGGGGGGGGGGGGTGCATAAATTATTGTTAAGGAACAGCAACCTGTGGATCAGATGTTACTCGCGTCACTCGCGAGCTACCGGCAGGGCCGTCTTAACATTAGGAAGGGCCCCTGGGCAACCTAGTTCACTGGACCCCCCCAAATTAGTTTGCCCAGGAGCCCACAGTCACCTCCCCAACCCTCACCTCTCTGGCTCCGTGCGGCAGCCAGTCAGCTTCCGGCGGCCGGGGATCCGATCATCTTCGCTGGGGGATCCGGGCAGCGGGATCAGGGTAGCGGCGGTAGCTAGGAGCCTGCCCTGAAGTGGCAAAGCGCTATTAACTGGCGGGGCGGGAAGCGCTGTTGCATTTGAAAAGACTGGCCAGACGCTGATTGGCTGAATTCAGCCAATCAGCGTTCGGCCAGTCTTTTCAAATGCAGCAGCGCTTCCCGCCCCACCGGCAAATAGCGCTAATGGGAAAGATGGTGGCCGGGTGGCGGGGATCCGACCATCCTCGCTGGGGAAGGGGATCAGGGCAGCGGTGGCGGTAGCTAGGAGCCCGAAGCGGCGAAGCACTATTTGTCGGCGGGGGCGGGAAGCGCTGTTGAATTTGAAAAGACTGGCCGGATGCTGATTGGCTGAATTCAGCCAATCAGCATTCAGCCAGTCATTTTAAATGCAGCAGCGCTTCTCGCCCCTCCTGCCGGCAAATAGCGCTTCGCCGCTTCGGGCTCCTAGCTACCGCCACCGATGCCCTGATCCCCCTGCCGGATCACCCAGTGAGGGTGATCAGAACCCCGGCACACGGACCCCCAAAATTAAATTCACTGCTAGCTAGGAGGTGAAGCGCTATTTGCCGGCGGGGTGGGAAGCGCTGTTGCCTTTTCAAAGACTGGCCGGATGCTGATTTTCTGAATTCAGCCAATCAGCGTCCGGCCAGTCTATTCAAATGCAACAGCGCTTCCCGCCCCGCCGGCAAATAGAGCTTCGCCGAATCAGGCTTCTAGCTACCGCCACCGCCCTGATCCCCCTGCCCGGATCCCCCAGCGAGGGTGAGCGGATTCCCGGACCCCGGCCACCATCTTTCCCATTGGGCTGGGCCGGGGGCCCCTAGGTCCTAGGGCCCCCGGGCAACTGCCCATCGTGCCCAATGGGAAAGACGGCACTGGCTACCGGTACCTCCCCAGCGTAGTTCCGGTACCTCGCCCAGGCGTCCGGGCACGGCGCCACTGTTTCCCCACATCCAGCATCCCGGCGTGGCGGCATTCATTCCCCACATCCGGCATTCGCGTTCTGACACAGCACCACTCATTCGGCGTCTCACATCCCTGCAAGTTAGAGGTGCAGCACTGGTGGGAAAAGTTGACAATTCTTCTTCCGTGCTCGTGGCATACTATGCTGCAAGCATGGGATGGCTCTTTCCTCCACCCGGAAGCCAGTGCATGCAAATAATGCTTGGGTTGGTCCTGTGAGTGACTGGATGCCCAGGTCATTCATAAACGTTTCAGTGGGGAGCAGACACAAATCATGTCTGATATCTGATTTAAGGCTATAATTGTATTTCATAGGGGCCATTTATCAAGGATCGCATGTACGTATTGGATGATACATGGGCCCCTAGGTGAGACTGTAAAGGACGGGCTGAATTGGTTTTGTTACACAACAGCTTAAATATAAATGTATGACTAAATGCAGCCAGGCTATCATCGTGTATGGATCGTTAGGTCGACCCAAGAAAGGTCAACACTCCTTAGGTCGACACCGGAAGGTTGACAGGGACTGAAGGTCAACAGTAACAGTGTCCTTAGGTCGACTAGCGGAAGGTCGACAATGCAGAAGGTTGACGCATATTTTTTTTTTTCTTAGGCGTCTACATCTAGGCGTCTAGTTCTGGACACTGTCTACGTGTACGGCAGCCCCTTGCTTCGCTCGCCATGCTTCGGGCACACTATTTGGCATATCTCAACAGACAGGGAGGCACCAAGAGTCGAACTGCAATGAGGGAGGTTCGCCCAATTTTTCTTTGGGCAGAGCGCAATGCCTTGAGCCTGTCACCCGTGTACCTGCCGGGAGTAGAGAATTGGGAGGCAGATTACTTGAGTCGTCAGGATCTCCATCCAGGGGAATGGGCTCTGAATCCAGAGGTGTTTCATCAGTTGACTCTCAGGTGGGGCATTCCTCAGGTGGACCTGATGGCATCCAGGAGAAACAACAAGCTTCCTCTATATTTCGCTCGATCAAGAGACCCCGCGGCAGTAGCGACGGATGTGTTATCCGCTCAGTGGCGGTTTAAGCTGGCATATGCTTTCCCACCGTTTCCGCTTCTACCTCGGCTTCTCAAACGGATCAAGAATGAATCCGCCATGGTCATTCTAATCGCCCCGGATTGGCCGAGGAGATCATGGTACACGGATCTGAGACATCTATTAGTAGATGATCTATGGAGGCTCCCGCTGAGAGAAGATGTGCTACTTCAGGGCCCGTGCGTTTACCCAGACTTGCCTCGTCTCCATTTAACGGCGTGGCTATTGAGGCCGAATTATTAAAAAGACGAGGTATCCCAGCGGTGGCAATTCCTACCATGGTGAGAGCAAGGAAGGAGGTCACGTCAGCACATTACCACCGAATCTGGAAATTGTATATAGTGTGGTGTGAAAGACGTCAGTTGCCAAAGGCTGTTTTTTCTTTAGCACGACTTCTTCAGTTTTTACAGGTTTCACATCAGGCCTAAGTCTAAGTACCTTAAAGGTCCAGGTGTCGGCCCAATCGATTTTTTGGAAGACTCTCATGTTATTGGCTTTGAGTCTCAGACTTGGGTGCTTTGTCTTGCCGCTCGCCCTTTTTTTCACGCAGACAGGGCAGAGCTAAGGACTCGCCAGGATTATCTGTCGAAGGTGGTTTCAGCTTTCCACATCAACGAACCAATTGTGGTACCAGTCTTATCGGGAGAACTGGCATCTCTTGATGTCGTTCGAGCTCTTCGGTTGTATGTCACTCGTACGGATACAATCAGTAAAAAGAGGTGGTACTTGTGTAGTTTCACGGCGCCACCGCGCGCACAGTGAAACTTGGCAGTCTGCCAGACTCTGTGTTTACTGTACGCGTGCCGCTCTAGCTGTTCTCAGCGCAGCGCGTGGCTGCTTTCCTTATGTAAGCTACGTTATCAGCATAGCGCTGGGCAGCAGCAGTGCACCCAGCGCTGACAGGTCACTGTAGTACTTGTAGTTCCACAGTGAAATAGGCAGTCCTGCGCACTGCTGACAACCCGGCAATTTAGACTCCTCCGGCAATTTAGAAGTCTAGATTTAGACGTCTAAATCCAGACTCCCTGCAAACCGCTAAGATGGGGGCATCTAAATTTAGACGGTAAAGCGTCTAAATTTAGTAGGGTCTACGGGTACACTATTAAACCTGTTCACAATGACACTAGTCGACGTAACAGCTGTCGACCTTGTTAATTCCACTATCCACGCCAACCCGAAGTGTGGTCGAGCGCAGCGAGCCCGCGAGGGGCAGCGGTACGCGTCCTATGACCTTTTCATACCCCCACTATCCACGTCGGCGTGGAGTTGACTTTATAAAGTGTGGCGAGCGCAGCGAGGGGACGCGGATACCTGTGAAGCCCGCGAGGGGACGCGGATACCTGTGAAACACGCGAGGGGACGCGGATACCTGTGAAGGTATCCGCGTCCCCTCGCTGCGCTCGCCACGCTTCGGGCTCGGTGGCTCGCTGCGCTCGCCAGAATTTATAAAATCAACTCCACGCCGACGTGGATAGTGGGGGTATGAAAAAAAAAGGTCGTAGGATGCGTACCGCCGCCCCTCGCGGGCTCGCTGCGCTCGCCACGCTTCGGGTTGGCGTGGATAGTGGAATTAACAAGGTCGACAGCTGTTACGTCGACTAGTGTCATTGTGAACAGATATAATAGTGTACCCCTAGACCCTACTAAATTTAGACGCTTTACCGTCTAAATTTAGTTGCCCCCATCTTAGCGGTTTGCAGGGAGTCTGGATTTAGACGTCTAAATCTAGACTTCTAAATTGCCGGAGGAGTCTAAATTGCCGGGTTGTCAGCGGTGCGCAGGACTGCCTATTTCACTGTGGAACTACAAGTACCACAGTGACCTGTCAGCGCTGGGTGCACTGCTGCTGCCCAGCGCTATGCTGATAATGTAGCTTACATAAGGAAAGCAGCCACGAACTGCGCTGAGAACAGCTAGAGCGGCACGTGCACAGTAAACACAGAGTCTGGCAGACTGCCAAGATTCAAAGTTTCACTGTGCGCACGGTGGCGCCGTGAAACTACACAAGTATCAAAGAGGTTATCCAGCGTCTAAGGCGACATTAGCACGTTGGATTTGCCTGACTATTCGTGAGGCTTATATATTTTTTTCTCGCTCTATTCCAGCGGTAGTGTCAGCCCACTCCACGAGGTCAGTGGGGAGTTCTTGGGCAGCCGCTAGAGGAGTGTCTCTGTCTCAGGTGTGCCGGGCAGCCACCTGGTCAGGGGCTAATACTTTCGTCAGATTTTACTAATTTGATGCTTTTGCTAGGCCGGAGGCCAATTTTGGCCGGGCCGTGTTACAGGGAGAGTAGCGCTGTTCCGCCCATGGGGTTAACTTTGGTACATCCCCATGGTTAAAGGCAGTGTCCCCTGCTGGATGTGGGAGAAAATAGGAATTTGGTACTCACCGATAATTCCGTCTCTCCTAATCCACAGGGGACACTGCACGCCCTCCCAGCGCTTCTGTTAGGATTATTATTATTTCTATTGTTTAGTTGTTAGTCCAGTGTGTATGAATGTAGTATATATCTTCACTAGTGATGGAATTCTGTATATGGCTGTTGGTTATTCTTCTCAGAGATTCCGGGGCTCCTTTCCTCTCGGACACAGTTTTTTCTTAAGACTGCAGTCTGGAGGGGAATGGGAGGGGAAGTAGCCAGCAGTTCAAAATTTCTTAAAGTGCCGGCTCCTCCAGATCACATCCCAATCCCCATGGTTATAGACAGTGTCCCCTGTGGATTAGGAGAAACGGAATTATCGGTGAGTACCAAATTCCTATTTTTTGTTTATTTTTTGAGTTGTTTCTTTTTAAGGTTTATTTTTAGGGGGGAGGAATCATAAACGATAGGGGTTGAGCTGTGGCCAGTTAGGTGATAAGGTATACCATACCTCCCAACTTCTGCATTAGTTAAAGCGGGACACCCACGTGAGCGTCCGGAAAGGGGGCATGGCCTATGTAAATGAGAGTGAGGTCTATGCAAATGAGGTCACCATCGGGCCACGGCCCGTTTTTCTTTATCTGCGCCGCTGAATAGATGCTGCGTACATGCGGGCAGGATGCGGGACTGTTTAAAAAAAAACGTGACGTCCCGTGAAAAATGGGACTGTTGGGAGGTATAGTATACTGAATCACATTACAGAAGGGTAGCAATTCTGATAAATGTGTAAAGATTGCTTAGATAATTATGCAGATACGGTAACGAAGGACATGTTGCATATCATTTGTTTGATGATTTGATGGAGTGATGATTACTGTGAGAGTGCATTCTGGTGTCGCAGAGGGTGTTGAATCTGCCACCAGGTTGACAGCAGATTATGGGCCGCATTTATCAAGCAATATTTGCGGTTAAATCCCCGAGGTTCACCGCAAATATTTAGTATCCCCAAATGTATTAAAGTGGGACCGCAGCAGGGATCTCCGATCCCTGCTGCGATCCTCCCTGCAGCGCCGCCGGCCGCATCCCCCATAGATTTTTATTGGGGATGCGAAGCTGCCCGATGTATCAACATCGGGCAGCCCGGCATCGCACCCCTGGGCTATCGCCATTGTAATGTGGCGATAGCCCATTGCAGCCTACGGCTACACTTCGCACTGCCCGAGCATGCGCTGACCTCCCGGCTTCCGGGTTGGGGCTTCACAGGGACGGGCTCCTATTGGAGCCCTGTCCCTGCGCCCTGAATTTGATACATTGCCCCGATATGATCGCATTTTACAATGCGATCCTGGGCGGTAATATTCCGCCCAGATCGCATTGTAAATGCGATCATGATAAATGGACCCCTATAAGAGAAGAGATTTACAAGCGAAGATAGGGTGGTGGAGGGACATGTGACCCACAATACTGGTAACTATAGACCCCCATACATCAGGCCGACTTGTCAGCGGCGGTTTTAGAATTTAATAAAACGTGTCAAATGAATGGCCAGCCTCTGATTGGTTGAGAGAGCTCTCAGTTAATCAGAGGGCGGCTAGTCTTTTGACACGTTTATCTTTAAATTCTAATTCCTGCTGATCACCACCCGCCCCACTGCTCATCCCTGTCACAGATACATGTGTTATATACAGGGTGTAGCTACCATAGGTGCAGGGAGTGCAGCTGCTATGGGCCCAGAGCTGATAGGGGCCACCTTCCCTGTTACAGTTACATGTGTTATATACAGGGGTGTAACTACCATAGGTGCAGGGGGTACAGCTGCTATGGGACCAGAGCTGAGAGGGGCCACCTTCCCTGTCACAGTTACATGTGTTATATACAGGGTGTAACTACCATAGGTGCAGGGAGTGCAGCTGCTATGGGGCCCAGAGCTGAGAGGGGCCACCTTCCCTGTCACAGTTACATGAGTTATATACAGGGGTGTAACTACCATAGGTGCAGGGGGTACAGCTGCTATGGGACCAGAGCTGAGAGAGGCCACCTTCCCTGTCACAGTTACATGTGTTATATACAGGGGTGTAACTACCATAGGTGCAGGGGGTGCAGCTGCTATGGGGCCCTGAGCTGAGAGGGGCCACCTTCCCTGTCACAGTTACATGTGTTATATACAGGGTTGTAGCTACCATAGGTGCAGGGGGTGCAGCTGCTATGGGGCCCAGAGCTGAGAGGGGCCACCTTCCCTGTCTCAGTTACATGTGTTATATACAGGGTGTAGCTACCATAGGTGCAGGGGGTGCAGCTGCTATGGGGCCCAGAGCTGAGAGGGGCCACCTTCCCTGTCACAGGTACATGTGTTATATACAGGGGTGTAGCTGCCATAGGTGCAGGGAGTACAGCTGCTATGGGGCCCAGAGCTGAGAGGGGCCACCTTCCCTGTCACAGTTACATGTGTTATATACAGGGTGTAGCTACCATAGGTGCAGTGAGTGCAGCTGCTATGGGGCCCAGAGCTGAGAGGGGCCACCTTCCCTGTCACAGTTACATGTGTTATATGCAGGGTGTAGCTACCATAGGTGCAGGGAGTGCAGCTGCTATGGGGCCCAGAGCGTAGAGGGGCCACCTTCCCTGTTACAGTTACATGTGTTATATACTGGGGTGTAGCTACGATAGGTGCAGGGGGTGCAGCTGCTATGGGGCCCAGAGCTGAGAGGGGCCACCTTCCCTGTCACAGTTACATGTGTTATATACAGGGGTGTAGCTTCCATAGGTGCAGGGAGTGCAGCTGCTATGGGGCCCAGAGATGAGAGGGGCCACCTTCCCTGTCACAGTTACATGTGTTATATACAGTGGTGTAGCCACCATAGGTGCAGGGAGGGCAGCTGTTATGGGCCCAGAGCTGAGAGGGGCCACCTTCCCTGTCACTGTTACATGTGTTATATACAGGGGTGTAGCTACCATAGGTGAAGGGAGTGCAGCTGCAATGGGGTCCAGAGCTGAGAGGGGCCACCTTCCCTGTCACAGTTACATGTGTTATATACAGGGCGTAACTACCATAGGTGCAGGGAGTGCAGCTGCTATGGGGCCCAGAGCTGAGAGGGGCCACCTTCCCTGTCACAGTTACATGTGTTATATACAGGGTGTAGCTACCATAGGTGCAGGGGGTGCAGCTGCTATGGGGCCCAGAGCTGAGAGGGGCCACCTTCCCTGTCACAGGTACATGTGTTATATACAGGGGTGTAGCTGCCATAGGTGCAGGGAGTACAGCTGCTATGGGGCCCAGAGCTGAGAGGGGCCACCTTCCCTGTCACAGTTACATGTGTTATATATAGGGTGTAACTACCATAGGTGCAGGGGGAGCAGCTGCTATGGGGCCCAGAGCTGAGAGGGGCCACCTTCCCTGTCACAGTTACATGTGTTATATACAGGGTGTAACTACCATAGGTGCAGGGGGTGCAGCTGCTATGGGCCCAGAGCTGAGAGGGACCACCTTCCCTGTCACAGTTACATGTGTTATATACAGGGTGTAGCTACCATAGGTGCAGGGAGTGCAGCTGCTATGGGCCCAGAGCTGAGAGGAGCCACCTTCCCTGTCACAGTTACATGTGTTATATACAGGGGTGTAGCTACCATAGGTGCAGGGGGTGCAGCTGCTATGGGGCCCAGAGCTGAGATGGGCCACCTTCCCTGTCACAGTTACATGTGTTATATACAGGGTGTAGCTACCCAGGGCAGGCGACAGGGGGGGTCAAGGGGGACAAGTGTGACGGGCCCCAAAGATATGAAGGGCCCCAGAGCTTCCATGCCTGGCCACGTCCACTGCCTGTACTAGCTGGCCTGTCAGAGACCCTTGCGGGACGGCCATCTACTGTGCACCATCTGTGTGTGGCTGGGTCTGACTGACTCACTGTGTGCCACTGCCCTCTACTGTGTGTGCGCCCTGCCACTTGGCACTCACAGCCATCTACTCTGTGTGTGCGCACGGCCTGGTGCCGCAGGTGCACAGCCTTACCCATCACTGGTGCTGTGGCCTCAGTCTCTGGCTCCTGTACTTTTACTGCATGGGTCGTCTGTTCTGCACTCTGCGAAAGACCTACCCTGCCTGCTCGTAGTGCTCAGCATTCTTTTGTGAAAGTGACAGGCCAGCAGCAGCCGGAGCCAGCAGGAAGCAGCAGCAGGAGCCAAGCCAGCAGGACTGAGAAGTCCGCACCTGAAAGCAGGATCTGGAGCAGCGAAAGGTTAAGGCTCATGCAGAAGGACGTTGTGTGGATTTGGGATTAGGTGGGGGGCCCCAGAAATATCATTGTACAGGGCCCCAAGATTTCTGTTGCCGGCCCTGTAGCTACCATAGGTGCAGGGAGTGCAGCTGCTATGGGGCCCAGAGCTGATAGGGGCCACCTTCCCTGTCACAGTTACATATGTTATATACAGGGTGTAGCTACCATAGGTGCAGGGATTGACCTTGATAAAGCTGTCCCTTGTGACAGCGAAACGCGTTGGTGACCAAGTGTGACCCCCTGTGTATTTTATCCTGCTGAATCCTTCTGGGACTTTAAGAACCACCTCTACAATTGTGAGGAACAACTCTACCTCCAAGGCAAAGAGCACTTTATTACAGAAGCCTCCCCGCACTCATCCGGATTGGGGTAAACAGATCACGGCTTGCTTGCTACAATTTGGAGTACCTCACCCATTTCCCAATTGCACTATATCCGCACTTTAGAGAGGATCCCTACAAGCAACATTATTTGCCCCATTGGGCTAGGGACACCTCCAGCGACCTTTGGGATTACAAATTGGGACTCTATTTTGGACTCCAGTGCCCGTTTTTGAGTGGTTATCAACCAGAGCAGGTTATATATATTTCTTACACAATCGGTCCACTTGCTGGTTTTAAAAGATATTCATTTATCTATGTAATTATTTGCACATTTTTTTTTTTCATATGTATTGTATATTTATGTGTTTATTTTATATATATTTATATTGAAAAATCAACTCATTAAAATTTGAGAGCGCTGCAACTGTCCCTCCTTTTTTCTTTGCAAGCTTTACCAGAAATCTGAATAATACCTTGTTGCAGCAGCTCACCCTGAGCTAAACAACCACGACCAGCGCTCTAAACAGCTTTTGCTGCCCTTTCGGTGGGGTTGGGATCATTTGGTCTATTGCATTATGGTAGAAAAGTCATTAGGTCGAATCCATTAGGTCGACATGCTAAAAGGTCGACATGATTCTAGGTCGACATGGGAAAAGGTCGACATGATTCTAGGTCGAAAGGTCATTAGTTCGACAGGTCATTAGTTCGACAAGGTCATTAGTTCTACATTGTCTATGTCGACATTCACATGGTCGACATGGGGTTTTTCACTGTTTTTTTACCTGAATGTCAACACAGTCGACATGGACACAGTTTAAAGTGCACTGCATCCCCTCGCATCGCTCGCTGCGCTCGCAATGCGTCGGGCACGGTGCCTCGCTACGCTCGGCACACTATTTTATTCTCCCACCACGCCCTAGTGGATGTTAGGGCATGAAATACCGCCTGTCGGCACATGTTGGCTCAAAAAACAGTGAAAAACTCCATGTCGACCTTGTGAATGTCGACATAGACAATGTCGAACTAATGACCTTGTCGAACTAATGACCTGTCGAACTAATGACCTTTCGAACTAGAATCATGTCGACCTTTTCCCATGTCGACCTAGAGTCATGTCGACCTTTTAGCATGTCGACCTAATGGATTCGACCTAATGACTTTCTACCATAATGCAGTAGACCAAATGACCGCATCCCCTTTCGGTGCAGGGATTGCACCTGCTATGGGCCCAGAGCTGAGAGGAGCCACCTTTCCTGTCACAGTTACACGTGCAGCTCCTATGGGGCCTTTGTGTTATGTGATATGGAATGGTCATTGGCCCTTATTCTGGTTCGAAAGGCAAATTCCTTTTCAAATGGACAACACCATGTGCACTGCAGGTGGGGCAGATGTTACTTGTGCAGAGAGAGTTAGATTTGGGTGTGGTTTTATGTCAAAGTAAGATCTATATTTCAGTGTAAAAATAAAGCAGTCAGTATTTTCCCTGCACATAAACAAAATAACTCACCCAAATCGAAATCTCTATGCACATGTTACATCTACCCCACCTGCAGTGCACATGGTGTTGTCCATTTGAGAAGGAATTTGCCTTTGCGAGTAGACCAGAATGAGGGCCATTGTGCAGTGGGCACAATAAATACAACTGACGCAGAATGGGGCACGTTTATTGATGTTACACACGGTCAGATCTAGACTTTACATATTTAGGGGGGTGGGCACTGCACTGTCAGAGGGGCGTGTCTAGCACCGCCTATTGGCACTCACTGCAATATAAAATGTATCGGCCCACACACACACTAAAAACAGGGATAGAGCACGCATCAAAATGACACTGCAATGCCTACCACACATTATGTCACTTAACCCCTGTTTTCGGGAGTTAGCTGCAAATATTAAGTATCCCGAAAATGTATGTAGGAGGGACCACAGCGGAATCTCTGATCCCTGCTGGGATCCCTCCTGCCCTGCTCGCGGCCACTATGGGGGATGCAATGCTGCCCAATGTATCAACATCAGACAGCATCACAGTGGGTCCCTGGGCTATTCTGAGATGGCAGCAGCCCATTGGCACCCGGCAAAGCAGAGCGCAGAGCCCAGTCCCCGCGCGTGCAGGATGATACATACCCGCGATAGCATCGCATATTACACTGCAATCCTGGGCCTGTAATATTCCACCCAGATTGCACTGTATATGCCTCTAAGGGAGATGTACTGACTGTAACTGTCCCCAATGCGTGATACATCTCCTCATTACAGGGGCATGCAGCTCATACAACTGAGTCAAGAGCAGTGGGCGTACCAGTGTGGGGAGCAGAGACTGGGGAGGCAGTGGTGGACAGTAACAAAAAGGGCCACCTTCCCTGGAGGTGGGCTGCTGTGCATGCTCAGCCACAGAAGCTCCTCTTCCAATGGGCCTTTGCAGCGCCCAAGAGCTTGCAATGACTGACTCCCTGCAGCCAAGCCAGGCTTCTATATTTGCAGATTCTAGGCCAGGTGCATGCGGGGCAAGGGGGGGGGTTACGTTGTAATAATGTGTGCTATTACTGTGTGGCATTATGTGTATAAGGAGCACTACAGTGTAGCGTAACATGTATAAAGGACTCTACTGTGTGGTACACTGTAAATAAGGAGCAATGGGTCAAAGGAGGAACTAGTGCCGGTGCTAGGAGACACCAACCAAAATGTTGCCTAGGGCATCAAATTGGCTAGGGCCAGCATTGGTAGATATATCACTGCTTGTCGGCTTCAGCAAGCCACAAAGTTACTGTACAGTAAATGAGACATCACAACAGACGGTGAATGCAATTTCTGCTTTATTTCAATGAATGGTACAGTTATAACTGACTCCGCCTCCATACACAAGGGGGCGTGTCTTCCATTAAATCAGCAGGAAAAATCTATATCTAGCTAAAGCTGGAGTGATTAATGATGTCATCACGTCGGTATGCGCTGTAATGACAGTCTGTGACCCCTCCCACTACTGTCAGTCATATTATAGTCCCAACATTAGTCACAGCGACAGTCTGCCGACTCATGGTGACAACGCCGACACTCCTGGTAATCACATCACAGCATTAAATAGGATAGGAGTTCTATTGAGGATAAGATGTTGCCCATAGCAACAGGTTTCGCCCCTTCTATCAGATAATAGATAGAATCTGATTGGTTGCTAGGGGCAACATCCCATCTTCACGAGAACTCCCATCTTGGGTAAGTTACCCCGGGGTAAAGCCGACAAGTACAAGTAAGATTAGGCACAAGCACGTCAATGCGGAATCGGCGCCATTGTATCTGGGGCGATGGCTCTGTCCAGTTCCGGCGCCGTATGCGGGGGGGCCGCAGTTCTAGCAGGGCGGCTCGGCCACTTTGCATTTATTTGTCTTGTCATAGTTTTTATTGGTGGAGTTGTACGCGGCGCTGTGCTGCTTGAAGCATTCAGTAATCGCCTTGTCGCACTCGCAGACCTGCTTGGCGCAATCAGTGAACTGGGAACCTGCAACAAACATTAGACGAGGTTTAGATACATAACAGGTGGGATGTCACGGGGGGGGGGGGGGGGGGGTTGTATTAAGGGTTAATGCTAAAGGCAAAAGTGAGCGAAGGGCTCTCCTACAAGAATGGGGTCACCGATGTGAATCCAGTGGTGTATATCTCTGCAGTGCTGCTCCAGTATTGGCCTCTGCACAGCCCACCTCTGCCGCCCCCCCCCCCCCCCATCCAGGAACTATCACACCCCCCAGTGAGAATTAGGTGCACATTTATCAAAGAATATTTGCGGCTAAATCCCCAAATCATCTGTTTTCGTGGATTAGGCGCAAATATTAAGTATCCCCCTAATGTATCAAAGGGGGACCGCAGCAGGAATCTCCGATCCCTGCCGTGATCCCCCCCTGCAGCGCCACCGGCCGCATCCCCCATAGGTTTCTATGGGGGATGTGAAGCTGCCTGATGTATCAATATTGGGCAGCCCGGCTTCGCACCCCTGGGCTATCGCCATTCTGGGATGGCGATAGCCCATTGTAGCCTATGGGCCACACACCGAACTGTGCGGTCAGCGGGGTCGGGGGGGGGGGGGGGGGGGGGGCAGCCCTAATTCCCACTGAGAATTAGGGCCAGATGTATCAAGCTTCACAAAGTGATAAAGTGGAAAATCATAAACAGCCAGCCAATCAGCTCCTACCAGTTATTTTTCAAACCCAGCCTGTAACATGACAGGTAGGAGCTGATTGGCTGGTTGTTTATCACTCTCTATTTTATTAGTTTGTGAAGCTTGATAATCTGGACCTCAGTATGACCCCCCCCCCCCCCCCACCAGGAACTATCACCACCCCCCCCCCCTCCCGCCCACCCTGAGAATTAGTATCATATATTATCTGTAAGCTCTCGGGTGCACACACCCCCCCCATGGAGAATAATAAGTCTCATGTATTATCTGTAAGCTCTCGGGTGCACCCCCCCCCCCCCCCCCACTGAGAATAATAAGTCTCATGTATTATCTGTAAGCTCTCGTGTACAGCCCCCCTCTTGAGAATTAGTATTACCGCAGGTCAACTTTTGATTCAAGTAGGAGTAGCTGTAGCGCACGATCTTGGGGTAACACGATGAGTCGGCGGCACTCGCTTTGCCATAACAGCAGTCATGAACGTGGCAGCACCTGGCGGATTAAAAATTAAGTTTCCTGTTACACCCAAAAAGGAGTAATAGAATCAGATGTGACTACGCTGTTAGTGGCTGGGACTCTGCACAATAACAATAGAGAAATAATACTAACTAAAAAGTGTGCTTGGTTCCTGCAAAATGATTATTCGCTTCCCCTCTCTGACCAATCAGAACCAGGGTCATTTTCAATCTGACAGGGCGGGGGTGACATTTCTGTCTAGGGAACACAGCCCCCGGCCACTTGCCACCTGCAGTAACCGCTTGGCCCATTTACTCGGACCTACCTCTTAGGGGCAGATGTATTAAGCCTGGCGAAGAAATAAAATGGAAGGTAATAATGCAGCAGCCAATCAACTCCTAACTGTCATTTTTCAAGCAAAGCTGATTGGCTGGTGCATTATCTCCTTTTACTTTATATCCATGTTATCTCTTTGCCAGGCTGAATACGTCCGCCCCTTATTTCTGTGTAAGGGGTACATATGATATGATATGAGGAAGACAACTTTGTTTTACGTAATGCAGGTGCAGGCTGTGGAACTTCTACAAAGCCACCTTTTGTACTTGGGTGGCTGGAAAGTGGGTATTGGTTGCATGCGGGGGTGGTGGTCAATAGGTTTAAGTTTTGCATAGGGTGCTGAGAGGTCTCCCCACTAGTGCCTAACCCTAACTTCCCATACCCCGCTGTCTAAACTTTACACCCTCATAGCCTAACCCATACCTCCCAACTTTACAGACTCCGGTATCGGGACAGCTGATGCACGCCTGCGCCGCGCCGCAGTTTTCGGGGTGGGGGGCCTAATTTCGGGGGCGTGGTCTATAACCGCAGCTCTCCCGCGAGGCCACACCCCCATTTTGACGCTATGTGGGCATGACCCAGAGGCTCTGTAAGCCTCTAGCCATGTCCCCAGCCCCCTGGCTGCGGGAATAGACGCTGTGCTCATGCGCACAGCGTTTATTCCCCGCTGCTTAGCAGCCGACAGGGGGGACTCCCAACAGCCCCCCCACACCGCGGGACACTGCCGCCCGCGGGTGGGACAGCGGGACAGGCCCTAATAATCGGGACTGTCCCGCTAAAATAGGGACTGTTGGGAGGTATGCTAACCCTATCCGCCTTCTAAGTGCCTAAGCCTAACCCTCCTTTGCAAACTTACCCTAACCTTCCCCTCTCCGCAGCCTAACCCTAAATCCCCCACTAGTGCCTAAACCTACCCCATCAAAATCCCTGGCCACATGCTAGCCTGACCACGCATACTTACTGATAGGCATACTTGCCTACTTTTGAAAAATAGTTTCAGGGAGATTATAGAAATATAATTTTGCACAGCGTCCCATTGAGGGGGCGTGTCATGCTCCACCCAAAGGGCGTGGCTAGTCCCATATGTGGAGAGATTGTGAAAAGAGATTTTTTTTAAATGACTTATATCCAAATGTAGATGAGCCCCAAAGCAGTTAGTAAGAGATACTAGACTTAGTAAAGTGCTGGGGAATGGTGCTGATGATTCAATGTCTCTCAATGTCCTTTATCTTTCAATTGAGGGTGGGCATGAGAGCACAAACCAGCTGATTGTATAGGGCCCCTGGGTTCTAATCACACTATAATCTGCAGGAAAGCAGCCCCGGGCAGGCACCGCAGGATGTATAATAGGGAAATAAAACATATTTAACCAAGGAGGAAAGAGCGACAATCACTCACAATTCTTTGATCTCTTAACTAAGAAGTGAGTTTCCTCTAATCTAAAGTTGTGTACTCACCAATCAATCTGATCTACCGGCCAACCACTGCCGCCAAGCCCGCAGAAGCATCCGTAGAACGCATAGTCAAATAATGGGTTTCCACCCAAGACAGACTTCACCATTTGCCTGAACTGCAGAAGGTTGCCAGACGTTTCCTCCAGCAACCCTATATATGGAGAGAAGGGTCAGTTCCTGTGTACAGCGTAATACATCAAACATCTGGGAACGTGTACCAATAATAATAATCTGAGGAAGTATTACCATAGATTAACAGAAGCTTATACAGATGCCTCAAACATCTATCAGGCCAATAGTA
Organism: Crinia signifera; assembly: GCF_055691185.1. Lineage (NCBI taxonomy): Eukaryota > Metazoa > Chordata > Amphibia > Anura > Myobatrachidae > Crinia > Crinia signifera. The sequence continues at coordinate 7,388,513 of NC_139226.1, forward strand.
CAAAGTACCGAAATAAAAGCAATAAAAAGACTTTAAAATAATATGAAATAAAAAATCATTCCATTCCTTTGATGCGTTTTGAGACACCTGACTTTCTTCAGGCAGTGGAGAGTGAAACGCATCACAGCACGCAGCTGTTCAGTGAGTCTTTTGTTTTATTTTTAGGTTTATTAATTAAGTTTTTCAATAATGAAAAGTTCTATAATAATAATAAAAAAATAAAAATACAAATGAATAAAAAGCCTCACTAAATTGCTGTTACGCGTTTTGAGGCACCTAGCTGCTTCTTCAGCCAGTGGAGAGTGAAACGCGTCTCAGCAATCAGCTGTTCAGTGAGACTTTTTATACTGTACCAATATTTGCTTTATTTTAAGTTCTATCTGTCTGTCTGTCTATCTATCTACCTATCTATCTATCTATCTATCTATCTATCTATCTATCTATCTATCTATCTATCTATCTATCTATCTATCTATCTATCTATCTATCTATGGAGAATAATAAAAATAATGTCTAGCTATATAACATAAATTCCCTGGCATCTGTCTATCTGGCTTTTCATTCAGACCAATTCTGAGAACCGCCGGAGAGGTTTTGCTGCAGTTTTCCTCATTGTATAGAGCAGTGGTTCCCAAACTGTGTGCCGTGGCTCCCTGGGGTGCCTCGGGACATTTGCAGGGGTGCCGTGGATTGGTGGTCGAGGACCGATTCAAAATTACTTATGGTTAATTATTTATGGGCAAAACCAGAGCTGGTGGCTGCCAATAATAAAATGTCTACAAAAAGAAGTAAATCCTGCCCTTTACCACATAACTGACCATAGGAATAGCATATAAACCCAATGTAATTATTTTATTTTATTTTGGCCTAGGGGTGCCGTGAAAAGTTTTTGATACTCTAGGGTGCCATGATTCAAAAAAGATTGGGAACCACTGGTATAGAGCCTTTCTCGATGAAGGTTTGGGTGTATAAAGCATTAATCTATAACAAAAGGGAGCAGAGCAGTGATGATTGTAGTAAGAGAAGAACGTTAGTGCTCTACACTGCACACAGTGGCCAAGAGTGGTACTGCAGTAGCTGTGCTCTCATAGAAAGCTTTAGGCTCCTGGAAACCATCCAAGCTCCTTCTTCTATGTCACTGTCCCCATCTTTCCTTATTGTTCCTCCTTCACCTGCCCCCCAAGAGTGCCTCTACCCCTGCCTCCCATGGATACCTCTACCCCTGCCTCCCCAAGCATGCCTCTCACCATCCTCCCCATGAGTGCCTCTGCCTCCCATGGGTGCCTCTACCCCTTCCCCCCATGAGTACCTCTACCCCTGCCTCCCATGAGTGCCTCTACCCCTGCTTCCCATGAGTGCCTCTACCCCTGCCCCCCATGAGTGCCTCTACCCCTTCCCCCCATGAGTACCTCTACCCCTGAATCCCATGAGTGCCTCTACCCCTGCCTCCCATGAGTGCCTCTACCCCTGCCCCCCATGAGTGCCTCTACCCCTGCCCCCCATGGGTGCCTCTACCCCTGCCCCCCATGGGTGCCTCTACCCCTGCCCCCCATGAGTGCCTCTACCCCTGCCTCCCATGAGTGCCTCTACCCCTGCTTCCCATGAGTGCCTCTAGCCCTGCCCCCCATGAGTGCCTCTACCCCTTCCCCCCATGAGTACCTCTACCCCTGAATCCCATGAGTGCCTCTACCCCTGCCTCCCATGAGTGCCTCTACCCCTGCCCCCCATGGGTGCCTCTACCCCTGCCCCCCATGGGTGCCTCTACCCCTGCCCCCCATGGGTGCCTCTACCCCTGCCCCCCATGAGTGCCTCTACCCCTGCCTCCCATGAGTGCCTCTACCCCTGCTTCCCATGAGTGCCTCTAGCCCTGCCCCCCATGAGTGCCTCTACCCCTTCCCCCCATGAGTACCTCTACCCCTGAATCCCATGAGTGCCTCTACCCCTGCCTCCCATGAGTGCCTCTACCCCTGCCCCCCATGGGTGCCTCTACCCCTGCCCCCCATGGGTGCCTCTACCCCTGCCTCCCATGAGTGCCTCTACCCCTGCCTCCCATGAGTGCCTCTACCCCTGCCTCCCATGAGTGCCTCTACCCCTGCCTCCCATGAGTGCCTCTACCCCTGCCCCCCATGAGTGCCTCTACCCCTGCCCCCCATGAGTGCCTCTATCCCTGCCCCCCATGAGTGCTTCTGCCTCCTATTTCCTCCCTATCACCTATTCTCCCCATATGTACTGTACCTCGCCTGTCTCACCAAGCATGCCCCTGCCCCCCTATCCCATGTGTGCCCCTACCTCCTTATCACAAGTGCCTCCCCCATATGCACCTATCATCCCCCCTTCCCATATGTACCTCTGACCCTTCCCAATGGATGCCCCTGACCACTGCCTTCCCAATTGTGCCTCTCACCCCCTCCCAATGATTACCTCTTCCTCCAACGTCCCCATGTGTGCCTCTGCCTCCCCTCCCCATATGTGCCTCTGACCTCCCCCAAGGGTGGCTTTGCCTCCCCTCCCCATGTGTGCCTCTGACCTCCCCCATGTGTGCCTCTGACCTCCCCTCCCCATATGTGCCTCTGACCTCCCCCAAGCGTGACACGTCCTGTTGTGTGTCATCCGCCACTCTGTAAATGTGTTACACCAATTCCTGAGCGGTTAAAGTCGCTGCCCATAATCCCTGGTGCCCCGAGAGCGGCTTTTATCTGCCCCTGTGATGTGACTACGCCTCTGAGGACTTACCGATGCCGAGGATGAGGAAAAGCAGAGAGGGCGCCATGTTCCACCAATCACAGAGGAGAGCAGGACACCGCTGGACTTATTCTGCAAGAAACTGCACATTGTTATTCTGTTCCAGGTGGCTGACAGTCAATAAGTCAACACTTCATGGTCGATATACATATGGTTGACATAGTCAAAAGGTCGACACAAGGAATAGGTCGACATGACAATTATTATAGGAAAAGTAATTATTATAGTAATAGTATCAGAGGATAAAGATGCTCTCTGCCAATCAGATGTGGCCGCTGAGTGCCACCATCATCAATGACATATACCCTGTGTTTCCTCTATCAGGAGTATATCTTTTATATACTCATTTCAAATGCTTCGAGAGCTAGTCTGCTACCTTGTGATTGCCTCTGTGTTTGTGCATGTGTGAGAGAGAAAGAGATGTAGTTTCACTCACTGCCAACAAATGGCATTGTTTCGGAGTTGCCTTCCTTAGATAGGTACAATCGAAAAGGAGAGATGTGGCACTCACGGTTTTTAAAGAACAAACATATGTGTACTGGTCACATGCAATCACGGTATCTGACAAATACACGGTTGTTTGTTTGTTCTTTAAAACCCGTGAGTGCCACATCTTTCCTTTTATATTTTATATATATATATATATATATATATATATATAATATATATATATATATATATATATATATATATATATATATTGATCCCTGCACATGGCATAAATATTCCTATTGGTTTTCACCGCTTCCACAGCCTCTGAGTGCCGCTTATTCCCGCTATATATATATACAGGTTGAGTATCCCGTATCCGAGTATCCGTTATCCAAATTATTCCGAAAACCATACATTCCAGAAAGTGAAAAAAAATATATTTTTTTTGCTAAAAACTCACTGGGGACATATGTAACAGCATCACTGGGGACATGATATGTAACTGGCACTATATATGTGCAAGACAATGATTGCTTGGCATTCAAATTCAATATCTGAGATAGTACACACATTTTGTTTCTTGTTTTGAAACCTTGTTTTTTGAACAAATAAAATATATTTGTGTGTATTTTATGTGGTAATAAAATATATTTGTGTGTATTTTATGTGGTAATAAAATATATTTGTGTGTATTTTATGTGTTTATACAGCATACATGCAAGATACTTCAAAATACATAATTGAAATATTAAAATATTCCGAAATACGGAATAATCCGGTTATCCAAAATTCTCCTGGTCCCGAGCATTTTGGATACGGGATACTCAACCTGTATATATATATATATATATATATATATATATATATATATATATATATATATATATATATATATATATATATATATACCCTCCTTGTCGGCGGCGGCACTCAGGGACTCAAACTGTAGTTGCTTCAGTGAAACATTTATACTACGTTTCGGAGGTCTCGCCCCCTTCGTCAGGGCGAGACCTCCGAAACGTAGAATAAATGTTTCACTGAAGCAACTACAGTTTGAGTCCCTGAGTGCCGCCGCCGACAACGAGGGTATAGTAGTGGGGCATCCACCACGGAGGGCACCAGGGCAAGACACCCCAAGCAAGGGGCAACAGAGTGCCGGGAGAGAAAGAGTGTATATATATATATATATATATATTTTTATTTTTTTTTATTTATTTTTTGCTGAGCCAAAGTGACCAGGTGACCAATTGTATGGGCAATCCACTTGAATACCCGCATTTATTACCCCAAAACAACTCTTACTACCCGAGGCGGGGCCATTTCGGGCCAGTTATGAACCGATTGAGAAAGTAGCATAGGCTGGGTGCCCTTCTCTTTCGGGTTAGAGGAAAAAAAATCTCACACTTTCCACCTTGTTTGTAGTTTTACTACAATGTTATTCTATAAAGCTGATACTCCTGAGGAAGCACCTTGTTTGGCGAAACGCGTCGGCAGAAAACAGCACGTTTTGTCTTAAAAGACTTTCAATAAAGAGAATAACACCAAGTTATGGACTTTGTTTAATATATTATGGACTGAAGTTGAGAAGTGCACCATTCCACACTTGTTCTTATATATATATATATATTTATATATATTTTTTTTATTACCTTCTCCTGCACTTGCATTGTCAAACTGTGGCAATAAGGGCACACCAGGGGAACACAAAAAGCAAGAAGAGCGGTCTGCAGAAGGGGTGTGACCATCTGCCACAGCGTATGCCGCTAGTCACAACAGAGGCTTGGCCATCCATTATAAGGGGCGTATCTAACTTTGGAATTTATGAATCATAAAACGGTTGGCAATCACCTAGCACTGATTGCAAGGTGTAATTCTGACATATAGCAGCACCTGGAGAACTACATAGGTTTCATCACTTTGCTAAACATTCCTCTCTGCTATAAGATAATGGCTAATAATGCATTGGTGAGCTTATACATCCATGCAGGACGTCTCACCACAGAAATAAATAAACCTTACAGTCAACATATTTTTATCAATTGCTAATAAGACATGTAACACTATACAATATTATTACAATATTATTACACAAGTAATACAGCTATACCCATTTAAAAGTATTAATGCAGCAAGGACACATATATATACATTATATATATATATATAAACACATATACAAACACATAATTTACCAAAAAGACACAATAACATATCAATAACCTACTTTTGGTATATGCAGCAATGTCACTACCAGCAGCAGGTTAAGGCTCCTCTCACAGGTGCTGGGACATCCTACTGAGCGCTTACTCCAACCTCTGCTTATAAGCAGACGCACACCGCTCCGGGCATCCCCGAGTACTGGCGTCACCATACTCCCTGCAGCTGTGACAGAGATGTACATGCTGTAGGATCCATTCATCAATTTGACACAGAAACAGTTGTTTGTATATAATTAAGGCACCTTTTTTGTTTTGGGGCTATTTAACATAGGCTGAAGGAGATATTAGAGAGATATCTCAATGATGAGCTAAGTATTCTGTTACCATGATTCTCAATGGGTCCCACCATCTTGAAAAAGTGCACCATTAGGGTACGAAACACGTCGACATAAGAGCAGCACTTTGGGTTCAAATTAGAATAGGCACTATTGCAGGGGGAGATTATCGTTGAGTGTGTCCACTTGAAAAATACGAAAGAAGGAACACAATTTACACAATCACACTGAGTAATTTGGAGTCACATCTACTAGAATGTCCTTGGGACTGCAAGCTGCGGCACTTGTGGTTACATATACTGACAGCAGGATGGTTCTGATAGCACCTTTTTCACTAACAGTGATGTTATAGGATGGTTGTCCATTAGACCCTGAAGAAGCCGGAACCCTGGCGAAATGCGCATCGGCGTGTGATATATGATTGCCCTTAAATGCTATAAACATTTAGAAACATAAAAATATATACTACTGTCATGGCCGAATCAATATAATACGGCATCACATGTCTCCGACAGCGCATGCAATAATGCCCCATGTTGAAGTGAAGGAAAGAGGAGCCAGCTTGTCCAGGCTGCACGAGGCGGTAACAGACGCCAGTGTCAGCACAGAATGACACACTGTCCAACAAAGTAGTGTAGAATTCACTGGACCCCAATGAATGCAACATAAGGGGCAGAGTAATAAACAGCATTATTAATAAAGCCAAGTGAGGAGATACAACTAATCACAAACTGTGGGGGTTATTCTGGTTAATTTGTACAGCTGCAGATTCGCACGCAGACGACCGAACAGAACACACATGCACACAGGCAGTGAAAGCACGCCTATGACATATGTAAACGCAATCGTTTGCAACAACCGGCTACAGGGAGTGGCCTCAAACTTCACGCACACTTAACTGTTCATTAGCACAACGGCGCATACGCAAGGTCAACCACTGTGTGTGCGAGCAAACCGGCTGTGCGACTGATTTTATTCTCCACTCCAAGAATACGCTCGCAACCCATTAAGTAATTGGCCTCATTTCATTGTGTTTATTGGATCCAATTTCCGAATTGATTACCCAATTAAAAATAGCAAGTATCCTTATTAAATGGCTGATTAATGTGTTTAGACATGTTCACAGACACAACACTGGTATGTATAAATACATGACAACATCATGGGCGAAATGTAATAGGGTGTGATTTTTGGACGAGTTCCAAACTCGCCAAAAATCGCACCTTTAAAAATCGCGTTTTTTGCCGCGAATTCGCATATGTAATGAGATGCGAATTAGCGGAAAAAAATGCGATTTGCCACGATTTCGGGCGATTTTTAGTCATGAAAATGTGCGCATTTTCATAAATGCGATTTTGTGCCAAAAAAAAAAGTTAAAAAAAAAACGGCAAAAAGCATAGGGGTCCCCCGTATTTCTGAAACCAGCCCCGGACTCTTGGACCGGTCCTGGTTCCAAAAATACGGGGGACAAAAAATCTGGGGGTCCCCCCTATTTTGAAACCAGCACCGGGCTCCAACAGCCCACTTTTTATACAAGGTCCCCCGGCCAAAACATGAGCACCGTGGCTGGTCAGCCTTGGACGGGGTACCTGGAGGAGTGGGGACCCCCCCAATAAAGGGGTCCCCCCCCCAGGCTTCACCCGTCCAGGGCTGAAGCCCGGGGCTGTCACCGGCGTCCGTGGCCAGTGGACGCCGGCCTGATAGGGTTAAATCGATCATACATATCATTACATTGCTTTATACCGGAGAACTACAAGTGCCAGCAGACCTCCCCCGCATGCTGGGACTTGGAGAACCACAAGTCCCAGCATGCGGGGCATTAATGGGCCCGCTTGGACTTGTAGTCCACCTGTAAAAAGAATGTTTATAAAAAACACACACAGAGAGAAGTAAAAGTTTATTACACACACACACCTCACTTTTACACCAGCGTTACTTACCATTCCTGGATCCAGCGCTGGTCTGGCTGCTTTACAGCCGGCTCCCCCCGCACTGACAGGCAGCGGGGAGAACCGGCTTTCTCCGTTGCCTCTAACAGCTTCTGTAGTGCTGTCCGAGTGCTACAGAGGCTGAGAGCGCGATTGGCTGAGCTATGCGTCTCCATGGAGACGCATAGCTCAGCCAATCAGGACTGAGCTATGCGTCTCCATGGAGACGTATCGGCCAATCGCGCTCTCAGCCTCTGTAGCGCTGGAACAGCGCTACAGAAGCTGTTAGAGACAACGGAGAAAGCCGGTTCTCCCCGCTGCCTGTCAGTGCGGGGGGAGCCGGCTGTAAAGCAGCCAGACCAGCGCTGGATCCAGGAATGGTAAGTAACGCTGGTGTAAAAGTAAGGTGTGTGTATGTAATAAACTTTTACTTCTCAGTGTGTGTGTTTTTTATAAACATTCTTTTTACAGGTGGACTACAAGTCCCAGCGGGCCCATTAATGCCCCGCATGCTGGGACTTGTGGTTCTCCAAGTCCCAGCATGCGGGGGAGGTCTGCTGGCACTTGTAGTTCTCCGGTATAAAGCAATGTAATGATATGTATGATCGATTTAACCCTATCAGGCCGGCGTCCACTGGCCACGGACGCCGGTGACAGCCCCGGGCTTCAGCCCTGGACGGGTGAAGCCTGGGGGGGGGGACCCCTTTATTGGGGGGGTCCCCACTCCTCCAGGTACCCCGTCCAAGGCTGACCAGCCACGGTGCTCATGTTTTGGCCGGGGGACCTTGCCTTGTATAAAAAGTGTCCCCCGGCTGTGGCATGACACCGCGGGCTGTTGGAGCCCGGTGCTGGTTTCAAAATACGGGGGGACCCCCAGATTTTTTGTCCCCCGTATTTTTGGAACCAGGTCCGGATCAATGAGCCCGGGGCTGGTTATGCTTAGGAGGGGGGACCCCACGCCGTTTTTTTTTTAATAAAAACACTTTTACACATTTTTATTAACAGGACCCTGCAATGATCTGTGCATGGTTCTGTCAAAGTCGCCTGTCAGAACCTGGTCTATTTTTTTTGCGATTTTTGGTAACATTTACCAAAAATCGCACCCTATTACATTTGCGAGTTGTATACTTTATAATGGGAAAACATCTGGATGCGATTTGAAATGTGTCTAAAAATCGCACTTCTAAAAGTGCGATTTCGCGGTAAAAAGTGCGATTTTTTACCGCGATTTGCAACCTATTAAATGTGCGATTTTCGGAAAATGTGCGATTTCGTCCGTTTTTGACCAAAAATCGCACATGTCTAAAAAATCGCACCCTATTACATTTCGCCCCATGTTTGTGTTTGCATCCAAGTATAACAGTTGACACATGTCGACTAGCTGTAATTGTGTGTAGTATTGGGCCAACATGGCAGGCACACTTGTGTGTGAAGGTAGCAGATTTAGTAATGGTACATAAGAGCAGTTAAGAATAATGGTGCAATTGTGTTTTAAAACAAAGAAAGGTATAATAGATATGAAGGCAGAACAGTGGAAATGTTTAAAATGCAAAAGTGTGTACCTGCATTGAGTAGATGTGGTCAGGGCCGGCGACGGGGGTCAAGGGGGACATGTGTGATGGGCCCCGGCGATCTGAAGGGCCCCAGAGCCCGGCCAGGGCACGTCTGTGTGTTTCCCCCATGGCCACGGCAGTCTGGTGTCTGTGTGCTGCCCCGAGTCACTTGTGTGACATTGCGCACTGCCCCGGCAAGTCTCTCCTGCAGGCTGCCGCAGCGCTGATGTGTCACTTAAAGTGATCGCCGGCTCCGGCAGTCCAGGCCGCAGCCGCTCAGCACTCGGAGGCTGAGTCTGAGTCGGCTGTCTCCCTGCAGCACTGCGCACCGTACAGACCTTACTGCGCATGTGCGGCAGACATGATCTTTGTTCCGCACTGTGGGTGCCTCCGACTCTGAGTCCTGCCCTGCTGCAGCAGTCCTGCGGAGATTCTACTACTGCTATTGGAGAAGAAGAGAAAAGTCATCCCCTGAAGTGTAAAAGGTCCCCCCCCTAGATCCTCAATGGTATAGGTAAGGTAACTTAAGGAGGGAGGGAGGCACGGAGGCGCGGAGCTGGCTGGAGCTCATCTCAGAGAGAGCCAGCCAGGCATGGCTGCATGTCAGTGTGCTAGTGTAGAAGTGACATACATGAACCCAAGTGGTGTTACACTTTATTTTTTATTTGGAGAAATATCAATAAAGATCCCCTGGTATGAGTTACAAATGGCTGCAAATCTACATTATGCATTTGGATACAATGATGTAAATGGATGATCTATTAAAGTTGTGTGTGGGGGGGGGGACAGAAATATCAATGTACAGGGCCCCAAGATTTCTATTGCCGGCCCTGGATGTGGTTAGTTAATTGGTTAATGAGAGAAACATGTATGGTGCCTGGGTGGGTATTGTGTGCAGCTGGTTGTGTTTCAGAAATTGTGCGTGTTGTGTGTTGATTGGGGGTGCGAATGTTGGCACGCTAAGTGGTTGGCCTGCGAGACGTGAGACTTGTTTTTTCGTGCGAATGATGTTGAGCACAGTCCGAGCGCTCGCACACTGCTGCAAAGTCACCACCCAGCGCTTGTAGTCACCACCCATGTATACGCCCCAGTTTCCGCCCAGTTTCGCCTACTTTTAGGGACAAATGCCCACATAACGTCTACATTGCTCAAGTTCATTCTCAAGCGTATTTCTGCTCGCAAGGTCGCGTGCGTGTACGGTTGAACAAACCTGCACATGCGCATTGCGGATGGTATGCATGCGTACTAACCAAAAACTCGAGCTTTCACGCCGGACTGAGCCAATGGCAAGGAACCGGTAAGAACCCTTCTTTTTTACCGGTGCGTATTGCCATGTTGCTACCCATTTGCGGGACCCGGTAAGCCCTTTCACATCGCACTAATTACCGGGTCAAACCGGCAAGAAACCTGTAATTAGTTGTAATTAGCCCCCATTCCCCTCCTCACATCATGTCACTACCCCTGTCACATGCAGCCCTGTCCTCACTGACACATCACTCATCTCCTGATATACTCTGTGCTGCTGGGGACCCTGCTCCTCCCACTATATAACTCTGAGCCTGCTGTGGCTCCCTGCTGCCTCCATTACCCTCCTCACATCATGTCACTGCCCCTGTCACATGCAGCCCTGTCCTCACTGACACATCACTCATCTCCTGATATACTCTGTGCTGCTGGGGACCCTGCTCCTCCCACTATATAACTCTCAGTCTGTGGCTTCTGGCTGCCGCCATTCCCCTCCTCACATCATGTCACTACCCCTGTCACATGCAGCCCTGTCCTCACTGACACATCACTCATCTCCTGATATACTCTGTGCTGCTGGGGACCTTGCTCCTCCCACTATATAACGCTCAGTCTATGGCTTCCTGCTGCCTTCATTCTCCTCCTCACATCATATCACTGCCCCTGTCCTCACTGACACATCACTCATCTCCTGATATACTCTGTGCTGCTGGGGACCCTGCTCCTCCCACTATATAACTCTCAGTCTGTGGCTTCCTGCTGCCTCCATTCCCCTTCTCACATCATGTCACTGCCCCTGTCACATGCAGCCCTGACCTCACTGACACATCACTGATCTCCTGATATACTCTGTGCTGCTGGGGACCCTGCTCCTCCCACTATATAACTCTCAGTCTGTGGCTTCCTGCTGCCTCCATTCCCCTCCTCACATCATGTCACTACCCCTGTCACATGCAGCCCTGTCCGCACTGACACATCACTCATCTCCTGATATACTCTGTGCTGCTGGGGACCTTGCTCCTCCCACTATATAACTCTCAGTCTGTGGCTTCCTGCTACCTCCATTTCCCTCCTCACATCATGTCACTGCCCCTGTCACATGCAGCCCTGTCCTCACTGACACATTACTCATCTCCTGATATACTCTGTGCTGCTGGGGACCTGCTCCTCCCATTATATAACTCTCAGCCTGTAGATTCCTGCTGCCTCCATTCCTCTCCTCACGTCATGTCACTGCCCCTGTCACATGCAGTCCTGTCCTCACTGACACATCACTCATCTCCTGATATACTCTGTGCTGCTGGGTAACCTGCTCCTCCCACTATATAACTCTCAGTCTGTGGCTTCCTGCTGCCTCCATTCCCCTCCTCACACCATGTCACTGCCCCTGTCACATGCAGCCCTGTCCTCACATCACTCATCTCCTGATATACTCTGTGCTGCTGGGGACCCTGCTCCTCTCACTATATAACTCTCAGTCTGTGGCTTCCTGCTGCCCCCATTCCCCTCCTCACATAATGTCACTGCCCCTGTCACATGCAGCCCTGTCCTCACTGACACATCACTCATCTCCTGATATACTCTGTGCTGCTGGGGACCCTGCTCCTCCCACTATATAACTCTCAGTCTGTGGCTTCCTGCTGCCTCCATTCCCCTCCTCACATAATGTCACTGCCCCTGTCACATGCAGCCCTGTACTCACTGACACATCACTCATCTCCTGATATACACTATGCTGCTTGGGGACCCTGCTCCTCCCACTATATAACTCTCAGTCTGTGGCTTCCTGCTGCCTCCATTCCCCTCCTCACATCATGTCACTGCCACTGTCACATGCAGCACTGTCCTCACTGACACATCACTCATCTCCTGATATACTCTGTGCTGCTGGGGACCCTGCTCCTCCCATTATATAACTCTCAGTCTGTGGCTTCCTGCTGCCTCCATTCCCCTCCTCACATCATGTCACTGCCCCTGTCACATGCAGCACTGTCCTCACTAACACATCACTCATCTCCTGATATACTCTGTGCTGCTGGGACCCTGCTCCTTCCACTATATAACTCTCAGTCTGTGGCTTCCTGCTGCCTCCATTCCCCCCCTCACATCATGTCACTGCCCCGTCACATGCAGCACTGTCCTCACTGACACATCACTCATCTCCTGATATACTCTGTGCTGCTGAGGAGCCTGCTCCTCCCACTATATAACTCTCAGTCTGTGGCTTCCTGCTGCCCCCATTCCTCTCCTCACATAATGTCACTGCCCCTGTCACATGCAGCCCTGTCCTCACTGACACATCACTCATCTCCTGATATACTCTGTGCTGCTGGGGACCCTGCTTCTCCCACTATATAACTCTCAGTCTGTGGCTTCCTGCTGCCCCCATTCCCCTCTTCACTTCATGTCACTGCCCCTGTCACATGCAGCCCTGTCCTCACTGACATCCCTCATCTCCTGATATACTCTGTGCTGCTGGGGAGCCTGCTCCTCCCACTATATAACTCTCAGTCTGTGGCTTCCTGCTTCCCCCATTCCCCTCCTCACATCATGTCACTGCCCCTGTCACATGCAGCCCTGTCCTCACTGACACATCACTCATCTCCTGATATACTCTGTGCTGCTGGGGACCCTGCTCCTCTCACTATATAACTCCCAGTCTGTGGCTTCCTGCTGCCTCCATTCCCCTCCTCACATCATGTTACTGCCCCTGTCACATGCAGCCCTGTCCTCACTGATACATCACACATCTCCTGATGTACTCTGTGCTGCTGGGGACCCTGCTCCTCCCACTATATAACTCTAAGTCTGTGGATTCCTGCTGCCCCCATTCCCCTCCTCACATCATGTCACTGCCCTTGTCACATACAGCCCTGTCCTCACTGACACATCATACATCTCCTGATATACTCTGTGCTGCTGGGACTCTGCTCCTCCCACTATATAACTCTCAGTCTGTGGCTTCCTGCTGCCTCCATTCCCCTCCTCACATCATGTCACTGCCCCTGTCACATGCAGCCCTGTCCTCACTGACACATCACTCACCTCCCAATATACTCTGTGCTGCTGGGGACCTGCTCCTCCCACTATATAACTCTCAGTCTGTGGCTTCCTGCTGCCTCCATTCCCCTCCTCACATCATGTCACTGCCCCTGTCCTTACTGACACATCACTCATCCCCTGATATACTCTGTGCTGCTGGGGACCCTGCTCTACCCACTATATAACTCTCAGCCTGTGGCTTCCTGCTGCCTCCATTCCCCTCCTCACATCATGTCACTGCCCTGTCACATGCAGCCCTGTCCTCACTGACACATCACTCATCTCCTGATATACTCTGTGCTGCTTGGGGACCCTGCTCCTCCCACTATATAACTCTCAGTCTGTGGCTTCCTGCTGCCTCCATTCCCCTCCTCACATCATGTCACTGCCACTGTCACATGCAGCACTGTCCTCACTGACACATCACTCATCTCCTGATATACTCTGTGCTGCTGGGGACCCTGCTCCTCCCATTATATAACTCTCAGTCTGTGGCTTCCTACTGCCTCCATTCCCCTCCTCACATCATGTCACTGCCCCTGTCACATGCAGCACTGTCCTCACTAACACATCACTCATCTCCTGATATACTCTGTGCTGCTGGGGACCCTGCTCCTTCCACTATATAACTCTCAGTCTGTGGCTTCCTGCTGCCTCCATT
>NC_139226.1:7407609-7534196 GCF_055691185.1 Crinia signifera
CTGCCCACGTTGCCAGCAACTCAGCCTCCATATCACCACTCCCCAGCGGGTGTGGATCAGTTGGTCACAGACATTCATTAGGTCGACATATGTCTAGGTTGACATGCAGGAAGGGCGACATGAGTCTAGGTCGACATTGGTTAGGTCGACAGGGTCATTAGGTCGACAGGGTCATTAGGTTGACATGGGTAAGGTCGATAGTGAAAAAGTTTTTTATTAAGGCCCATACACACTAGACGACTTTCAGCTGAAAATCGCTCAAAACAGCCGTTTTGAGCGATTTTCACCTGAAAGTCGCCTGGTGTGTATGCCCCCCCGACTGCAGACTGGCGATGATGCGCGCTCCCGCATCATTGCCAGCAAGGTGGGCAGTCTGCTGGTTTTACCAGCACATCTAGCGATGATGGCTGGTTTTTCAGCCATCATCGCCAGGTGTGTACGCAGCGCGGGCTGAAAGATGGTACACTTTCAGCCCGGCTGACCGCCCCGCTCCCTCCCCCTACTCCCCCGCCAGATGCAGATCATACTCACCGCCGCTGAAGCACCGCCCCGCTCGTGTGCCCTGCTCTGCCCGGATCCATAGTTCTCCAGGCTGCAGCTGCTCCCGCCCGCCCCTCCAGGCTTCCATCCGCCCTGCTGCCTCCAACTTGCTCCACACGGAGCATACTCAGGGCCGCCAAGAGAAATCCTGGGCCCCGGTACAACAACTTCCTGGGGCCCCCACGGACGGAGCTCCCGCACACTCTGCGGACCCGTTGTTACGCCACTGCTTCCAAGGTGGATACACGTACAAAAATTTACACTGTAATGCCTATTACACCCATTACATATTATACCACATGCCATAATGCTCATTACACGCTATGCCACACACCAAAATGCTCATTGCATATTAAGGGGTTAACATTCTCTGCCAGGGATTAACCTGTCTGCCCTGATTTACATGCTCTGCTAGGGGTTAACATGCTCGTTGCAAAGGATTTACACATACCCTCCAACATGGCCCATTCCATTAGTTACAAAATGCTCTGTTCCTGGACTTCCCTGCCAGTGGCAGTTACAGATGTGAGCCTGCAGCACAGTCCAATATTCAAAAAGGGGGGGTCATACAGTATATACTGCCACCCCAAGCATCACTGTCCTGGACTCACTGGCAGTTGATGTGACTGCCCCTCTTTGAATTTTGGACTGTGCTGGAGTCCAACCTCTGTAACTACCACTGGCAGGGAAGTCCAGGATCAGAGTATTTTGTACCTAATGGAATTGGGGGTACTTGCCACCAAATAAAAAAAAACCTGTGTGTCCAGACCAGGGCCCCCCTGACAGGCCCGGACCCGGGTAAATTGTACCTGCTCCCCCCCTCTCTCGGCACCCCTGGGCATACTGTACACTGGCCACCAATGCTATTAGCCAGTAATATATACATTGCTGGCACAGGCCAGCAATGTATATATTACTGGCACCACTACCCACCAATGAATATTTATATATTGGCCAGTAATAATATATACATTGAGTGTGTATGGGCCTTTACCCTTATGTCTTAGAGCAGTGGTTCCCAACCTTTTTTCTCTCCCGTACCCCTTGATTCGGCTTTTCATTTATAAGTACCCCTCCTCTCAATTTTGAAATTTCCACAGTACTTATGAGTGGAAGTGAGCGGTATGCGTGTCCTAATATTAAGGAGTAGCCGTGGACTAGTATATGGTCAGGAATCAGGTCCGTCTTTGTCTGGCCGCTGGCTGTGTATTGTCTCCAGAGTTCCGCTAACGCCTGTAGGATTAATGCTTCTTCCACCCATGTCAGTGTGGGGCAGATGTTCACAGGTAGCTCTCAGTGAATTGCTGGTTGGGCAAAAGCACCCGGAGACACTGATGATGCTGCAGATGGAACTGGAAATGACACAACGTGGCTTGTTTCCATGTCAATGGTAGACTTCTTTTGCCATTGGGAGACTTTTTCTTCTTCCGCCATTACCAATATTATTTCCAAGTACCCCCAACTGGTCTGCAGAGTACCCCCAGGGGTACTAGTACCCCAGGTTGGGAACCACTGTGGTAGGGCATGAAATACCACCTGTCACCACATGTTGTGTCAACATGAACACCAAAACGTACCATCACGTCCCCCCGCATGGTTCGCTGCGCTCGGCACACTACTTTATCCTCCCACCACACCCTAGTGGATGGTAGGGCATGAAATACCGCCTGTCGGCACGTCGGCTCACAAAAAAAGGTAAAAAAAACCCTATGTCGACCTAATGACCTTGTCGACCGAATGACCCTGTCGACCTAACCCTTGTTGACCTAAAGTCTTGTTGACCTTACTACATGTCGACCTAAAGTCATGTTGACCTATGTGCATGTCGACCTAGTTATGTCGACCACTTGGTGGTGACCCAATGACCGTATCCCTCCCCAGCACCTCCATCTTGTCTACACCATGCCCCCACCCCCACACCTCACAGCTCGCTGCCTACATTGCCTCCAAATCACCACGGTTTCATTCCCAAATCAGTGGCATCTTCCCATGATACGCAACGCTCTGCAGTGTCTGCAATGTCACAGAGTATTACATCCCGTCTGCCAGCCAATTATGCCACAGAATGCTGCTTAACCCTTCAAATAACAAACTGAAATGAAAATAATTGGTCTTATATGTGACACTGAGTGAATATAAATCCTCCCAACTCGCTGTACGCACCGGATAGTGGTGGCGTTACTGCCATATATTGGGGGGTGAAGGTAACATATGGGGGGCCACATAAGTTTAATCACTTTGCAATAAGTGCCCGGTAGATGAAGGATTCTTAGGCCAAGTAGCTCCTGAGGCACCAAGATGATAAATGGTTTGTCGTTAGCGGTTTGGCTTCCTGTTTGCGCCCTTTGGGGACTGGCTGGCGTTGTGATATTGTGATGTGTACTGAGCGTTGTTTGTATGCTGCTTATAGCTGAGAGGGGAACAGAGGAGGGGACCTGTCTGACAGGTAGGTGCCGAAATCAGGAGCTTTGTACCTGGAGGGGTCCAGTATCACCCATCTATCTTCTTATACCGGGCAGATGCTGTGCGGGCAGGTACAACCCATACATTATACACCCAGGTGTCTCCCTAATTATAGTAAATGTGTAACAGAGGCATGGAATTGTAATACAGGTCAAAAGGTCGACATGGCTTTAGGATGACAGTGTCATTAGGTCGAAACAAGCATTAGGTCGATATGAGGAAGGTAGACAGCAAAATGTTGACATGGGGTTTTCACAGTTTTTCACAGAACTGCACATGCCATGCTTCGGGCACATGTCGGCTAAAAAAAAAAGTGAAAAACCCATGTCGACCTTTTGACTTTTGACCTTCCCCATGTCAACCAAATGCTTGTATCCAAACTAAAGCCATGTCGACCTTTTGAGGGTGTCGATGCTGTTGTCATGTCAAACTTTCAGTATTCTCTACCTTTTCATCCTGTTGACCAATTGGTGTCACCCTATTGGCTGTCTGTCTTTTACTGTCGATCTGGATGGAATCTTACAAATGAAACGGTGTGTGCTCAATAGATTGATCACTGTTGGTCGACAGCAGAAGGCTGACACGTGAAAAAGGTCATTGGGTCGACATGCATAAAGGTCGACATGTATTTTTCATGATTTTTTTCCTGTTTAAACCAACTTGTTCATACGTTACCATCCCAGTGGGCATAGAGTGGGAATATAATACTGTGCTGAGCGCAGCGAGCCGTGACGACACACTAACACCGTGTCCATGTCCACAGATGTCGACATAGACACCAAAAACCCAGAGAAACTCATATTGACCTTTTTCCATGTTGACCTTTTGCCTGTGTAGATCTTTCCCAATGTCGACCTAACATGTTAACCTTTTTATGTGTCGATCATCTGCCTGTCGACCAATAGTGATCGACCTATTGACTGTCAACACTCAATGAAACATTGCACACTATGAGGAGGGTGCAGTGCGTGCCATTGTCACAGTCACGTGGGGGATTGCCGGGCGTATTCGGGGCCTAACGTTCCCCCTTTGCTGCCCCCGGAGCACAAATGCAGCTTCTCTACAATTGTAGCTTTCATTGCGAATAAGTTGCCATTAGATGTTGATGAAAGTCAACAGCACCACCTACAGGAAATGTGAAGTACTGCGCCTAAAGGTAATCAGAAACTATTTGAATTGTCTCATTTCATAGGCTAGAACAGGGATCCTCAAAGTCAGTCCTCAGGACCCCACACACCCGGCAGGTGCACAGGTGCATTCACTTCTCACTGACACATTTTAAAAGATTTAAAAGACCCACGGGTGGAGCTAATTATTTCACTTGTGATTCTGCGAGGAGACCCGCAAAACATGCACTGTGTGGGGTCCTGAGGACCGAGTTTGAGAACCTGTGGGCTAGAACCATATCGTAGAAATCAGTCAATAGGGTCAAAAGGTCGACACAATAAAGATAGACACATGCAAAGGTTTTATATGAGTTTTTCAGGATATTCTTTTAAAACTGCCTTGAGCTTTCTTCACCATCCATGTCGGCACAGAGGGAGAACCTGTCGACCTTTTGGGGTAGGCCGATTGACTGTTGACCTAAACACAGCTCCGACCTGAGAATAATCCCGACTGGAGCTGCGGTGGAAAGTGGCCGGTCCCGGGTCTGACCCAGTTTGGAACTGAAATTGTTACCATATACCCTGTAGCAGTGGCAAATCCAGGGGGTGGGGGGAGGGAGCAGCACCGGCTGCTCATTACCATGAATTGTGCAGAAGAACAATGAGGAATATGGCCAGCGACATTATGTATTTTTACTGTTCCTTCATGGGCAGAAAAAAGAAAGCTGCCACTATGTGTCGCTGGGAGGATATTAACCTTCTCCGCCAAGCTTACAAACATTTAATTAAGTTCCTGATCTCTGCGAGGAGACGGAACACTGGATGACATTTTTGACATTTAAAAAGAACTTTGAGGTCTGAAAAGCTGAAGAACAAAAGGGTAAATATCAGATGATAAGAAATAGCAAAGAGAAGATCTCAGACATTATTCTATAATTGGCTCCTCTGCGGAGGGGCCGGGCCTTGGAAGTCTGCGAGCGGGCTGTTCTGGACACGGCAGAAGACGGTGGCCCTCCTCCCAGCTGTGCCCTTCTGTGTGGGTGGTGGGGTGAGAGCTATCATCTGGCCGATAAGTGTCCTTCATCATTATAATACCAAACACACAAAAAATAAAGCGGTTCTTCAAATAGACGCGATCACAAACAATATTGTATGATACTGTCCTTACACGGGAGGAACAGGGAGAAGAGGATAACACAATATATAATCACTCCGATATCTCTGTGTGTGAGGAGCGCTGAGGTTCTTAAGGCCCCCATACACTATGCGATTTTCGGCCGATTTCGGTCCTTTGGGCCGATAAATCGGGTGAAATTGGCCCAAAATCGCATGTGTTTGACATCTGATCTGATGCGCGGTCCCGCGCGCATCGAATCGGATCACGGCGTCGGACCTACAGAACATAAGATATATCGGAATCTGAGCCATCATGGGTGCTTTTTAGCACCCACGATGTTCAGATCCGATATATCTTTATATACAGCCCCCCTGTCTTACTAGCAGCGCCCCCCCCCCCCCGCATTGATGGCTCCCGGCGGAGGTAGTGCAGGCGGGGACCACAGGCGTCGCAGAGCAGAGACCGTCGGCGCGGCGGGAGAATAGGAAGAAATCCTATTCAAAAGACCGGGCGGCTGCTGATTGGCTGAGCTCTCAGCCAATCAGCGGCCGCCCAGTCTTTTGAATAAGATTTCTTTCTATTCTCCCGCCGCGCCAACGGTCTCTGCTCTGCGACGCCTGCTAGTAAGACGGGGGCGCTGCGGGGGACACAGATTTGGCAGTAACAGAATCGGGCAGGAAAAGCTGTCAGAGTGTCAGCAATGGAAAAAAAAAAGCCCATACAATGAATGTGTAGCCTGTGATTGGCTGAGCGCTCTCTCAGCCAGTCAGCAATTGGCTGAGAGAGCGCTCAGCCAATCACAGGCTGCCCATTCATTGTATGGGCTTTTTTTTGGTACTTGTGTACTTTCACGGCTCCAATCGCATGCCATATGTAGTGGCATGCGATGAGATGCGATTTTCCCGTGGTTTTATGCATTTTTATAAAATCGTATGCGATCGCATTGCATGCGATCGCATCGCATGCGATCGCATGCGATCTGATGCGATGTCATTTTTCACAGAAATTATGGACATGAGTTGACATCATGTAAAATGAACCCCAAATGTCATTTTTCACACTGTACCACCTCCACTATCAACGCCAACCCGAAGCGTGGCAAGCGCAGCGAGCCCGCGAGGGGCGGCGGTACGCGTCCTACGACCTTTTCATACCCCCACTATCCACGTAGGCGTGGAGTTGATAGTGTGGTGAGCGCAGCGAGCCATCGAGCCCGAAGCGTGGCAAGCGCAACGAGCCCCGCGAGGGGACGCGGATACCTTCACAGGTATCCGTGTCCCCTCGCGGGCTTCACAGGTATCCGTGTCCCCTCGCGGGCTTCACAGGTATCCGTGTCCCCTCGCGGGGCTCGCTCCACCAGTGTATGGTTATAGGCGAGTGACTGGGTCACTGCATGCCACCTCCAGTGTATGGTAACGGGCCAGTGACTGGGTCATTGCACGCTGCCTCCAGTGTAAGGTGGTGGGTGAGAGATTGGGTCATTGCACACCACCTCCAGTGTATGGTTATAGGCGAGTGACTGGGTCACTGCATGCCGCCTCCAGTGTATGGTAACGCGGGCGAGTGACTGGGTCATTACATGCCGCCTCCCGTGTATGGTAACGGGCGAGTGACTGGGTCATTACATGCTGCCTCCCGTGTATGGTGGTGGGTGAGTGACTGGGTCATTGCAAACCGCCTCCCGTGTATGGTGGTGGGTGACTGGGTCATTGCATGCCACCTCCAGTGTATGGTAACGGGCGAGTGACTGGGTCATTGCACGCTGCCTCCAGTGTATGGTAACGGGCGAGTGACTGGGTCATTGCACGCTGCCTCCAGTGTATGGTGGTGGGTGAGAGACTGGGTCATTGCACACCGCCTCCAGTGTATGGTTATAGGCGAGTGACTGGGTCACTGCACACCGCCTCCAGTGTATGGTAACCGAGTGACTGGGCCATTGCACGCTGCCTCCAGTGTATGGTTATAGCATACTTGCCTACTTCTGAAAAGTAGTTTCAGGGAGATTATGGTTGGTAGCAGAATTTTGCACAGCGCTCCATTGAGGGGCCGTGTCATGCTCCACCCAAAGGGCGTGACTACTTCCATATATGGAGAAATTGTGGAAAAAGATTGTGAACGTGGCACCTAGAAGCGTGGGTGTGTAATTTAAAATGACTTATATCCAAATGTAGATGAGCCCCACAGCAGTTAGTAAGAGCTACTATACTTGGTAAAGTGCTGTGAAATGGTGCAGATGATTTAATGTAAATGTAAAAATGTAACAGTGTAAAGGCCCCCATACATTAGGCCGACTTGTCCTAGGGACAAGTCGGACCCAATTTACCTGCGAGCCGCCCGGCAGCTCCCCGGGAGGCTCACATACAATTTGGCACTTGATGTGCCATTTTTTACATGGGATAAATCGCATGCGATTTATCCCATGTAAAAAAAAACCCCGGGGAGCTGCAGGGCGGTGAGGAGTAGTGGGGGCGGGCAGCGGCGACGGTGGTGGTGACGGCCAGCGGTGGTGGGGGTGGGCGGCGGGTGCGGTGAGCGCTGCTGACCTGGCCGGGCAGTGTACTTACACATAGCAGCAGCGGGGACGGGCAGCGCAGTGGCGGCTATTATATTTTTTAAATACTTGTCAAATGACCGGCCGCTCTCTGATTGGCTGAGAGCTTTCCGGCCAATCAGAGAGCGGCCGGTCATTTGACAAGTATTTTAAAAATATAATAGCCGCCACTGCGCTGCCCGTCCCCGCTGCTGCTATGTGTAAGTACACTGCCCGGCCAGGTCAGCAGCGCTCACCGCACCCGCCGACCGCCCCCACCACCGCCCGGCCAGGTCAGTCAGCAGCACTCGCCGGTGCTCAGGGACCCGCTGCCCCGGTGTCTGCATGCATATGCCTGTCAGGTGGCAGGCATATGCATACAGGGAGGTCGGACGTGATCGTATGTACAGACCGTCCGACCTCCCTGATCCGGTCCGATGCGCACGGGACCGCGCATCGGATCGGATCAGATATCACACACCTACGATTTTGGGCCGATTTCACCCGATTATCGGCACAAAGTGCCGAAATCGGATGAAATCGTCCCAAAATCGCATAGTGTATGGGGGCCTTAATGTGGGCTAGGTGATATGAGGGAGATTGCTAGACTAATGAGGGAGAGAGGGAGATTGCTGCTATGTCAGGGAGTCTCCCGCAGAATGCAGGAGGGGAGGTAACTATGATGTAACAGTGTAATGTGGGCTAGGTGATATGAGGGAGATTGCTAGACTAATGATGGAGAGAGAGAGATTACTGCTACTGTATGTCAGGGAGTCTCCCGCAGAATGCAGGAGGGGAGGTAACTATGATGTAACACAGTCTAATGTGGTCTAGGTGACATGAGGGAGATTTCTAGACTAATGAGGGAGAGGGAGATTGCTGCTATGTCAGGGAGTCTCCTGCAGAATACAGGAGGGGAGGTAACTATGATGTAACAGCATACCCTCCAACTGTACCGGATTTGCCGGTACAGTACCGTTTTTTAACGGTCTGTACCGGCAAATAAAACCTGTACCGAATGTACCGGTTTTTGTGCCCAAAGCCGACTCCCCCAGGCTGTCAGTGGTGCGCCAAGCACCCGACACACCCAGGCTTGCCAAGCACCCGTTCCAAAGGGTGCATTGCGGGTACCGACTCCCGGACCAGCATGTGCGGCGTCGGCATGATGTCATGACGCACACAGGGGACACAGAAGTGCAGCAGAGATAGCTGCTTTAGGCTGAGGACTCCCGGACCAGCGTGTGGCCGCGGCGCGTCATAACATCATGACGCGTCGCGCACAGGGGACAGGACCCAGGACCAGGACTCCCTGAGCGAAGAGAAAGCTGCTTCAATCAGCTATCACTGACTGCACACAGCGTGGAACACAGCGGCCGCGGGACCCGGGTCATCAGGTGCAGCCAGCGGCGGCCGGAGGCTGGAGCACATAGGTTAAACTTTTTTTTAAATTAATCTCTTCTTATTCTAGTTACGTGCTGCAGCTCAGTCCTATGACATGTGATGGCTGCTGACATATTAAATAATGCATTTATTTTCAATCTTCTGCCTACAATATTATGAATAATCTGAAATGTAAAAAAAAAGATTATTCATAAGGGTACTTATGTAGTAACTGGGCTGCCGATTTTTTGATTGTATGCCTTAAGTTAAGGCATACAATCAGATGCGATGCGATGCGATATCGCATCGCATCGCATCCGATATCGCATCCGATATCGGATGCGATGACCCGATTTTTCCATAGGAATCAATGTTAAAATGATTCCTATGGAAAAATGGGTCCTTTTCATACCCCTACTATCCAAGTGGGCATGGAGTTGGATATAAACCTGTGGCGAGCGTAGCGAGCCACCGAGCCCGAAGCGTGGCGAGCGAAGCGAGCCCCGCGAGGGGACGGTATTCGCCCCCTCGCGGGGCTCGCTTCGCTCGCCACGCTTCGGGCTCGGTGGCTCGCTACGCTCGCCACAGGTTTATATCCAACTCCATGCCCACTTGGATAGTAGGGGTATGAAAAGGACCCATTTTTCCCATTGAATTCCATGTTAAAATGGACTCAGTCCATTTTAACATTGATTCCTATGGAAAAATCGGGTCATCGCATCGCATCGCATCGCATCGAATCGCATGGTCGCATGCGATGCGATGCGATCTCCCGATCCGACCCGATTTAGAAATCGGCAGCCCAGTTACTACATAAGTACCTTCATAAGTTATTGTAGGCAGAACATTGAAAATAAATTCATTATTTAATATGCCAGCAGCCGTCACATGTCATAGGACTGAGCTGCAGCAAGTCACATTAAAGGAATTTAAGTGCTCCTAAAGTTAAGAGTATCCCCTTATTAAAAAAAAAAAAGCCCAGTACACATTTGGAATGGAGGCATGACCACACCCCCATTTACCCATGACCACGCCCCATTTACATGTGGCCACACCCCCTTTCTAAATGTGTACCGATTTCTACCCTTCAGATGTTGGAGGGTATGTAACAGTGTAATGTGGGTTAGGTGAAATGAGGGAGATTTCTAGACTAATGAGGGAGATTGCTGCTAATTCAGGGAGTCTCCTACAGAATGCAGGAGGGGAGGTACTGGGCGGTACTAGGCGAGTGACTGAGTCATTGCACACCGCCTCCAAAAACATGGCGGCGGCCGCCTCAGTAGTAGCGACACCTACAGCCAACACGTGACTGCGGAGCGTCGTACGTACGTTCCCTGAGACCAGAGGATGCTCTGCGTGTGACGCGCTGGTTGTCCCGGGTAACGGACGATTGTTTACTGGCCGGACTGAGAGATGGCGGCGCTGGGAGCGGCTGAGGAGAGGTAACCTGGGTCTCCGTAATAACGGATCATCGGTAGCTGAGGCTCCGGGCTGGGCGGGGGAGAGTGCGGGGATACCGGCTGTATGAGAATGGGGGCGCAGGGGGATAGTGCAGGGATACCAGGTGTATGAGAATGGGGGCGCTGGGGGATGGTGCAGGGATACCAGGTGTATGAGAATGGGGGCGCTGGGATACCAGGTGTATGAGAATGGGGTGCTGGGGGAGAATGCGGGGATACCGGGTGTATGAGAATGGGGGCGCTGGGTGAGTGTGCAGTGATACCAGGTGTATGAGAATGGGGGTGCTTGTGATACCAGGTGTATGAGAATGGGGGTGCTGGGGGAGAGTGCGGGGATACCGGGTGTATGAGAATCGTGGCGCTGGGGGACAGTGCGGTGATACTGGGTGTATGAGAAAGGGGGCACCGGGGGAGAGTGCGGGGATACCGGGTGTATGAGAATGGGGTGCTGGGGGATGGTGCTGGGATACCAGGTGTATGAGAATGGGGGAGCTGGGGGATAGTGTGGAGATACCAGGTGTAGGAGAATGGGGGAGCTGGGGGATAGTGTGGAGATACCGAGTGTATGAGAATGGGGCACTGGGGGATAGTGCGGTGATACTGGGTGTATGAGAAAGGGGGCACCGGGGGAGAGTGCGGGGATACCGGGTGTATGAGAATGGGGTGCTGGGGGATGGTGCTGGGATACCGGGTGTATGAGAATGGGGGAGCTGGGGGATAGTGTGGAGATATTGAGTGTATGAGAATGGGGTGGGGGTGCTGGGGGAGAGTGCGGGGATACCGGGTGTATGAGCATGGGGGCACTGGGGAGAGTGCGGGGATACCGGGTGTATGAGAATGGGGGCGCTGGGGGATAGTGCTGGGATACCAGGTGTATGAGAATGGGGGTGCTGGGGGATAGTGCTGGGATACCGAGTGTATGAGAATGGGGGTGCTGGGGGACAGTGCGGTGATACTGGGTGTATGAGAATGGGGTGCTGGGGGATGGTGCTGGGATACCAGGTGTATGAGAATGGGGGTGCTGGGGGATAGTGCTGGGATACCGGGTGTATGAGAATGGGGGTGCTGGGGGACAGTGCGGTGATACTGGGTGTATGAGAATGGGGGCACCGGGGGAGAGTGCGGGGATACCGGGTGTATGAGAATGGGGTGCTGGTGCTGGGATACCAGGTGTATGAGAATGGGGGTGCTGGGGGATAGTGCTGGGATACCGGGTGTATGAGAATGGGGGTGCTGGGGGACAGTGCGGTGATACTGGGTGTATGAGAAAGGGGGCACTGGGGGAGAGTGCGGGGATACCGGGTGTATGAGAATGGGGTGCTGGGGGATGGTGCTGGGATACCAGGTGTATGAGAATGAGGGAGCTGGGGGATAGTGTGGAGATATCGAGTGTATGAGAATGGGGGCGCTGGGGGACGGTGCTGGGATACCAGGTGTATGAGAATGAGGGAGCTGGGGGATAGTGTGGAGATATCGAGTGTATGAGAATGGGGGCGCTGGGGGACGGTGCTGGGATACCAGGTGTATGAGAATGGGGGCGTTGGGGGATGGTGCTGGGATACCGGGTGTATGAGAATGGGGGAGCTGGGGGGATAGTGCGCTGATCATTGGCTGTGTGAGAAGGGGGGTGCTGGGGTGTAGGAATACAGTTAGGGGTGCAGGGATTATGATAGTGGAGACTGATTTGGGGGATTCTCTCCACTCCAGGTGCAGCAAATGAACATGGCCTCAGCTCCAACTGGCCTAAATGCAGCTGGTGTAGGAGACCCCTTCCGGAGGATGCATGTAACTAGACCCAAGTCTGCCAAAGGTCGTACCAGGACCACCCCACAGAGCTTCCCTCACAGTGTCCAGGAGCCTTACCCATGCAGAACTTCGCCCCCTCCAAGAGTGTCGACTGTAAAGTCCTCGACCTCTCCTAGGTTAGGACAGGATGATATACAAGAGATTCTGAACCAGCTTCCCGGCAGACCGCCATCTTCCAGCCTGAACCGTTACAGAGTGCTTCCGTCCATTGGTGCATCTGGGGGTGGGAACTGTACAGAGATAGATCTGGTTACCAAAACCAGTTCCATGAAGCTGTCCCCCGAGCGACAAACCAAGTCTCTATACCGAGAGCAGAGCCAGCCTGCGTCTAGAGGGGGAGACCTCGGTTCTGGTGACAGGCCGGTCAGAACGGAGGATGCCTTATTACCTGCACAGCTGCAGGAGCCCTCTGACCAAGAGCCCAGGCTCCTTCTGGCCATCAGATGCCACTGTGGTAAGAGGTTCGAACAATCCTTTAGGCCCTCGGACACGCTGCACACCGTCCTTGCTGCTGCCGAGGAGAAGACAGGGGTACCGTATAAAGACTGCAGTGTCGAGACAATGGAAGTGCCTAGGAGGAGGTTCCCCGACCTCAATCAGACCCTACAGCAGTGCGGGATCCCTAACAAGTCAGTTCTGTGTATCCACCAGGTGGACAGAGACTGATTCGGCCATAAGGTCCTGTTGCAGGTAATACCTGTGTATCACCAGCAGTTGCTGATTGGGGAGTACAATGTATCCAGATGCTTACTATACGCCAATGCATATTACCCTGTATGATAATTAACTATATTAAAAAGGAGTTTTACATTTTGAGGTGACCATGAATCAGTAGGTTCTAGTCCCAGCAAATGGTATTAATCAGATGAGCACGTATGTGTGTTTCCTCACATTATCTTGTCCTTTGGATCCTGCATGAGACCTGGGTGTCCGATGAAATCATTAATTTGTACAGTGTTAATTACATTTATACTACGACTTTCCAGTTGCTGTCAGTGCCTAGTACAAACGTTCCCAGCGCTCACATCTCAGTATTTAGCAGTAAACCTCCCATCTACGCTTTTCCCCAAAGGTACGGACCCCCAGCCCTATACTGACATAGCACGGCGAGGGACCCATGGCTACCAGTGTCTATGTAAGAGACCAACGTCACAGATCTTCCACCCAGGGGCCCCGGTTGGGATGGTTGCTGCTTCATGTTCAGCTTTTGGAATTGGTGTGCTGTGAGATCATTTGTGTGAACTAGGAAAATAAGTTGCACTTAAATAAAAAGACTGCTTGGAAGATCAATGCTTTGTTGTACATCGTGCGTGCTGTAATCTTAGGTCCTGCCTCACAGCACAGGGGGGCGCCAGTCTGCAAGCTGCCTATATAGGAGATCCTTATCCTGGCCGCTGTGATTCTGGAGGGCAGGAATGAGCAGCAGCCTTGATTTCATCATTTGCCAGCTCTTTAGCTATTGTGGCCTTCATATCCTACTCCCCCTGTACATACACAGAACCAGCACTGACATCTTTGTGTTCTAGAACACAGCCACACTCCAGTTGGGCCATTCGGAACAATCTAGTGGTCCTCAAGGATGGATAAGAGGTTCTGAATACTGTAATCCTGCTACACACGGGGCACAGGCTGGCCTACAAACCACCAGTCCTATATCCTTAAGAAGAGCGTCTGTCCATGCACCCTTCCCACCCTGGTGACCGAATCAATAGTCACACAGGAAAATGGAAAGCTACTTTATACAATCCTACACATAAGAAGCTTTTATGGACCCAGGCCAACCTAGTGCACACTCCCTTCTGACAGCGAGGAGGACACTAAGTGGGCAAACACATGCGGCGGTGTGTGCTTCACGATGTAGGGTAGATATCCTGGTGTACAGATCACCCATACACACATGGCATTCTGTGCCAAGCAGTGCACTTGCTGGGTAATACAACTAGATTAGCCTGCATGCGCTAGAGATCTGAGCGGGCGATATCGGGCACCTGGGACCACAGAACACAATCGTTATGACCTGTACATAGAAGTTGAGCAGAAATCACTAAGCTATTTAGACAGATCACTTAGAAAACAGACAAACATCACCCTGTGTGTATGCCCCTTTAGTATAAAAGTCTATCAAGCTCCCCTGTTCAGTCCCCTAGGTAACGACATTCTGTGGAACATGCAGTGGCGCACATTTGTCATTCCCCAAATACCATCAAGAACATTAGAGAGCACATGAGGCTAATCGCACATTAAACAGTCTTTATTCCAAACAGAAGTATAGAGAGTCGAGCAGCAATCCAATCCTCAGAGAGAAAGCCTCCGCGTGGACTTCTACATTTAAGCTAATTAAATCATTCATTTTCCTAAAATTTTAGGTTCATTTTTTTTTTTTACTTGGTAAAAGAATTGGTGCTTCTGTCCTGAAACAGATTTCAACCCAAAGATTAAAATATCAAACGGGATCATTACGAAAGAATTTAGGGTGCAGTTATGTCCCAACAGCAGGTCAGGGGCCCTTGTCCAGCGAGAGATCGGTACAGCAACTAGCCCACTACCCCCCACACCCACACAGGGGAGGAAGTCGCCAGGACAGAAAGTGGAAATTTATATACACTCCCGTTTTAGAAAATTATTGGCAAATCATCTATTCATAGAAAACACAGCATGATGAGTCAACATATAAGTAGGGGGCAGTCTACCCAAAAGCAAGCGATGGACAAGGCCATCTCTGCATGTTTGTCCCATTCAGGAATACAGGGCCACAGTGTGCTAAGAATGTAAGAGCCAGCTTGAGGGTGATGCAGAGAAATGCTACAACCTTTGTTTTAAATGTTCCCGTTTAAAGATTGCGGTTTGCAGATATAATTTCTTCAAAAATCAAATGCGGGAGTGAGGCGTAGTATGAAATAAATGGTTATAAAATGCAAGGTAAGTGTATAAACTAGGCTAAATAAAAATAAATAACTCAGAATAAAATCTAGATGCACAGAACGGCAGCTTGCCATAGGGTTGGCACTAGCCCCACTCTGAATGGCCGCTATCGAGCAACAGTCCGAGAAAAACTCAATATTTATAGGTAGGAAACGTGAAGCGGGTTAAAAGCAGGACTCGGTAGAATTCCAGGTCCTGAGGCAGAAACGTGCAGTCAGTTGGTGCCCCATTACTGCACTCTAGCAGAGCCCCGGCTGCATTCAAGGGGGTGGGTGGGTGACACAGGGTCCTCATTAAAAAAAATCATCTCAAATGTCCATCAAGCCTCCTCCCCAGGGACCCGTGGGAGGTGAACGAGGTAAATTTCCACGCCTGGTAAGACATCTGTTGCAGAACACGACAGGTAAGCGTCTGGCGTAGAAGGAAGTGGGATGACGTCACTGCGGCAGCTCGATCAGTTGGTTATTTTCTCAATCTCGTCAATGTCATTGGAATCTAGCTTCTCAATCTTCTTATCTAAGAGGAGGGAGGGAACGAGGGAGTTCAGCAAAACCAGCTGCTGCATCATTTACATAATAAATTAAATCCCTATTTATTCTGAGACTTTCAACATTCTAAACAGGACAAATGTTCACCATTATATGCAACGAAAACCAGTGTTTTCAGTGGAACGATTAATAGGCACCCAAAACTGAATTCTGCAGCTCGACGTCCATTGATTATCAGGGCACCCAAGACAATTCAATTACCCCATATTAATGTACATTCAGAGAGGGCTGGGGGGGGGGGATCAATAACTGTAAAAGCTGTAGAGCAATTTGGCCTGAAATTGCTCTTTAATAGACTGGGCTAAGAAAAATCAGGTAAATTACATGCATTTTAGATTAGCTCCAACCACAAGACTGCGCATCGGATCGGAGCCCCTAGATCGCCGGTGCTGTGCCCAGGATCTGTTAGCACTTGTTGGGATCGCATATGATAGATCACATGTAAAAGGATCGCATGCGGACCGCTGAGAGAATTTGCAGCAGCGTATGGCCACTCTAACCCTCCCCCGAAGTAGGCCTGGGACCCCTGTCACAAGTAACCGGGTCTGGACAGCAAGACTTACTGAAGTGCTGCTGGATTTGAGTCAGGATGTTCATACTGTGTTTGCTGTCCACCATATTGATAGCCATGCCCCTCTTGCCGAAACGCCCAGTGCGGCCTATCCTGTGGAGATAGGTCTCGTTATCTGGATTCCCATCTTTGTCCACGGGGAGGTCAAAGTTTATCACCACGGAGACTTGCTCAACATCAATACCTGGCGGAGGATGAACAGGTTTATACAGGAAGGTCCTAGGTAAAATGCTTTTCCATTATACAGTCTAGTAATGCTACAAGGAGGGAACTGGAGGAATATACAAACCCCGCACAGTTAGGGACATGGTGGGCATTGAACCCATGACCTCAGGTGACTTTAACATCCCCTTGGATAACCCCGCTGATCCTGGCACCTCCAAACTCCTCTCTCTCTGCTCCTCTCTTGGCCTATCTCAGTGACTCCCACCCACATCCAAGGACACTCCCTCGATCTCGTCTTCTCTCGCTCTTGTTCCCTTACTGACTACACTATCTCAGCTTTTCCTCTTTCTGACCATCACCTCATCTCCTTCTCCCTCACTGCTTCCCCCTCTCCCACCCCCCCTCCAAAGCGCATTGTCTCACGGCATAACGTCAACACACTTGATCTTGCTGCCTTCTCAAACACGCTGTGTCCTCTTCTCGCCCCAATCGCCCTCATGTCCTGCCCGAACCTCGCTGCCTCCCTCTATAATGACACCCTATCTTCGGCATTGGACTCTGCCTGCCCTACCTCCTCTATCCCCCTTCGATGCTCCAACCCTCAACCGTGGCACTCACCTATCACCCGATTCCTTAAAAAGTGCTCTCGCACTGCTGAGCGCTTCTGGAAGAAATCACGCTCCCTTGCGGATTATCTCCATTTCAAATTCATTCTTTCCTCCTTCAGCTCTGCCCTTGCTCTGGCCAAGGAATCCTACTTTAAGTCCCTCATCCTTTCCCAATCATCCAATCCCCGCAGGCTCTTCGCCACCTTCAACTCCTTGCTCTCCCCCCCTCCTCCAGCTCTTCCGTCCTCCATCGTAGCCGCTGATTTTGCTACCTACTTTTCAACCAAAATCTCCTCTCTCAGGACTGCCATCACTGCTGCCATGACCTCACCCTCTCCCTCCTCCCACATCTCCACTCCCCTCCTTCCAACCCCTGTCCTCATTTTACCCCACCACTGCTGCTGAAGTCCACTCTATCCTTCAATCCGCTTCTCCCTCCACCTGCCCGCTTGATCCTATCCCCTCCAATATTATCCGTCGTCTCAGTCCATCAGTCTGCTCTCACCTGGCTCACCTCTTTAATCTTTCCCTATCCTCTGGGATCTTCCCTTCCTCCTTCAAACACGCTCTTGTCTCCCCAATTCTCAAAAAAACAAATCTGGACCCCAACTCTCCATCCAACTACAGGCCCATCTCCCTCCTCCCTTTTGCCTCCAAACTCCTAGAACGTCTGACCTATAATCGTCTCCTAAGCCACCTTACTGCTAACTCCATTCTAGACCCCCTCCAATCCGGGTTCCGCCCTTTACATTCCACTGAAACTGCCCTGACCAAAGTCACTAACGATCTACTATCGGCTAAATCCAAAGGCCTCTTCTCTATCCTCATCCAGCTTGATCTGTCGGCTGCCTTTGACACTGTTGACCACCCTCTCCTGCTCAACACCCTCCGCTCCTTTGGCATCACTGGCACGGTCTTCTCCTGGTTCACCTCATACCTCTCCGATCGCTCCTTCTCCGTCTCCACTCCGAGCTCCTCCTCTCCTACTACCCCCCAGCCAGTCGGTGTTCCCCAAGGGTCAGTCCTTGGCCCTCTCCTCTTCTCCCTCTACACCACCTCTCTGGGCACCCTATGGTTTTCATTACCACCTTTATGCTGATGATACCCTAATCTATCTCTCCTCCCCCGACTTATCCCCATCACTTCTGTCCAAGGTCTCCGAATGCCTCACGGCCATCTCAGCCTGGATGACCCAACGCTTCCTGAAACTAAACATGGCTAAAACTGAACTTCTAATCTTCCATCCCCCGAACATCCCCTCTTCTCCCACTATCTCCATCAGCATTGGTGAAACCGAGATCACGTCCACCGACCAAACGCGCTGCCTCGGTGTCATCATTGACTCCTCCCTCTTTCACCCCCCACATTCGTGCTCTCTCACAGTCTTGCCGCTTTCACCTACGCAACATCTCACGCATCAGACCATTCCTCTCCACTGACGCGACCAAAATTCTCATTCACTCTCTTGTCATCTCCCGCCTTGACTACTGCAACATCCTTCTCTCTGGGCTACCTCTCACCCGCCTCGCACCTCTCCAATCCATTCTTAACGCTGCTGCTAGGCTCATCTTCCTCTCCCGCCGCTCTACCTCCGCCTCCCCCCTCTGTTTATCTCTTCACTGGCTCCCCATTCCTTTCCGAGTTCTCTTTAAACTCCTCACCACCACCTACAAGGCTCTCTCCTCCTCCACAGCTCCCTACCTCTCTTCACTGATCTCTATCCACACTCCCTCCCTGACCGCCGACTGACCTCTCACCTAATCACCTCCTCCCACTCCCGTGTCCAAGATTTCTCTCGCGCTGCCCCCCTGCACTGGAACAACCTCCCGCCACCCATCAGGCTATCCGATTCCCTTACCTCCTTCAAGCGCTCCCTCAAAACCCACTTTTTTCGACTAGCCTATCCCTCCTCCTAACCTCTTTTGATCCTCCTATCCTGCCTCCGTTCCCCTCCGTTCCTACTTATCCTATTGTATTTCGTTCGTTCACCCACCTATTTTTAGTATGTTAACTCTTATGAGCAGGGCCCTCCTTCCTCACGTACTCACCCTACCTCATTACCTCACCTGTGCTCCTGTCCTGTTCTTCCCTTCCTCTACTTCATCTTCAGTCTCCTTGACAATTTTGACACCTACTTCTGAACTGATGCTGATTTTAGTTCTACCAGCTATACCCCTATTTATGCTGTATTTTATCAACACACCCTGTACGTTACCTTGTAATTTGTTTTTTTGTTTGCTATGTACGGCGCTGCGGACACTTTGCGGCGCCTTATAAATAAACGTACTACTACTACTACTACTACTACTCAGCGCTGTGAGGCCACAATGCTAACCATCTGTGCTGCCCAAACCTATCGGCAACAATGAGCTCACCTCTGGCGCATACATTGGTGGTCACCAACACCTTCTCTTTTCCCTCTCTGAATCGGTCAATGACTGCCGCCCTCTGCTCCACCATCATCTCTCCGCTGAGCAGCGCCACCTGGTGACCCTCCTTAGACAGCTCTCCTGCCAACCAAGATGCAGTCTTGCGAGTCTGCAGAACACAAACACATTTATATATTTGGCCAAGAAAAAGAAGAAGGATTCCAATTCGCAAAGCCAACGCCAGGTTATCAACTCACATGGCAGAAGATCATTGCTTGGGCGATGGTTATAACGCCATAGATGTTACACAGGGCATGGAACTTCTCTTCCCGACTGTTGCAGAGCACATAGTACTGCTTAATCGTGTCCAGCGTCTCCTCTTCTCGCTTCAGCTTGATGATGTTGGGCTCGGGGACCACTTTCTGAGCGAATCTCCACACTGAGTCCTCGAAGGTAGCCGAGAACAGCAGCATCTGGCAGTCGTTCGGCAACATCCTACAACACAACATCTTCCATCAGGTTCCACCCAAACCCACCACACAGCATGCTGTGCCGTGTTCCACCACTTACTTCTGGATACGGATGCTCTGGTCCTGATGCCCCTGCGTTGCAATCATAACATCCGCCTCATCCAGCACAAACACCTTCATCTTCCTGGGATCAATGAACTTCAGCTTGGAGCACCAGTCCAGCACTGTACCGGGTGTTCCGATAACAATCTGTTCGGGAATCTTGTAACCACGTTCCACTGGGGACACAGCACAGAAGGTTACACAAGACAGAAGGTGACAGCAGATGAGAACCACTTGGCCCATTTAAACTTCCCCTTCTATATCCTTTAGATAACTTAATGTTTGATCCTTAGGGCCTTATTCGAGTTCACTCTGACAAAATCCTTCTTAGATGGACAAAACCATGTGCACTGCAGGGGGGGGGGAAGATGTAACATGTGCATAGAAATAGATTTGGTGATTTTTTTTTGTGATTCTGTGCAGGGTAAATACTGGCTGCTTTATTTTAACACTGCAATATAGATCTCACTTTGAAGTAAAACCCCACCCAAATCTAATTCTCTCTGCACAAGTTACATCTGCCCCACCTGCAGTGCACATGGTTTTGTCTATCTAAGAAGGATTTTGTCAGAAAGAGTGAACTCGAATAAGGCCCTTAGTGCCTTGTATGTATAATCTGACACCTATCCCCTGAATGTTTAAATTGCTCTACCACCTGTGATGGGAGGCTACTCCACATCCACTACCCTTTCTGCAGTAAGTTTGCTTTCCTTATATTTCCCCAGAACCCCTACCCACATGTCCTTGTGTTCCAATACATCTCTTCCTATGAAGCAGGTCTCCTGCTTGGACCTTGGTGAACCCCTTAGTGTATGTGAAAGTTCATAGATCAATGCACCATGCATATATTGGGACATTTTAACATTCTGCAACAACGTTACACCCTTGTATTGTTTTAAAGGGGATACACAAGCTCCGTCACAACGCACCGATACAGCATTGCGCAAACATCCCGCGATAACCAGACATTACTTACACTTGTTTCCTCTCACAGCGTAGGCCAGTTTTAGCTCTGGATAGAACTGCCCCATCTGCTCAATGACTTTTCCAGTCTGCAATGCCAATTCGTAGGTGGGCGAGAGGCACAGGCACTGCAGGGAAATGGTTACCGATCAGTGACAACTACACCACGTTGGCTTTTTATGGGTTAACCCAGGGGTTCCCAAACTTCAGAATCACGCCACCACAGATTGCCACGGCACACAGTTAGGAAACCACTGGGCTAACCCAATCATGTTAGTTACGGCATGCATGGTCCAGTACAAAGGCTCACACCTACGTGCAACTATGGCAACCAACAACTACATTACATCGTCTTGGTCATGACAGACAGTGAAAGAAAGTGCACCAATCCTCTGCAAAACCTGCAATACTAAAGGCGCCCCTCCTTTGAGACCCCAAACGTGCCTTACCTGTGGGTACCTATTTGCAGGATTCACGCGAGACAGCATAGCTAGAACAAAGGCAGCCGTTTTCCCTGTGCCGGACTGGGACTGAGCGATTAGGTTCTGGGGCCTAAGAAAAGACGACACGAAAGCACATGACTAAGTGTCCAGCATCTGCACTACGGGATTAATCCTTTGAGTGCCAACGTTGCTGTGACGATCTGGAGTCTATTAATTGAAGATTAGCGCAGTTGCTGCTAAAAAAAAAAAAAAAAAAAAAAAAAACTGCGCTAATATTCAATTAATAGACACTACAAAGGGGTGAGACTCACCCACAACTATAGCACGGAATACTTACGGCTCTGCCAGCATCATTGGCAAGGCGTTCTCCTGGATTTTAGATGGTCGGTTGAACCCCATTGCGTAGACGCCCTCCAAGAGCTGCGGCTTTCTGAAATCACAGGACAAGGGGAGAAAAAAGGATTAAGACTTTACAGGATGGGTCACGGAATAGGAATTTATTAAAAACACTGCAGCAATATTTATTCCGCTGATCATTTGGAGCAGCAGGTTGTTCATAGAGTAACAGCAGTTGGCGCAGACATAGACCATAATTGTTCTTACAGTACTCGGGCCGCCGGTCAGGAGAGCGGGGAATAATCTACTCAACACAGACGGATATAGCTTTGTGCAGATGAGGCTTCTTCCAGCCAGTTGCCGTGGAGACACAGGCGAGAGATTTGGCTCGGTAATGTAATTATCACTGTTCTCTTGCAGCGACTGCACTTTATCAGGAAGGCAGCGGTCTCACTGTAGCAGTCAGAGAACAGCCAATAAATACATAACGTGTCACGGCAAGGACTGATACGAAGCGTATTATTGATCTGAGGAGGTCAAACCGCTACTGCACCTGCAGATTACCAGGTGGAGCAGAATAAGTTGCATCTAAAAACCATGAAGACCTACAGATCCGAGGACGTCCCTGATGGCCGGTTAACAGCCCATATAGTGTGGTACTGCAGATCACAGGCATGAAGTTCCCATGGGGTCAGAGTAATGTATGGGGGAAGATGGGGGGGGGGAGGTCAGTTACAGAGAGGGCTAGCACTTACAGCCTCAGCTCCTCAAAGGATTTGACCGAATACAGAGGAGAGTTTGGATCCCGCTGCAGAACCTCCACTTGGTTTGTTGTGTTAACCAGGTTGTTCCGTATAAGTTTGTTGAGCAGCGACTGTGTAGCTTTGTCCTCTAGAGAAAAAATATAAAAATGTTAAAAACACACACACACACACACACACACACACACACACAGATTACTTCTAGCAGCACTAATGTCACCACACTTCTTTGTATGGTTTCCCATCGTTAGGGCACGGATCACAGACATCAGGCTGATGCAGAGGTGAACGCAAAGCACAACTGTGCGCATGAAGCTAAAAGCACATGTTCACCTGTACGCAAGCCTTAACCTATCTCTATGACGGGAGCACCATACTCGCACCAGGGCTGTGCAGTCTATTTCATATATAGCAATAATATAGTAACATGGCAGCACAAGGCACGGACATAAATAAGGCCGCTTACACTGAACAAAATATACAATTATATGATAAAAATTTCTAAGGAAATAAAAATGGTGCTAATGCCCTATCACAAGTCGGATTGATTACCCCCTATATACACAATGAACAGAAAGGTTAAACAGAAACATGGCATCTTACACCTAAAGCATACATAAGACAAAGGTCATGAAGTATTCTCCAATAACCAATGCTGCTAAATCCACCCCTCTACCACCAACACCGCTAGCCCTCCTCTTCCCTTGTACTGCTTCACCACCAAGGCAGCTAGTCCTCCTCCTCCCCTGTACTGCTTCACCACCAACACCGCTAGCCCTCCTCCTCCCCTGCTTCACCACCAACACCGCTAGCCCTCCTCCTCCCCTGTACTGCTTCACCACCAACACCGCTAGCCCTCCTCCCCTGTACTGCTTCACCACCAAGGCAGCTAGCCCTCCTCCCCTGTACTGCTTCACCACCAAGGCAGCTAGCCCTCCTCCCCTGTACTGCTTCACCACCAACACCGCTAGCCCTGCTCACCTGTACTGCTTCACCACCAACACCGCTAGCCCTCCTCCCCTGTACTGCTCCCCCACCAACACCGCTAGTCCTCCTCCCCTGTACTGCTTCACCACCAACACCGCTAGCCCTCCTCCCCTGTATTGCTTCACCACCAAGGCAGCTAGCCCTCCTCCCCTGTACTGCTCCCCCACCAACGCAGCTAGCCCTCCTCCCCTGTACTGCTCCCCCACCAACACCGCTAGCCCTCCTCCCCTGTACTGCTCCCCCACCAACACCGCTAGCCCTCCTCCCCTGTACTGCTCCCCCACCAACACCGCTAGCCCTCCTCCCCTGTACTGCTTCACCACCAAGGCAGCTAGCCCTCCTCCCCTGTACTGCTTCACCACCAACCCCGCTAGCCCTCAACCCCTGTACTGCTCCCCCACCAACACCGCTAGCCCTCTTCCTCTGTACTGCTTCACCACCAAGGCAGCTATAGCCCTCCTCCCCTGTACTGCTTCACCACCAACACCGCTAGCCCTCCTCCCCTGTACTGCTCCACCACCAAGGCAGCTAGCCCTCCTCCCCTGTACTGCTTCACCACCAACACCACTAGCCCTCCTCCCCTGTACTGCTTCACCACCAACACCGCTAGCCCTCCTCCCCTGTACTGCTCACCCACCAACACCGCTAGCCCTCCTCCCCTGTACTGCTCCCCCACCAACACCGCTAGCCCTCCTCCCCTGTACTGCTCCCCCACCAAAACCGCTAGTCCTCCTCCCCTGTACTGCTCCCCTACCAACACCGCTAGCCCTCCTCCCCTGTACTGCTCCCCCACCACCACCAGCCCTCCGCCCCTCCCTCCAACACTGTACCGCTCCACCACCACTAGCCCTCCGCCCCTCCCTCCAGCACTGTACCGCTCCACCACCACTAAACCCTCCGCCCCTCCCTCCAGCACTGTACCACTCCACCACCACTAGCCCTCCGTCCCTGCCTCTGACGTAGCGTGGCCACAAGTGCAGCAGCCAGATTAACAAGTACCAGCACATACACCACCCCATGCTAGATGCAATAGATGTGATACAGACATGCCATTTGAATCACAGGGGTTTAATACTAGGAGATCTATTGCAGATGTGATGTTGCCCATAGCAACCAATCAGAATCTACTTATTAAGCATCTTCTAGAAGAGATAGAAATTGATTGGTTGCCCAAAGCAACATCCCATTTTAGCAAATAAACCCCTCAGGCAAGTACAGCGATCTGGCACATGGCGTTCCCATAAGACTTTGTGCGTTCACACAGTAACAGCCCACAAATACCCAAGAACAGTGCAATCCAGACGTGCACAAAGCTGACCAGCCACACGTGTATCCCCCGCACCCGATGTGTGGTGTGGTCCGTGACTGCCCTATTGTGCAGCGTGCTAATTAACACATAAACGTCCGCAGGTTATTGGCGTCTCCCTCTGAGGTTTGTTTCTATTCGGCAAGAAGACAATCAGGCTTCGGTGTACAGAGACGCACAAGTCTGATCTACAGGGGAGCCTGGGAATGGGGAGCAATGGGTCTCTCCGTGTGAATGCACTGAGTGGCTTCCCCCCAGCAATGAACGCGATCATTTCTGTCCATACACGCTGGGCATAGTCACCCAGTGTGTATAGACCTACACCCTATCCCTGGTACAAGGTGTCTGAGAGCAGTCAGATCACATGACTGCGTATCGCACAAGTTTTATTGACAGCCTGCACAATAGCACCCACGCTGCCCTCTCCGTCACATGTACAAGACTGGCCAATAGTTGTGTATGTATGATTCCAGGACAAAACCTTACGCTTCACTTACAAACCTGCATTTAACCCTGCTGTGTCGCACCGAAGCCACTCAATGGCATGAGAGACTCCCATCAAGTCTCCACCATTTTGTATTATAGGGTTAATGGATGGAACACTTAAGGTGCGTACACACGGGCTATAATCGCTGTCAATATGGTCGCTAAGCGACTATATTGCCAGTGATGGGAGTGTGCCCTGGCGATAAATCGCCAGGTGCGCGCTCCCGTTTTTAGCCCCCTTATGATCGCTGGTCGCAGCTCCTGCGACCAGCTGATTCCCTCCTGCAGAGGTTCCCTTTCATCAGCGACCATCTGTGGTCGCCGATGAAAAGGAGACACTGAGCAATATATCGCCCCCCGTGTGTACACACCTTTAGTGATATAACCCATATAGCACTGCCTCACGGGATCAGTATAAAATCCCAGCAGTCAGAATCCAGACGGTTGAAATACCTAAGCCGGAATCTCGGCTGCAGCAATGCCGACAAGGCCCTTGCAGGCTCCCCACGCAGTAGGCCCAGTGCCTCACTACGCTCGGCATACTATTTTATTCTCCCTCTATGGGTGTCGTAGACACCCATAGGAGGGACAAAGGCGGTCGGGATTCTGGCGTCGGTATTTTCACCGTCTGATGCCGACTGCATCCCCTGCCTCACCAACCACCACAAGAGGAAGGAACCAGTCTTTATGCCCCCATACAGGGTATAGCCCACCAGATAAGGGACCACACACTGCAATACAGTCCTGCTCACCTTTATCGTCCTCCTCGGATTTCTCCTCCCCGTCTCCATTGCTCGCTTTCTGTGCGCCATCACCACCAGCTGCCGAGTCTGTACCTGGAACAATGAACAGAAAGGTGATCAGCTGCAGCTGGCCAGGACTGCATGCTAAGACACGACTACTGTGTGTGCCATAGACTAGGGCAGGGGTGCGCAATAAGCCACCCTGCAGCTGTTTATGAACTACACATCCCATCATGCCTTGCCTTAGTTTTGTGCATGCTAAAACTGATGCAGGGCATACTGGGAAGTATAGTTCACCAACAGCTAGAGGGCAGCTTGGACTAGGGCCTAGTCCACCCGCAGAGCTACCACCGTTACCTCTGTTTAGTACCCACACGTACATACTACAGACGCCCAGAGTATCTTCCTAGCAGCAGTCACACAGACCATATACAGGCCAGGTACTATTACAAGGAGAGGTATTATTACTACACAGGCTAGTTACTCACCGTTACTCTCAGGTTTAGGGATTGGTTCCTTGTCTTCTTTCAGTTGCAGCTTGTTGAACTACAGAGAGCAGTAACAGAGCACTGGATTAGGGATGCTACAGTCAGGGAAAGGCATTTCATGCATCTATTTATTCCCACAGACCCACCAGCCACAGTGACACCTGGAGCCAACATCAGTGCCAGGTGCCACAATTCATTGCTGCTGATAGAGATTAAGACCTCTTAATCCTTTTGCAGGAACGGTGGCCACATACCGCCTACTTCCCCAATAAGGAGTACGGGTCCCAAAAAGAAATGCTCCAGAGTGTCCCCGTCATAGCCTCATGAGGAACAAGCAATTAGTGCAGTTGTTCCCAAACTCAATTAACTCTAAAGTTGGGTACATGTCAGACTATGTGCTAATGACAATGTCGCCAACAGTTTACCTTAAACCCCAGACAAACAATGAAGTGCGCACACCCCCACTGTGCGATCTTACAAACTGCCTCACAGTACATAATGCAGTGTTTGCTATATCAGGTACATACGTAGGTAGTCTGTGCACAATAAACAATGTGATGAAAATAGTTAGCGATAATCGGACGGAGCGCTTGAGATAGTTCACGTTATCGGGGTAGACACCATTGTAAAGTTCTGATCTATTGGAATCAGTCACATCATTAAAAATCTAAAGCGCACCCAGCTTAAGAGTCAAGGTTTAAAGTATATCAATTCTTAAGCACAGGTACTTAAAAAGCAAGCGACTGCATTCCAATTCACAAGCTGAACAGCCTAACCATGGGGAATGGAGAGTATATAGAGCTTGTGATTTCTGTCACATCTAATATACATACATAATAGTTGTCACTGGACGCGATGCTCCAAGTGCCTGGTAACCCACACAGAGCAGTCCTGAGCAGGCTATAACCCACATCACTTATGACACTGGCATTATATCAGCTGAACAGGGACGGCAGTGTGAGCACATGTGGAAGGAGTACAGGTATTCACTGGAGCCCATGCATACAATCACCCGACTGTTCATCACACCACGCAGGGATAAAAGGGATGGAGGCAGGTATAAGCACGCTATACGCATCCATATGAAATGCGGTTCTTCACAAAGAGCTTGTGTACAGTGTCACAGACCAGGAAGAAGACTAAGCCACTACAGAGGGTGACATCTGCAAATGTCTTTTAAAAAACACCAGGAGAAGCCATGATGTCATGTACCAAGACACGGAGTAACAGCCAGATGTTAAGCGGCTCTCCAAACTGCGGCCCCCGTACACTGAGTAACTCAGGTTAATGGATAAAGCCGCATCCATTGCCCATATACTACCGAGGGCAAGCTGGACTTCTCCCCTGCTCTGGCCAACAGCTTATTCCTAGTAAAACGGGGCACCAAAGGGGATGGTGCATAGGACATAGACCAAACTCAACAAAAGGGTAACAAAAGGGAAAGAACCTCCCCCCCCACCCCCAAGAGGCCTCAAGGCGGACACCACAATACAAAGCAACAAGGGGGGCAGAGCACAGAGACTACCCCAAACTCTGTTAGCAGTGGTTAGGTCGACAGGATTAAGGTCAACATGGATTGGGTTGACCATTGAAGGTAGACATAGTTTTTTTTGAGCCGACATGTGCCAACAGG
Source organism: Crinia signifera (assembly GCF_055691185.1). Classification (NCBI taxonomy): domain Eukaryota; kingdom Metazoa; phylum Chordata; class Amphibia; order Anura; family Myobatrachidae; genus Crinia; species Crinia signifera. The sequence continues at coordinate 7,435,913 of NC_139226.1, forward strand.
CAGAATTTCATGCCCTACCATCCACTATAGGGTGGAGGTAGAACAAAATAGTGTGCCAGGCGTAGCAAGGCACCAAGGACAAATCCGCGAGGGGACGCGGTGCACTTTTTTAGTGTTGATGTCAACTGTGTCGACATTCAGGACAAAACCCCCATGTCAACCTAGCTTGGGCTACAGAGCGGAGGGGGAGAGCACAGGACTCCCTCCGAGCGTTATAGGTGGGTGGGTGTGTATGGAGTCTGGTCTATAGGGTACTGGTAGATGCTACATTGTAGTGGGCTAAACGACCTTCCACGCCCCGGGGGAGGAGCAAGGCTATATGGTACCCGGGGGTGACGGTCTGTCGGGGGTACAGGACAGAGCTGTGGGGGTGGGAAGCACCGGCCAACACATAAGAGGATGCCGGGGCACCGGGGGAGGGCCTGGAGTACGCTGGGTCCCAGCTCTCACCGTCTCGGCCGCCGCCTCCTGCTCATCCACAGCCAAAGCCCAGGAATCAGTCGCCATCGTGCTGCAAACTCACCACCGGAAGTCGCCTGTACCAGCACCGCCCCGCTCGGTGCAGCCAAATAGAAGCCCGGCCGGAAGCTTATGCGGCGAACTTCCGTTCCGTGTCACCCCTGCCCCGCCCCCTCACCGTGACGTCGCCGGTCGCTCAGACCGCTGTGGCGATGGTGCTGATAACAGAAAGCAGTCACTTGTCTTCCACTTCCTCAGAACGTGGGGCCCCCTGGGGTAGCGGAACTGTAGTGCCTCAGAACGTAGGGCCCCCTTGGGTAGCGGAACTGTAGTGCCTCAGAACGTAGGGCCCCCTGGGGTAGCGGAACTGTAGTGTCTCAGAACGTGGGGCCCCCTGGGGTAGCAGAACTTTAGTGCCGCAGATTAACGTGGGGCCCCCTGGGGTAGCAGAACTGTGGTGCCTCAGATTAATGTGTGCCCGCCTGGTGTAGCGGAACTGTAGTGCCTCAGATTAACGTGGGCCTGTCTGGACTATCGGAACTGTAGTGCCTCAGATTAACGTGGGCCCGCCTGGAGTAGCAGAACTGTAGTGCCTCACATTAACGTGGGGCCCCCTGGGGTAGCGGAACTGTAGTGCCTCAGATTAACGTGGGCCCGCCTGGGGTATCTGAACTGTAGTGCCTCAGCTTAACGTGGGACCCGCTGGGGTAGCGGAACTGTAGTGTCTCAGAATGTGGGGCCCCATGGGGTAGAAGAACTGTAGTGCCGCAGATTAACATGAGGCCCCCTGGTGTAGAAGAACTGTAGTGCCGCAGATTAACGTGGAGCCCCCTGGGGTAGCGGAACTGTAGTGCCTCAGATTAACTTGGGCCCGCCTGGGGTATTGGAACTGTAGTGCCTCAGAACGTGGGGCCCCTGGGGTAGCGGAACTGTGGGGCCCCCTGTGGTAGTGGAACTGTAGTGCCTCAGAACGTGGGGCCCACTGGGATAGTGGAACTGTAGTGCCTCAGAACGTGGGCCCGGCTGGGGTAGCAGAACTGTAGTGCCTCAGAACGTGGGGCCCCCTGGGGTAGTGGAACTGTAGTGCCTCAGAACGTGGGGCCCCCTGGGGTAGTGGAACTGTAGAGCCTCAGAACGTGGGCTCTCCTGGGGTAGCGGAACTTTAGTGCGTGCGTGCGTGTTTCCTTACAGGGCCCTCCTACCCCTGTGTTGGTTATTACTTAAGGTGCGTACACACGGATAGATTTGGCAAAAGATCTGGGCGTTCCCGACCGATTGAAGCGACCAATCGTTTAAATCGTTCCGGGTGTATGAACGATATAGATGACGATGCGCGTTCCCGCCGGTCGTTGGTAGAGGTCGATGATCTTTCCTGCTGGTCTTTAGCGATGTGAACCAATCATTTTACGTGTAGGCATGATGAACGATTGGTAAAGCTGATTGACTGGCTCCCTCTCCCGCCACCATGGTTAAAGATCAATCGTTCATGTGTAATCATTTGTACAATCGTTCACTCTTTGACACCAAATCGTTTGTCCGGGAATTCTGAGGAAATTGTTAATGAGATTGGATCGCTTGGTAAATCTTTCCCTGTGTATGCGCATTTAATCTTGTTTAATTGCTGTTTGTTCCCAATTGTAAAGGGCAATGGAATATGCTTTATAATCAACTTACTTATAATTAGAAATGAGCGCCGGGGCTGAAGATTTGGATTTGTCAAACAGTGGTGAAAGGCTTTGGATTGGATTTGTTTTTTTCCAAAATTGTTCAAAAAAGCCCAAATCGCGTAATTTTTGCATTTTTTTTTTTGTCCCTAGAGTAATATTGACCTCAATAGCATTAATTTCCAGCCCTTTCCAGACAATTTTGACTACTTTGCAGCTCACAATGTTGTTTTCATTTAATTTAGGCCAAGGTCTGCAGCAGGCTGGCTGGTTATTAACTCACAGAACTTCTGACAGTATCAGTATGGTGTATTGGGGTGCAGTACACACAGAACCTCTGACAGTATCGGTATGGTGTATTGGGTGCAGTACACACAGAACTTCTGACAGTATCGGTATGGTGTATTGGGGTGCAGTACACACAGAACTTCTTACAGTATCGGTATGGTGTATTGGGGTGCAGTACACACAGAACTTCTGACAGTATCGGTATGGTGTATTGGGGTGCAGTACACACAGAACTTCTGACAGTATCGGTATGGTGTATTGGGGTGCAGTACACACAGAACCTCTGACAGTATCGGTATGGTGTATTGGGGTGCAGTACACACAGAACTTCTGACAGTATCGGTATGGTGTATTGGGGTGCAGTACACACAGAACTTCTGACAGTATCGGTATGGTGAATTGGGGTGCAGTACACACAGAACTTCTGACAGTATCGGTATGGTGTATTGGGGTGCAGTACACACAGAACTTCTGACAGTATCGGTATGGTGTATTGGGGTGCAGTACACACAGAACCACTGACAGTATCAGTATGGTGTATTGGGGTGCAGTACACACAGAACCTCTGACAGTATCAGTATGGTGTATTGGGGTGCAGTACACACAGAACCTCTGACAGTATCAGTATGGTGTATTGGGGTGCAGTACACACAGAACTTCTGACAGTATCAGTATGGTGTATTGGGGTGCAGTACACACAGAACTTCTGACAGTATCAGTATGGTGTAGTGGGGTGCAGTACACACAAAGAATAAATAAAGTAGAGAAAAATTGATTTGGATTTTTTTACTTTAATTAATTAAATTTGTTTTTAATGCACAGCTTGTATAACGCTTCGTGGACGCAGAACAATGACACCCGGAACTTGTAGTGTATACTATTGGTGTGTAGTATACAGCAAAAAAAAAAAGAACAGCAACATTTATTTTTATAATGTATTTATTTTTAATTTTTTTTATGGACGGGCCTTGGATAACACTGCGTGGACCGTGGAGGCAGAACAATCACACACGGAACTTGTTCTGCTTCTGACAGTAGTATATATGTTTGGTGTATTGGATTGCAGTGCAGCACAACACAGTGACCACACACCACAATGAAAAAAATATTTACAATGAAAAGCTGACTGACAGCCTGCCTATGTACCCCACTACACTGACTGACAGCCTGCCTATGTACCCCACTACAGTGACAGCCTGCCTAACACATGACCATTATAATTACTACAATATAAGTATATTAACCCAGCGCACAAACCCCTCTGCTGAGTCTTCATTGCACTGCCACAAACCCCTCTGCAGTGCACTGCACAGAACCCCTCTACACAATGCACAAACCCCTCTAATCTGCACTGCAAAACACCTCTCTGCACTGCACAACACAACACCCCTCTGAGTCTGCACAGCACAAACCCCTCTGCAGTCTGCACTGCATAACACCCCTCTGAGTCTGCACAGCACAAACCCCTCTGCAGTCTGCACTGCACAACACCCCTCTGTCTGCACTGCACAGCACCCCTCTGCATACTAATGATTGATGACAAGTTAGTGATTGATGACAAGTTCACCACATGCACACCGCCCAGACCCGCCACGAGCAGAGCTGTGCGCAGCTGGAAGCGTGACTGAAATGGCACCGAATCGGGACACCAAGCTTTTATAGACTTGGCTTCTCGCGAGAGTCCGACGCAGGATTTCCGCGTTCGGCCGTGCTCGGGTTTCCGAACAAAACTGGAAACTCGCGACGTCGGGCCGCCGATGTTTGGAGCGGTTCAGATTCCGTGGAATCCAAATCGCTCATCTCTACTGATGATTATGGGAATGTTGCGGGAGTGTCACTGAAGTGGTTGCTGAATCCGGTGCAGAACGCTCACATACTCTGACGATGATTCTGTGTCTGCAGTACCTGGGGTTGGTGCAACTGATGGCTGAGTCTGACGCACCAAGCGGTGTTTGAATGTAATAAGATACTTAAAGCGGACGTCTCAGTCCTGGCTCATGCATGGGCGTGGTCTTACCCCATCGAAAGAGCGATGTTAGCAGAGAGGCACAGCAGCACCACCGGCTAAGGCCCCACTGTGTTCTTATAAATAGGCGCCTCCTTTGAATCCTTGTAATGATTTAACTTATTGCTAGGGCTAACCACTGACGGATTGAAACCATTGGCTAGACACCATTCATGGCTTAACTGTGCGCATAAGCAGACCGCGCTCATTCTTATGCAGCAGTCAGTAACCATCGAGTTCTGCAGCGCATATGCACCATCATCGATGGTAAGACTAGTCACCATCATTATCATCAGAGCAGTAGCATCTACATCCCTTGTCCTGCCTCCCTCTTCCTCCCATCGCTATCTCTACCCCCTCACCTACCATCTCTTCCCCCATCTTGCCAGATGTATGCGCACTGGGATCACAAGATCCTGGGTGAAGACATCTGTGGGAGGTGCGTAGAGATGGCTGCTTTGGAAGCCCAGATTTCTGATCTAAAACAGACCATCGAAACGCTGAGGGACATTGCCAAATTAGAAGAAAGCTTCCGCCTCACGGTGGAAACTTTGGAGGATCAGGGGGTATTAGCAACAGATGAGGTGGGCATATTCAGTTGCGCTTTACAATTGGAGACAATAGTGATTAAACAAACTGGGTAGATACAAACCGACATGGAGGTAGGAGGGCCCTGCTCGCAAGCTTACAATCTATAGGGATAATAGGAGGGATACATAAGGATAGAATTCCATAGCATGGCAGTCCCACCAGATTACAAGACAGTCCTGAGGGGATGCAATTAGATATGAATCCTACTGGAGTTTGTGTGGGGTCCTGAATATGATAGGCTTGCCTGAAGAGGTGAGTTTTCAGGTAACGCTTGAAAGTTTGGAGGTTAGAGGAGAGTCTTAGTGTGCGTGGAAGGGCATTCCATAGGGTGGGAGCTGCCCGACAAAAATCCTGCAAGTGTAAGTGGGAGCGAGTAATGAGTGTGGATGAGAGACGCAGATCTTGTGCAGAGCGGAGAGGTCGGGTGATGAGAGACGCAGATTTTGTGTAGAGCGGAGAGGTCTGGTGATGAGTCGCAGATCTTGTGCAGAGCGGAGAGGTCGGGTGATGAGAGACGCAGATCTTGTGCAGAGCGGAGAGGTCGGGTGATGAGAGTCGCAGATCTTGTGCAGAGCGGAGAGGTCGGGTGATGAGAGACGCAGATCTTGTGCAGAGCGGAGAGGTCGGTGGGGATATAATGTGAGATAAGCGAATAGATATAAGTCGGTGTAGTCAGAGTAATGGCTTTGTCTCTAAGTATAAATATTTTATTATTAATGCGGTAATATACAGGCAACCAATGGAGGGACTGGCAGAGTGGATCAGCAGACGATGAGCGTCTTGCTAGGAAGATCAGTCTCGCAGCTGCATTCAAAGTAGATTGTAATGGTGAGAGTCTTTTCTTAGGAAGACCTGTAAGTGCATGGATTAGAGTTTTTGCCCTTGTTCTGCAGAGGGGGAGATTGTGGTCGGCATAAGGAAACCCCCCTCTAGGAACCCTGCATTTGAGACTCCAATATAGACTGTTCCGTATTAGGGACCTTAAACACTATTCAGAGGGCATGCACTCCCAATTTCGTCTGCAAGGACATCATATGGGGAGGGGAAAGCATGGACTTTATCCAATGTAGCAGCTGGAGTTTTCTCTTGTAGCCCAGAGTGAGTAAGAGAGACATTAGGACGTCTCCTCTGATCTCTGTCTAATTACTCCTTCAGTCCTCGCGGCACTTCCATCGCACATTCACCAGTTTGACATTTTTGAATCTCTTAATTGTTGCAAAAAAAGAGATGAGCGTCGCGGAGATCGTCCAGGGAGCCGACTCAGTAATAATGAGCGTCACGTGGAATGTCTTTATCCCCTTCAGACGGAGCAATGATTCCCTCGTCCAGAGGAGAAGGGTTAATCCGCCTCGTGAGATGATACAACCAGCCAGACCTCCGCTTTCACCCTCTTATAAGGGTCTACCAGTGTGGTGTAGGGGTCTGAGTCTGACGTGCGCAAATGCAATAGTGCGACATTATACTAATACATATACATATCATCTAACTTGCCTACATCTCTCTATATATACATATATATATATCTTATATATTTAGCCAGATCTGTCACTCATCCCCTGTGTGTGTAACGTTCTCCCCCAGCGTTCTACACAAACCCGCCCCCACCCCCCCCCTAGGGAAAAGATACTCATCCCCTGTGTGTATAACGTTCCCGTCCAGCGTTCTACACAAACCCGCCCCCCCCCTAGGGAAAATACCAGTGTGATACACACCACCACCCTATTGACATCACCTCCCCCCGCCCAGCCAGGGCTACAGTACACATCCAACATTACTCCACAGCCACCAAGTGACACCACCCCACCCCCCGCTACCCCCCCTCCCACAATTCGCAGGCCCTTCCGCGATTCACGGCACATTCCACCCGCCCCCCCCCCCCCCGCGCGATTCACAGCACCCCCCCTACCCGCGATTCAGGGGGCCCGCCGCGATTAACAGCAACCCCCTCCCACGATTCGCGGACCCCAGCGACCCCCCCTCCAGCGATTTGCGCCCCACCCCTCCCTCGATTCACAGACCCCCAAAACCCCCCCTCCCACAATTCGTGGACCCCCGGACCCCGGCCCCCCCTTCCCATGATTCAGGGCCCCCCCGCGATTCACGGCACCCCCGCGCCCTCCCCACCTCCCGTGATTCGCGCCCCCTCTCCCGCGATTTACGGACCACCGCGACCCTCCCTTCCCACAATTCACGCCCCCCCCCTCAATGCTAACGTTCTGAGTATATCAAGTACTGTCTGTCCTGATGAAAAGGTCTTAGGACCTTGAAATTTCAATAGATGGCTATGTACTTGGAATTCCTACTACTAAAGATTTTTTCATACAAGCTCGATGATTGCCGCCGCTTCCTTTCTCTTACACTTTGGGTGTATATAAAGAATCTCATATATATATATATATATATATATATATATATATATATATATATATATATATATATATATATATATATATATATATATATATATATATATATATATATATATAAACAAGGTTTTCAAAACGGCACTCAAGGTAAGTTCTTATCGCATCTGTGGTGCAGGGTCCAATTGAATTTAAATAGAGTTTAGAACTTACCCAACTTTGCAGGAGGGAAGAAGACAGACCAGCACTCGTTTTAGTAGTAAGAAAAGATAAATGTACATTTATCTTTTCTTACTACTAAAACGAGTGCTGGTCTGTCTTCTTCCCTCCTGCAAAGTTGGGTAAGTTCTAAACTCTATATATATATATATATATATATATATATATATATATATATATATATCCAGGAGATGGGACGACACTCACTATTAAAGTACATAAATGCTGGGGTGCACACTCAAAAATAAGCTTCCATGGAGGAAGTATTTGATATAATTGTGGGTACAGAAGGATCACACGATGCTGATATGCGCTAACAGCTCGTGGTGCAGCGTTCTGGACACTCCATGAAGTCTTTTATTACTGGATGTATTGTCTGACATGGCTGTCTTACACGTCTTGAAAAAGGCCCTAATTCGGGTCGAAACGTTGACCATATGTGATGGCAGCGTAAATAAAATGAAATGAAATAAAAGGAATCATTTTTAACTCCAGTCTGGCGAGTGTCCTCCTTCTGTACCCACAATTATATATATATATATATACTAGGTGATTCACACCGGCGTAAGGGGCTGCGCCCCCTTAATTTGTGAACATTTGTATATGAGAAATATGGTTAGAATTGTATGAAAGATGCCTGTATTGCAACTTGAGTTATAGGTGAAATGTGTGAAATAGAGAGCATATGATTTGGAAGGGGGGGGTGTATTGTTTTGTTTAATTAAAAAGCGGTTGTTTAGGTGTGTGTGTGTGCAATAGTATAGCGTGGGTCGCGGGGGGTGCCGTGAATCGCGGGAGGGGGGTCGCGGGGGGAGCCGCGAATCGCGGGAGGGAGAGCAGGGTGTTTTGCCGCGAATCGCGGGAGGGGGCGTTTTGACGCGAGTCGCAGGAGAGGGGGTGGGGGGGGTGCCCGCGAATCTTGGGGGGGGGGGGCGCGAATCGCGGGAGGGGGGCGCTCACCTGGTGGCTGTGGAGTAGGTTCCTGGGCAACATGGGGAGGCAGAGAGTGTCTGGCACTGTGGGCTCACTGGACTGGTTCTCTGTCATGTGAGTCAGTCATGTGAGTCAGAGGCTCCACCCAGCGTTACAGACACACTCACACACTTTGAGTGACAGATGTAGCCAAATATATAAGATATATATATATATATATATATATATATATATATATATATATATATATATATATACATGTCCAGGATCCCTAACAAAATAGGGAAGGAGCACTCACCAAAAAGAAAAATTCAATGATAGAAAATGTTTAGAACACAACAAATGGAAGGTAATAAACCTGTAAACACCATCCACTGTTTCAGTCCCCATGTGAGGACATTTGTCAAGGAAAAGACATCAAAAGCATCAAGGACATTGGAGATAATAAACTCAGCAAGCCAACAAACCACGGCTCGTCCGTTTGTACAAACTGCCATTAGAAGTCTCGTTAAAGCAGATTTTCCCACATGGGGGTTCTCAAGGCACCCCAACGTTCCATGATTTGCATGTATCCATGGCTCAGCACAGATGGTTAAATCAAATTGACTGAGACACTAGTTAAGTCACCTGTGGCCAAGCATGCCCCATTACTATATAAGTTTGGGCCAGTCCTTCCCTTCATCCACTCCTCCTCCCCTCTCTCCCTTCTCCTCGTTATTGCATTTGTTTGTTTTTCCATCCGTGCCCCCTCTTGAACTTCTTATCTTTGTAACCATCACTTGTGTTTGATTAAAATACTTTGAAAAGATAAGATTTTCCTGTTGTTAATAACATAATCTTCCATTTACAAATGTATCTTTGTGCTTCTTTCATTGTGATAATTAACGTATTTAATTAGTGCAACTTCCACTCATGCTAATTATTGCATTACCTTCCAAAAGCCTTTACCTTGCTGCCGGCTGCCGTTAATTGCTAGAGATGTAAAAACAACCAAGGTGCGCTGACCGTTTATCTGCAGCAGATGCTAATTGGACCGAACTCAGAGAGAGCAGCAAAGTCATTGAAATGGTAATTAATTGCCACATTCGGCAGCAGATTCTTGGCTGCCGGACAGTTCTGAAATTGTATGGAAAATAGAAGTATTAGTTATTCATGCGAACAGTCCCACCAGTATGAGTAATGCAATATGGATATGAGGCAATTTAGTGTTCCAAACAGGGAACCAATATGGCCGTCAATCTTGCAGCGGCTAGTGGTGGCCCCCGGTGGTCAGGTTTAGAAGTACACCTAAACACAGATGCAGAAACCATTTTATACTGAGGTCATCAGCACCCTAGGCAAGTGGTTACCAAACGGTGTGCCGTGGTGCCTTGGGACACTTGCAGGGGTGCCTCAGGTTGGTGGTCCAGGAGTAATACAAATTGGTCAGTATAATAACTAAAACTATTGTTTGTGGATTCAGATTATAAAATATGTGGACAAACAGAAGCTAATGCAACCCTTCACCACAATCAAATATTGATACTTTAGGGTGCCGTGATTGAAAAAAGTTTGGGAACCAGTACCCACTTTCCAATTTCTTAACATACACTCCAACTGTACCGATTTAGCAAGTACAGTACCATTTTTTTTTTTACGGTATGTACTGGCTAAAAGAAAGCATAGCGATTGTACCAGGGTTCAGACGGCTCCTTCTCAGCTTGATAGGCATTGATGATCGATCTGGCCCAGCGGCTGATCTGGTTCTTACAATGGTTCTGCAACCGTTCCCAGGGGTGCATTTCCCTGAAGGCCTCCCTTTGCCACCCACAACAAGGAGGAGGAGGGCAGCAAAGTAAGGAAGTATGGAGGTGAGGTCTTAGAGGTTCCACAGCCACCACCAACATTCAGCACACCAAGGATCCTCATAGACATCCTTTATGATAGGCAGACTTGGTGGTGCCCCCCCCCCCCCCAGATCCCGGCGCCCTAGGCAGGTGCCTAATGGTAGAGCCGGCCCTGCATGTCATATCCGGAAGCTATGATCCAATGATACATTTGTGGCACTTCAGGTCATCGGTTCTTAGTACAATGGAGATGTCGACGCCAGAAGCCCGACGGCCGGCATCTCGATCCCATGGGTGTGGATTATTAGGTCGACAGTCAATTGGTCTACCACTATCGGTCAACAGACAATAGGTCGACCCATGAAAAAGGTTGACATGGTCTAGGTCGACATTGACAAAAGATCATCACTAGCCAAATGCTGACATCAGAATGTTGATGTGGGGTTTGGGTCTATGTCGACATTTGTTGACATGGACACCGTATTAGTGCCCCGCGTCCCCTGGCATGGCTCGCCGCGCTCACCACACTATTATATTCTCCCTCCATGCCCACTTTACTTGTGAATTGTGAATAAGTTGGTTTAAAAAAAAAAATAATCAAAAAAGTGTGTCGACCATTTATGTGTGGGGCATGGCCTCATTAGGAGGGGGCATGGTCTTACTGCCTGGCCCCTGTGTGGCTACAACTGCTGGCTCCTACACAGTGACAGGAGCCAAATGCAGCACATAATGAAACAGCTGCAGCACTCAGCTCCTATCACTGAGCAGGATCCGGCATTTTGGTGTCACTATTCGGCAGGTGACACCCAGGTGCGTCTACACCAGTGTCTACAGTGTCTGCACAATGTCGACATGGAAAATTGTTGACATAAGGAAAAGGTCAACATGAAAAGGATTGATATATGACAATGACGACATGAGGTTTTGGGGTGTCAATTCTGTTCTTGTAGCACATGGACCAATTAGTGTACCAAATTGCTTTGCATGGCTCGCAACGCTTCGGGGAGATAAGTGTTCCGCTAGCCCTGTGCGCAGCACACTTTACCGTTCCTGTGAATAGTAAATTGAATGTTAAACCTATGCTTTGTTGACCTATGAACCATGCTGACCAATAGTGGCCAAGCTTTGACTGTTGACCTAATCGGTAAAGTCCAGAACCGCTACATCCTCCTTCTGTGACCTAAGAACACGCCCGGTATAATGATGGCGCCCCGTTACCCGCGCGCCTTATTGTTACTACAGAGCTGCAGATGGAATGTGATGAACAATGATCTGCGTGCAATGAATAGGCAGCAATGAGTGAGATCACATTACTGCTCTTTTCATAGCCTGACGCGCACCGTGGAAGCGATCGCTAGGATTTAATAGCCGGCGTGATTCAGCGCTGTTCAGTTCTCAGCGAGAGGAACAATGGAGGCGCATGAATGCGGACAATGAGCGCAGCATTTATATCTCGTAGCCTGAACTTGAACGACATGAAAAGATTTGTTAACAAAATTCTGGCACTCTCCGCAGATCAGGCTGTGAAGGGAACAGCGCTGAGCGATCCAACTCGCTTTTGTGTTTATTATATACACTCTGCGCGCCAGGTGCCGGCGACCTTCACCGCTGCTCGCAGAGTGTTCAGTAACTCAGGGTCACTTGCTGGAGAGGAATTTACTCTGCGAACGCGCTGCTTCTGGCAAATAATAACTCACTGACACACAGTACATGGCGGGGATTGCTCTGCTAGCAGGCAGACCAAGGAACTGGGAGATCACAGCCTGGCGACACATCTTGTCAGAGAATGGAAATGACGACATTGGCGGCCTGCTTCCATAGTTATTATTATTTATTAACAGTTTCTTATATAGCGCACACATATTCCACAGCACTGTACAGAGAATATTATTACCAGTTATATTATATAGCGCACACATATTCCGCAGCGCTTTACAGAGAATATTATTACCAGTTATTATATAGCGCACACATATTCCGCAGCGCTGTGCAGAGACTATTATTACCAGTTATTATATAGCGCACACATATTCCACAGCGCTGTACAGAGACTATTATTACCAGTTATTATATAGCGCACACATATTCCGCAGCGCTGTGCAGAGACTATTATTACCAGTTATTATATAGCGCACACATATTCCGCAGCGCTGTACAGAGAATATTTTTACCAGCTATTTATATAGCGCATACATATTCCACAGCGCTGTACAGAGAATATTATTACCAGTTATTATATAGCGCACACATATTCCACAGTGCTGTACAGAGAATATTATTACCAGTTATTATATAGCGCACACATATTCCGCAGCGTTGTACAGAGAATATTATTACCAGTTATTATATAGCGCACACATATTCCGCAGCGTTGTACAGAGAATATTATTACCAGTTATTATATAGCGCACACATATTCCGCAGCGCTGTACAGATTATTATTACCAGTTATTATATAGCGCACACATATTCCGCAGCGCTGTACAGAGACTATTATTACCAGTCATTATATAGCGCACACATATTCCACAGTGCTGTACAGAGAATATTATTACCAGTTATTATATAGCGCACACATATTCCGCAGCGTTGTACAGAGAATATTATTACCAGTTATTATATAGCGCACACATATTCCGCAGCGTTGTACAGAGAATATTATTACCAGTTATTATATAGCGCACACATATTCCGCAGCGCTGTACAGAGAATATTATTACCAGTTATTATATAGCGCACACATATTCCACAGCGCTGTTAGAGAGAATATTATTACCAGTTATTATATAGCGCACACATATTCCGCAGCGCTGTAGAGAGAATATTATTACCAGTTATTATATAGCGCACACATATTCCGCAGTGCTGTACAGAGACTATTATTACCAGTTATTATATAGCACACACATATTCCACAGCGCTGTACAGAGAATATTATTACCAGTTATTATAAAGCGCACACATATTCCGCAGCGCTGTAGAGAGAATATTATTACCAGTTATTATATAGCGCACACATATTCCGCAGCGCTGTACAGAGACTATTATTACCAGTTATTATATAGCGCACACATATTCCACAGCGCTGTACAGAGAATATTATTACCAGTTATTATATAGCGCACACATATTCCACAGCGCTGTAGAGAGAATATTATTACCAGTTATTATATAGCGCACACATATTCCGCAGTGCTGTACAGAGACTATTATTACCAGTTATTATATAGCGCACACATATTCCACAGCGCTGTACAGAGAATATTATTACCAGTTATTATATAGCGCACACATATTCCGCAGCGCTGTAGAGAGAATATTATTACCAGTTATTATATAGCGCACACATATTCCGCAGTGCTGTACAGAGTATAGTAGAACATTCACATCAGTCCCTGCCTCAGTGGAGTTTACAATCTATATTCCCTACCACATGTACACGCACACACAGACATTCTAGGGTAATTTTGTTGGGAGCAAATTAACCTACCAGTATATTTTTGGATTGTGGGAGGAAACCGGAGTACCCGGAGGAAACTCACGCAGGCACGGGGAGAATATACAAACTCCACACAGTTAGGGCCATGGTGGGAATGGAACCCATGACCTCAGCGCTGTGAAGTGGTAATGCTAACCATTACAGAACATCACAAGCCCGGTGAGGGGCTGTATCCAGTGCCAGAGCGTTAACACACAGCCTAACGATCAGGTCTGAATGAGGCCCATTGTACATGATTTAGCTCAACTTAGAGCTAATATTCTTTGCCTTGAATAAAGAAAATTCTATTGGAAATAGGAACTTGATCATTGTGTATGTGGATGACTGTCCTTACCTAACGTGGAACAAAAGGAGAAGGTAAACCAAGGCCAAACGTAGGCCAACGACAGCCCATCGTAGTCAGCGTAGTGTCCCCGCTGCAGCTCTGCGTAGTCAGCGTAGTGTCCCCGCGGCAGCCCTGTGTAGTCAGCGTAGTGTCCCTGTCAGGCAGCGTAGTCACCATACTGCAGGGTTGCCGACTTTTACCTCTCCGGAAGAAGCCCGGAGAGGATACTTTCCTTACCCGATCGGAGGGCGGGGCTTGACAGTGACGTCATTAAGCCCCGCCACCATTACGGGAAATAGTAGAAATGACTGATATCCATGGAGGGGGCGGGGCTAAAATGACGCGATTGTGCAATTTTAGCTCCGCCCCCTCCTCTGAGACCCGCGGATTGCGGCATTTACATGCCGCGATTCGGGGTGCTCAGGGGGGTCCCCCAGATTCCGGGAGGGTTGCCCACCCTTCCGGGGGACCGGGAGGGGGACCTGATTTTCGGGAGACTCCCGGGAATTCCGGGAGGGTCGGCAACACTGCCATACTGTCCCCGAGAGCTGCAGCTCTGTCCCTGGCGTCCCTGGCAAGCCTAGTGAGCACCTCTCACACAGCGCCGGTAACCACCAGATCCCCTGCACTGGCGGATGCCGGCGGAGAGGCGATCATGTGGCCGGTGGAGAGGTGATCATGTGGCCGGTGGAGAGGCGATCATGTGGCCGGTGGAGAGGTGCTCCATCTGCCTGAGACGCACAAGTGTCTCATATGCTTGTGCGTCTCAGTAATTCTTGCTGCAGGGTGCCCGTGTCCGCTTCAGGGAGATGGAAAGGGTTAGGGGTTTAGTAGCGCGTATGTCTCCTGCACAAAGGGGGGGGGGGGGGGGGTGTGCGGTGCGGTGGGACGTTGCCCATAGCTACCAATTACGATTCTGTCTATTATCTTCTAGAAGGTGCAAAATAAATAAGAATAATCTGATTAGTTACTATGGGCAACATCCCATCTTCAGTAGAACTCTATTCTTAGTCAATTTAGGGGAGGTGTGCTAATGGGGTGTTGTAGCCCGTGGTCAGTTAATTGATAGCATATGATATTTAGGGGATCAATTCATAATACTGACATTTGCAATATCAAAGGGGTTAGGCTGCTTGAGGGGAGGGGTTAGGCTGCAGGAGGGGAGGGGTTAGGCTGCAGGAGGGGAGGGTTTAGACTGCAGGAGGGGAGGGGTTAGGTGGCAGGAGGGGAGGGGTTAGGCTGCAGGAGGGGAGGGGTTAGGCTGCAGGAGATGAGTTTAGGGTTAGGCTGCAGGGGGGAGGGTTAGGCTGCAGGAGGGGAGGGGTTACACTGCAGGAGGGGAGGGGTTAGGCTGCAGGAGATGAGGTTAAGGTTAGGCTGCAGGGGGGAGGGTTAGGCTGCAGGAGATGAGTTTAGGGTTAGGCTGCAGGGGAAGGGTTAGGCTGCAGGAGGGGAGGGGTTACACTGCGGGAGGGGAGGGGTTAGGCTGCAGGAGATGAGGTTAGGGTTAGGCTGCAGCAGGGGAGGGGTTAGGCTGCAGGAGAGGATGGTTAGGCTGCAGGGGTGGAGGGGTTAGGCTGCAGGAGGGGAGGCGTTAGGGTGCAGGGGGGGATTTAGGATGCAGGAGCGGCTGCGGAGGTTATGGTTAGGCTGCAGGAGAGAATGGTTAGGCTGCAGAAGGGGATTGGTTAGGCTGGAGGAGAGAAGGGGTTAGGTTGCAGGACAGGAGGGGTTATGCTGCAGGAGAGAAGGGTTATACTGCAGGAGGGGAGGGATCAGGGTGCAGTAGGGGAGGTTAGGGTTAGGCTGCAGGAGTGGAGGTTAGGGTTAGGATGCAGGAGGGGATTGGTTAGGCTGCAGGTGGGGAGGGGTCAGGGTGCAGGAGATGAGGTTAAGGTTAGGCTGCAGGAGAGGAGGGTTAGGCTGCAGGTGGGGAGGGGTTAGGCTGCAGGAGAGGAGGGTTAGGCTGCAAGTGGAGAGGGGTCAGGGCGCAGGAGATGAGGTTAGGGTTAGGCTGCAGGAGGGGATTGGTTAGGCTGCAGGAGAGGAGGGTTAGGCTGCAGGAGGGGATTGGTTTGGCTGCAGGAGAGGAGGGTTAGGCTGCAGAAGGGGAGAAGTTAGGGTGCAAGGGGAGTTAGGCTGCAGGAGGGGATTGGTTAGGCTGCAGGAGAGGAGGGTTAGACTGCAGGAGGGGAGGGGTCAGGGTGCAAGGGGAGTTAGGCTGCATGAGGGGATTGGTTAGGCTGCAGGAGGAGATTGGTTAGGCTGCAGGAGTGGAGGGTTAGTCTGCAGGAGGGGAGGGGAGGGGAGGGGTCAGGGTGCAGAAGATGAGGTTAGGGTTAGGCTGCAGGAGGGGATTGGTTAGGCAGCAGGAGAGGAGGGTTAGGCTGCAGGAGGGGAGGAGTTAGGGTGCAAGGGGAGTTAGGCTGCATGAGGGGATTGGTTAGGCTGCAGGAGGAGAGGGGCTAAGCTGCAGGAGGGGAGGGGTTATGCTGATGGACAGGAGGGTTAGGCTGCAGGGGAGGGGGTTAGGCTGCAGGAGATGAGGTTAAGGTTAGGCTGCAAGAGAGGTAGAGTATGGCCAGTCTAAAAACCTGAGTACGTCGACCCCCCAATTAGTGTACTGCATACCCTCAAACTTTGCAGAGTGCAGCGGCAGTGGAGAAGCACCTGGCCCGCGAGCCACGCGAGGGAACGCGGTACAGTAATCCTCGTCCACGTGGAACGCGGTACAGTAATCCTCGTCCACGTGGATGGTAAAGGTATACAAAAGCAAGAAAAAATCATGAAAAACTTATGTCGAACTTTCATAGCCTCGTTGAAACTTTCATGTGTCGACCATAGTCACATTGTCATTTTGATTGTGTCAACATGTTGCATATGTCGACTTTCTGCGTGTCGAGGCTACGGCATTGACTTGTCATCCGGATCCCCTTCCCATAAACAGACCACAATTGAGCAGGCTCGCACCAGGATAAATGCGCTGTATAATGGCTTTATTTCGCAGACGCGCCGCTCTCCCCTGACTGATAAAACAGAGATGTAGAGAGCGCTGAATAAACATTCGCTGAACTCCTTAAACAAGAAGGAGCCGAGGGAGGAACTGAGCCGCCACTTGGTCAAACACTAAAAGGCTATTTACCCCTGCCGAGGCCATGCCAGTAATATGTACAATATCCGGACCATGGGGTAATTCAGACACGCTCTTTGCGGGCCAAATTCGCTCCCGTTTCCGATGGTCATGCACGAACATGACGTCAGTGCCCGCCCCCTTTTCGGCCATCTCTGTCCAGAATAAAAGTAAATCTAGACTCACTTTTATCCACAAATGGTGAAAAAAATCATTCGATGTTGAGCGACCATCAAATAATTTTCCATTCGTGCGGCTGCATGCGAGTGGATGTGGAAGCGTAAATATCCGCAGCCGATATCCCCGCCATATATCAGCGCTGAGTAACACAGCATCTGTATCGGGAATCACACGAGTCTATAATCCCGCACTCTGATACTCGCGGTCTCGAGGGGAGATAAAGAAAATAAAACGGAGATCTGACTTATCCTTTTAATCGCTGACACGCGCCAGTGCCAGATTCTGCCGCTAATTAAATACAGGGACGGCGCACGCTTAATCCCATCAGCCCCCAAATGTAACGTGTGAGTTGAAGTAATTTAATTGCTGGTCGTCCTCGCCCGACCGCTGGTAACCCGTCCAGACGCACCTGGTGCCTCGGCTAACATGGCAACCACCCAGGGAGCAGAAATCTGATTGGGAAAAGATCTGCAGTGTTTGCAGAAGACGGCAGCGCTCGGCTGTGTCGCTAAGTAACGGATGTGGAATGTTTTGTCGACATTTATAAGGCTGACCTTGTCATAGGGGTGCATTCAATGCGGCCGGCGAGGGGGTTAAATGGCGGTGATTGCAAAAAAACAAGCGATCCTCGCTGTTTAACCCCCGCGCCGTCCGCTTACCCTATTCAACGCGGCAGGGAAATCCTGGCTGTCAGAGGACAGTGAGGATTCCTCCAAACAGGGAGCCCGCTGCATTTAGCCACGAGCCTCTCTGATTTAGCGGACGCACACACCGTTTCCCCGTAGCTACAAAAACCTAGGGGGGGGGGGGGGGGGGGGCGGGGCGCGTGTGCAGGGGGGTCAGATGAATACTGACCCTCTGGACTGTGACATCCCTGCTCGCTGTCACAGTTTACAGAAAGCATTGGATACACCCTATAATGTCGACATGCTTGGCAGGTTAATGATGTTGACCATGTGACATTGATGAAATATCAACATGATTAGAATATTGAAAAGATAGCTGGTGGTCTAGTGGTGACTTGTATGATCCCAGCGTGGTCCTCGGGGTCTGGGGATTACATCCTGTTGATCAGATCCTGGGCGGTTCCAGCAGTATCACCAAACTTTAACCTCTAACCTCTAACCCTTTCTTCTACCCCTAACCTCTTACCCTAACCTCTAACTCTAACATCTAACCCTAACCTCCCCCTCCTACAGTCTAACCCTAACCTCCCCCTCCCACAGTCTAACCCTAACCTCCCCTACCACAGCCTAATCCCCCTCTCCTGCAGTTTAACCCTAACCTCCCCTACCACAGCCTAATCCCCCTCTCCTGCAGCCTAATCCTAACATCCCCTCCTACAGCCTAACCATAACCTCCCCTCCCGCAGTCTAAGCCTAACCTCCCCTCCTGCAGCCTAACCCTAACCTCCCCTCCCACAGCCTAACCCACATCTCCTGCAACCTAACCCTAACCTCCCCTCCTGCAGCCTAACCCTAACCTCCCCTACTGCAGCCTAACCCTAACCCTCCCCTCCTGCAGCTTAACACTAACCTCCCCTCCCTTAGTCTAACCCTAACCTCCTGCAGCCTAACCCTAACCTCCCCTCCTGCAGCCTAACCCTAACCTCCCCTGCTTCAGCCTAACCCTAACCCTCCCCTCCTGCAGCCTAACCCTAACCTCCCCTCCTGCAGCCTAACCCTAACCTCCCCTCCTGCAGCCTAACCCTAACCCTCCCCTCCTACAGCCTAACCCTGACTTCCCCTCCTGCAGCCTAACCCTGACCTCCCCTGCTTCAGCCTAACCCTAACCTCCCCTCCTGCAGCCTAACCCTAACCTCCCCTCCTGCAGCCTAACCCTAACCTCCCCTGCTTCAGCCTAACCCTAACCTCCCCTCCTGCAGCCTAACCCTAACCTCCCCTCCTGCAGCCTAACCCTAACCTCCCCTGCTTCAGCCTAACCCTAACCTCCCCTCCTGCAGCCTAACCCTAACCTCCCCTCCTGCAGCCTAACCATAACCTCCCCTCCCACAGCCTAACCCTATCCTCCCCTCCTGCAGCCTAACACTAACCCCCTCCTGCAGCCTATGCCTAACCTCCCCTCCTGCGGCCTAACCTCCCCTCCTGCAGCCTAACCCTAACCTCCCCTCCTGCAGCCTAACCCTGACCTCCCCTCCTGCAGCCTAACCATAACCTCCCCTCCTACAGCCTAACCCTAACCTCCCCTCCTGCAGCCTAACCCTAACCTCCCCTCCTACAGTCTAACCCTGACTTACCCTCATGCAGCCTAACACTAAACTCCCTTCCCGCAACCTATCCCTAACCCTCCCGCAGCCTAACCCTAACCTCCTGCAGCCTAACCCTAACCTCCTCTCCTGCAGCCTAACCCTAACCTTCCCTCCTGCAGCCTAACCCTAACCTCCCCTCCTGCAGCCTAACCCTAACCTCCCCTGCTTCAGCCTAACCCTAACCTCCCCTCCTGCAGCCTAACCCTAACCTCCCCTCCTGCAGCCTAACCATAACCTCCCCTCCCGCAGCCTAACCCTAACCTCCCCTCCCGCAGCCTAACCCTAACCTTCCCTCCTGCAGCCTAACCCTAACCTCCCCTCCTGCAGCCTAACCCTAACCTCCCCTGCTTCAGCCTAACCCTAACCTCCCCTCCTGCAGCCTAACCCTAACCTCCCCTCCTGCAGCCTAACCATAACCTCCCCTGCTTCAGCCTAACCCTAACCTCCCCTCTCGCAGCCTAACCCTAACCTCCCCTCCTGCAGCCTAACCCTAACCTCCCACAGCCTAACCCTAACCTCCCCTCCAGCACCCTAACCTCCCCTCCTGCAGCCTAACCCTAACCTCCCCTCCTGCAGCCTAACCCTAACCTCCCCTCCTGCAGCCTAACCCTAACCTCCTGAAGCCTAACCCTAACCTCCTCTCCTGCAGCCTAATCCTAACCTCCCCTCCTGCAGCCTAACTCTAACCTCCCCTCCTGCAGCCTAACCCTAACCTCCCCTCCTGCAGCCTAACCTTAACCTCCCCTCCTGCGGCCTAACCCTAACCTCCCCTCCTGCAGCCTAACCCTAACCCTCCCCTCCTAAAGTCTAACCCTGACTTCCCCTCATGCAGCCTAACCCTAACCTCCCCTCCTGCAGCCTAACCTCCCCTCCTGCAGCCTAACCCTAACCTCCCCTCCCACAGCCTAACCCTAACCTCCCCTCCCACAGCCTAACCCTAACCTCCCCTCCTACAGCCTAACCCTAACCTCCCCTCCTGCAGCTTAACCCTAACCTCCCCTCCTACAGCCTATCCCTAACCCTCCTGCAGCCTGACCCTTATCTCCCCTGCTGCAGCCTAACCCTAACCCTCCCCTCCTAAAGTCTAACCCTGACTTCCTCTCATGCAGCCTAACCCTACCCTCCCCTTCTGCAGCCTAACCCTAATCTCCCCTTTTACAGCCTAACCCTAACCTCCCCTCCCGCAGCCTATCCCTAACCCTCCTGCAGCCTATCCCTAACCCTCCTGCAGCCTATCCCTAACCCTCCTGCAGCCTGACCCTTACCTCCCCTGCTGCAGCCTAACCATAACGTCTCCCTTAGATTTGGGTGAGGTGTGTTCAAATGGAGATCTTAGAGTAGCTATAAAGCAGCCAGTATTTACCCTGCACAGCAAAAAATAATTCACCAAAATCAGCCATCAGCCCCCTGCAACGCAGCATGGTTTTGCCCCATTAGAGACACATATGCTGTGTGATCAACTTTGAATTCTCTATCACACAGAAGGGGCCGCACTGCAATAATGTCACCTATACAGATTATACCAGTACTCCAAGCGGAGTCGCTGTGTCAGGTGACCTCTCATTTCCCAGACATCATAAATCATCAATCTCAGGAAATGAACAGCGCAGAGACAGCCCAGATCTTGTCTGTGCCCTGTGACTCCAACACAAATCCCAGCTTTAATGTTCTCTTATCACCGACGAACAGTTCCAATCTCATGTGGACGGCAATGTCTGCTAGAGCCTTCTGCACTTGCGCTCGGTTGAGGAACACTGACGTGCATTCCCCTCACCGGACAGCGATCCACTGGAGATTCGGTAGGGATGGCCATCGACCATCGATGATTGGAACTCATTGATGCTTTATGGTCGATGTCGAATACTTTTGCCATTGATGGCAGAGAACCGTATGGTTTCCTTCCATTGATGACACAGCTAATCTGACATTTTGCTTTTGCTGGCACACGGACCATAGCCGTGTTTTGATTGGCCCACAGTCCAATCAGTCAAAAGATGACCATCAATAGGTAAAAATATCGCATAGTTTATCACTATCGATTCGTAAACACAGAGGCATGCTGAGCCAGTGGCTGTGTCCTTGGAGCAGAGGTTGCCCTGCGCAGTCCCCGTGCATGCCCCTCCTCCCAGCTGCTGACGCAGGTGAGTAGACTCCAGGGAGATAAGACCGCTGGCAGGTGCCCATTGTGACATTTTTACATTGCCGATGCAGGATTTCTAAGACCAAAATGTTTTACAAGAGTGCAGTGTGGGCAATGTGGGCACTATGTACCCATTATATATATGCCACTGGTAATATCGCCAGAAAGGATGATGAGTGTGAGGTTCTATAGCACACGCAATGCCGATGTTCACATATAGTGTGCGCACAAAAAAGCGCTGCTGCAATAGGGACACATGGTAGCAGAAATGTGGCAGAAAAGTGTTGGGCGTTCCAGTTCTGTTGGTGTCATGGACGCGTCGGTGCTACTGGAGGCGTAGGAGGCATAGTCAGATGGAGAAACTGCACAGTCCCCAGTCTGGTGGTCTCACTGATGGCCTGTGATGTAAAGCAGGTCCTTTACTTCCTCCTCTATTACACCTATGTATCCGGGCAGCCTCTGTCACTAGGGAGGCGTACGCAGCACACCTACGTATCCGAGCAGCCTCTGTCACTAGGGAGGCGTACGCAGCACACCTACGTATCCAGACAGCCTCTGTCACTAGGGAGAGGTACACAGCACACCTACGTATCCAGGCAGCCTCTGTCACTAGGGAGAAGTATGCAGCACACCTATGTATCCGGGCAGCCTCTGTCACTAGGGAGAGGTACACACCACCCCTACGTATCCGGGCAGCCTCTGTCACTAGGGAGAGGTACACAGCACACCTACGTATCCGGGCAGCCTCTGTCACTAGGGAGAGGTACACAGCACACCTACGTATCCGGGCAGCCTCTGTCACTAGGGAGGGGTACGCAGCACACCTACGTATCCGGGCAGCCTCTGTCACTAGGGAGGGGTACGCAGCACACCTACCTATCCGGGCAGCCTCTGTCACTAGGCAGGGGTACACAGCACACCTACCTATCCGGGCAGCCTCTGTCACTAGGGAGAGGTACACAGCACACCTACCTATCCGGGCAGCCTCTGTCACTAGGGAGGGGTACACAGCACACCTATGTATCCGGGCAGCCTCTGTCACTAGGGAAAGGTACGCAGCACAGCTACCTACCCGGGCAGCCTCTGTCACTAGGGAGAGGTACACAGCACACCTATGTATCCGGGCAGCCTCTGTCCCTAGGGAGAGGCACACAGCACACCTACGTATCCGGGAGCCTCTGTCACTATTGAGAGGTACACAGCACACCTACGTATCCGGGCAGTCTCTGTCACTAGGGAGAGGTACACAGCACACCTACGTATCCGGGCAGCCTCTGTCACTAGGGAGAGGTACACAGCACACCTACGTATCCGGGCAGCCTCTGTCACTAGGGAGGGGTACATAGCACACCTACCTATCCGGGCAGCCTCTGTCACTAGGGAGAGGTACACAGCACACCTACGTATCCGGGAGCCTCTGTCACTAGGGAGGGGTACACAGCACACCTACCTATCCGGGCAGCCTCTGTCACTAGGGAGGGGTACACAGCACACCTACGTATCCGGGCAGCCTCTGTCACTAGGGAGAGGTACACAGCACACCTATGTATCCGGGCAGCCTCTGTCACTAGGGAGAGGTACGCAGCACACCTACCTATCCGGGCAGCATATGTCAATAGGGAGGGGTACGCAGCACACCTACCTATCTGGGCAGCCTCTGTCACTAGGGAGGGGTACACAGCACACCTATGTATCCGGGCAGCCTCTGTCACTAGGGAGGGGTACACAGCACACCTATGTATCCGGGCAGCCTCTGTCACTAGGGAGAGGTACGCAGCACACCTACGTATCCGGGCAGCCTCTGTCACTAGGGAGGGGTACGCAGCACACCTACCTATCGGGGCAGCCTCTGTCACTAGGGAGAAGGACGCAGCACACCTACGTATCCGGGCAGCCTCTGTCACTAGGGAGGGGTACGCAGCACACCTACCTATCCGGGCAGCCTCTGTCACTAGGGAGGGGTACACAGCACACCTACGTATCCGGGCAGCCTCTGTCACTAGGGAGAGGTACGCAGCACACCTACGTATCCGGGCAGCCTCTGTCACTAGGGAGGGGTACGCAGCACACCTACCTATCCGGGCAGCCTCTGTCACTAGGGAGGGGTACACAGCACACCTACGTATCCGGTCAGCCTCTGTCACTAGGGAGGGGTACGCAGCACACCTACCTATCGGGGCAGCCTCTGTCACTAGGGAGAAGGACGCAGCACACCTACGTATCCGGGCAGCCTCTGTCACTAGGGAGGGGTACACAGCACACCTACGTATCCGGGCAGCCTCTGTCACTAGGGAGGGGTACACAGCACACCTACGTATCCGGGCAGCCTCTGTCACTAGGGAGAGGTACACAGCACACCTATGTATCCGGGCAGCCTCTGTCACTAGGGAGAGGTACACAGCACACCTATGTATCCGGGCAGCCTCTGTCACTAGGGAGAGGTACACAGCACACCTACGTATCCGGGCAGCCTCTGTCACTAGGGAGGGGTACACAGCACACCTACGTATCCGGGAGCCTCTGTCACTAGGGAGAGGTACACAGCACACCTACGTATCCGGGCAGCATCTGTCACTAGGGAGAGGTACACAGCACACCTACGTATCCGGGCAGCATCTGTCACTAGGGAGAGGTACGCAGCACACCTACCTATCCGGGCAGCCTCTGTCACTAGGGAGAGGTACACAGCACACCTATGTATCCGGGCAGCCTGTATCACTAGGGAGGGGTACACAGCACACCTACCTATCCGGGCAGCCTCTGTCACTAGGGAGGGGTACACAGCACATCTACCTACCCGGGCAGCCTCTGTCACTAGGGAGGGGTACACAGCACACCTACCTATCCGGGCAGCCTCTGTCACTAGGGAGGGGTACACAGCACAGCTACCTATCTGGGCAGCCTCTGTCACTAGGGAGGGGTACACAGCACACCTACCTATCCAGGCAGCCTCTGTCACCAGGGAGAGGTACGCAGCACACCTACGTATCCGGGCAGCCTCTGTCACTAGGGAGAGGTACACAGCACACCTACCTATCCGGGAGCCTCTGTCACTAGGGAGAGGTACGCAGCACACCTACGTATCCGGGAGCCTCTGTCACTAGGGAGGGGTACACAGCACACCTACCTATCCAGGCAGCCTCTGTCACCAGGGAGAGGTACACAGCACACCTACGTATCCGGGCAGCCTCTGTCACTAGGGAGAGGTACACAGCACACCTATGTATCCGGGCAGCCTCTGTCACTAGGGAGAGGTACGCAGCACACCTACCTATCCGGGCAGCCTCTGTCACTAGGGAGGGGTACACAGCACACCTACGTATCCGGGCAGCATATGTCAATAGGGAGGGGTACGCAGCACACCTACCTATCTGGGCAGCCTCTGTCACTAGGGAGGGGTACACAGCACACCTATGTATCCGGGCAGCCTCTGTCACTAGGGAGGGGTACACAGCACACCTATGTATCCGGGCAGCCTCTGTCACTAGGGAGAGGTACGCAGCACACCTACGTATCCGGGCAGCCTCTGTCACTAGGGAGGGGTACGCAGCACACCTACCTATCGGGGCAGCCTCTGTCACTAGGGAGAAGGACGCAGCACACCTACGTATCCGGGCAGCCTCTGTCACTAGGGAGGGGTACGCAGCACACCTACCTATCCGGGCAGCCTCTGTCACTAGGGAGGGGTACACAGCACACCTACGTATCCGGGCAGCCTCTGTCACTAGGGAGAGGTACGCAGCACACCTACGTATCCGGGCAGCCTCTGTCACTAGGGAGGGGTACGCAGCACACCTACCTATCCGGGCAGCCTCTGTCACTAGGGAGGGGTACACAGCACACCTACGTATCCGGTCAGCCTCTGTCACTAGGGAGGGGTACGCAGCACACCTACCTATCGGGGCAGCCTCTGTCACTAGGGAGAAGGACGCAGCACACCTACGTATCCGGGCAGCCTCTGTCACTAGGGAGGGGTACACAGCACACCTACGTATCCGGGCAGCCTCTGTCACTAGGGAGGGGTACACAGCACACCTACGTATCCGGGCAGCCTCTGTCACTAGGGAGAGGTACACAGCACACCTTTGTATCCGGGCAGCCTCTGTCACTAGGGAGAGGTACACAGCACACCTATGTATCCGGGCAGCCTCTGTCACTAGGGAGAGGTACACAGCACACCTACGTATCCGGGCAGCCTCTGTCACTAGGGAGGGGTACACAGCACACCTACGTATCCGGGAGCCTCTGTCACTAGGGAGAGGTACACAGCACACCTACGTATCCGGGCAGCATCTGTCACTAGGGAGAGGTACACAGCACACCTACGTATCCGGGCAGCATCTGTCACTAGGGAGGGGTACACAGCACACCTACGTATCCGGGCAGCCTCTGTCACTAGGGAGAGGTACGCAGCACACCTACCTATCCGGGCAGCCTCTGTCACTAGGGAGAGGTACACAGCACACCTATGTATCCGGGCAGCCTGTGTCACTAGGGAGGGGTACACAGCACACCTACCTATCCGGGCAGCCTCTGTCACTAGGGAGGGGTACACAGCACATCTACCTTCCCGGGCAGCCTCTGTCACTAGGGAGGGGTACACAGCACACCTACCTATCCGGGCAGCCTATGTCACTAGGGAGGGGTACACAGCACAGCTACCTATCTGGGCAGCCTCTGTCACTAGGGAGGGGTACACAGCACACCTACCTATCCAGGCAGCCTCTGTCACCAGGGAGAGGTACGCAGCACACCTACGTATCCGGGCAGCCTCTGTCACTAGGGAGAGGTACACAGCACACCTACCTATCCGGGAGCCTCTGTCACTAGGGAGAGGTACGCAGCACACCTACGTATCCGGGAGCCTCTGTCACTAGGGAGGGGTACACAGCACACCTACCTATCCGGCAGCCTCTGTCACTAGGGAGGGGTACACAGCACACCTACGTATCCGGGCAGCCTCTGTCACTAGGGAGAAGGACGCAGCACACCTACGTATCCGGGCAGCCTCTGTCACTAGGGAGGGGTACACAGCACACCTACCTACCCGGGCAGCCTCTGTCACTACGGAGGGGTACACAGCACACCTATGTATCCGGCAGCCTCTGTCACTAGGGAGAGGTACGCAGCACACCTATGTATCCGGGCAGCCTCTGTCACTAGGGAGGGGTACACAGCACACCTACCTATCCGGGCAGCCTCTGTCACTAGGGAGAGGTACACAGCACACCTACGTATCCGGGCAGCCTCTGTCACTAGGGAGGGGTACACAGCACACCTACCTACCCGGGCAGCCTCTGTCACTACGGAGGGGTACACAGCACACCTATGTATCCGGGCAGCCTCTGTCACTAGGGAGGGGTACACAGCACACCTACCTATCGGGGCAGCCTCTGTCACTAGGGAGGGGTACACAGCACACCTACCTATCCGGGCAGTCTCTGTCACTAGGGAGAGGTACGCAGCACACCTACGTATCCGGGCAGCCTCTGTCACTAGGGAGGGGTACACAGCTCACCTACCTATCCGGCAGCCTCTGTCACTAGGGAGAGGTACGCAGCACACCTACGTATCCGGGAAGCCTCTGTCACTAGGGAGGGGTACACAGCACACCTACGTATCCGGGAGCCTCTGTCACTAGGGAGGGGTACACAGCACACCTACCTATCCGGGCAGCCTCTGTCACTAGGGAGGGGTACACAGCACACCTATGTATCCGGGCAGCCTCTGTCACTAGGGAGGGGTTCACAGCACACCTACGTATCCGGGCAGCCTCTGTCACTAGGGAGGGGTACACAGCACACCTACGTATCCGGGCAGCCTCTGTCACTAGGGAGGGGTACGCAGCACATCTACGTATCCGGGCAGCCTCTGTCACTAGGGAGGGGTACACAGCACACCTACCTATCCGGGCAGCCTCTGTCACTAGGGAGGGGTACACAGCACACCTACGTATCCGGGAGCCTCTGTCACTAGGGAGGGGTACACAGCACACCTACGTATCCGGGCAGCCTCTGTCACTAGGGAGAGGTGCACAGCACACCTACGTATCCGGGCAGCCTCTGTCACTAGGGAGAGGTACACAGCACACCTACGTATCCGGGCAGCCTCTGTCACTAGGGAGGGGTACACAGCACACCTACCTATCCGGGCAGCCTCTGTCACTAGGGAGGGGTACACAGCACACCTATGTATCCGGGCTGCCTCTGTCACTAGGGAGGGGTACACAGCACACCTACCTATCCGGGCAGCCTCTGTCACTAGGGAGGGGTACACAGCACACCTACGTATCCGGGCAGCCTCTGTCACTAGGGAGGGGTACGCAGCACACCTACGTATCTGGGCAGCATCTGTCACTAGGGAGGGGTACACAGCACACCTACCTATCCGGGCAGCCTCTGTCACTAGGGAGGGGTACACAGCACACCTACCTATCTGGACAGCCTCTGTCACTAGGGAGAGGTATACAGCACACCTACCTATCCGGGCAGCCTCTGTCACTAGGGAGGGGTACACAGCACACCTATGTATCCGGGCAGCCTCTGTTACTAGGGAGGGGTACACAGCACACCTACGTATCTGGGCAGCATCTGTCACTAGGGAGGGGTACACAGCACACCTACCTATCCGGGCAGCCTCTGTGACTAGGGAGGGGTACACAGCACACCTACCTATCCGGACAGCCTCTGTCACTAGGGAGAGGTATACAGCACACCTACCTATCCGGGCAGCCTCTGTCACTAGGGAGGGGTACACAGCACACCTACCTATCGGGACATCCCTCTATTATCATCCACTAGGCAATAATACAGTACATTATATATCAGAGCCTGTAAATAGCACACATAATATAACACACACACCCTTGTCTCGGTGAGTCTGTATTATCACCCTCCCACCATTTGTTGAGGCCAGGCAGGAGGTTCTGCAGAATCTATACTGAGGGACATTTCTTCGCCTGATCCTATGAGTTTCTCCCAATCCTTATCGACTCCCTGTCGGCAGCGACGGCCTGTTGCGTGTAACTTAATTATTTGTTATGACTTGTTATTGACTGTCAGATGTCAGCGGATGTCTAATTGCCTTTCCCAGTGCAGGGTGGGGGGTTGGTGGAATTGGGAGGGGGTGCTTGGCGAGAAGAGCAGTCTGTATACTAGGAGTTTCTATGGTAACCTATCTGACTACGGTGTCTCTGTGCAATGATGGTCACCCAGCCCGCAATAGCAATGAGTACAGTGGGCTTCCAGGAGCAGAGCCCACCCTGGTGATCAGGGAAGGGGGGGTTGACTCCCCTCTCCTCCCAGCTGCTGCTTCTCTCGCAGACACATGTTGCTGATGCCTCCATGCAGAACACTTGTGAGACTAGACGACACCCTGGATTGATGCTGGCAGATTCTGGGGGGGTGGGGGACCTCAGAGTTCATTAGGGTCCATTTGCTGGGTCCAGCTCTCCTGGTTGTGTCACCTGCACTTGTGCCCTTCACTGTAGACTCACATCTTCCTATAACAGCAATCAGAGGACCTGTGGAGAAGTGCACCTGTATCCTGCCATCTCTCCTATCCAGGACCCTCTCGGAGGTGTTTGGGGGGTGGGCACTTGTTGCAACCGTCCCCTCTGCAGACAAGGTCCAGTTTGCTCCTCAGAAGACAGGAGATCCCTTCTTCCCATTCTAGCAAGTCTGGTGCCCCTGCTGCACTGAGACCTCCGATAGCCCGCCGGTGTGACAGTAGCCAAGGTGAGTGGCCCCTGGTAGGTGTAGACCCTCCATTGGGCTCTGTCTGTCCTCTGCTTTCTCTTCTGCTGCTGTTACTATGTATAATTGCCTTTTGCATGTGTTCCCTAAAATGTGCGTTGGCTCTGATCCTCTGAATGGTGTTACCTGAGCAGCATCAGGGGACCAGAGTGGGAGGCCCCAGTGATGTGTAAGGGGTTCATAATGTTGTGTAATTCAGGTTCCTCTTGCCCTTGTTCTGGGTTATGGTCTCAGACTCTATGGTCTGCTGCAGCTGTTGGGAACTCTCCGAGGTGCTGAATTCAACCCCATTCATTACTAGCACCAACCTTAATGGCTCTTTCATATCTGCACATTGATTTCCTGTACTTTAAATCACACCCTTGAATTAAGATAATTAAAAGGCGGCTGTTCCAGTAGCAAAGTGCTTCAGGGTCTTAAGTAACTCCGACGTCTTACCAGGAATCCAGCTGCTGGTAGAAGATGGGGTCACCTGGAAATTCCTTGTATTGTGTTTTTTCTGTATAAATAGGGATGGCTATATGTAACTGTCAGGTAGCGCTGCCTTATGGACTGGCAGAGCAGGCTGGGATTTGTAGTGTCACAATGGCTAGATAATTGCTGACTGCTGGTGACTTAATGGGGCCTTACACTAAATGGAATGTGTTTGTTTTTGTGTGATAGTTAATGTCTTATGGATTGTACCTGGATCTTCAGAGTATACTGTAGGTGCACCCAGAACAGCATTGCCTGAGGTGTAAAGTAGCATCATCATTATCAGTAAGAGTTCCTTCTGTGTTATCTGCTGCCTTCCAAATAGTGTCATTACATCCATCTATCTATCTATATATCTATCTATCTATCTATCTATCTGTCTATCTGTCTGTCTGTCTGTCTGTCATCTGTCTATCTATCTATCTATCTATCTATCTATCTATCTATCTATCTATCTATCTATCTATCTACATATCTATCTATCTATCTATCTATCTATCTATCTATCAACAGATCTATCTATCTACCAACAGATCTATCTATCTATCAACAGATCTATTGATCTATCTGTCTGTCTATCTGTTTATCTATCTATCTATCTATCTACCTATCTACCTATCTATCAATCAACAGATCTATCTATCTATCTATCTATCTATCTATCTACATATCTATCTACATATCTATCTACATATCTATCTATCAACAGATCTATCTATCTATGCAGGGGCGGATTGGCCATTGTATCTACCGGGAACTTTCCCGGGAGGCCGACACTACAGAGAGGCCGCCGCTGCTGAAAGGTGCGCATGCGCACACTCACAGTCACGAATTTAGAGTGACAGCCTGGGACTGAGGCCGGGGCTGCTCAGCCGCTCAGTCTGCGGCAGGAGGCTTCGCCCACGGTGTGGGCCGACATCCTCATTGGTGGGTGGCTGCCGTCCGTCATAGATAGTGGCCCGCCTCCCCCCCCCCCCCCCCCCCCCCGCCCGATATATCGAATGCTGTTTCCGATGGCCGCGAGTAACAGAGCAGAGTAACAGTGTGCTGTGCAGCTGCATTGAGCTGCAGATACAGCCACTGACAGGCAGGGGGAGCACCTCTCAGACTGATGACGTCAGCCTGAGAGTGGAGAGAGACGAAGAGCAGCAGCGCTGTGGCCGGGGTGCAGCATTCGGAAAGAATCATGTAAGTCACACTGTGGGCGCTGGGGATGCCAACACTGGTTGGCAACCCTGTTAGGGAATGATCAAAGTACACTGGTGGTGGGGGCCGCCGGGGGTGGGGGGGCAGGGAGGGAGGGGAGAGAGATTCTGTGTATATGTGCCATGCCTGCATATGGGAGGAAGGGGGGTCTGTGACTCCCTGCTGTCTGCATTAGGGCAGACAGACTCACTGTGATAACTCAGATCCCCCTCCAGCTCAGCCCCCCCCATAGGCAGACATGTGACATATTCAGACCCCCCCCCCCATAGGCATATCAGACATAAAAATGTGTGCCTATGGGGTGGGGGGAGAATGAGCTGTGCTGGAGGGATGTGACATGTCTGTCTATAGGGGCTGTGCTGGAGGGGTATGTGACATGTCTGCCTATGGGGTGGGGGTGGGGGCTGTGCTGGAGGGCCTGTGGCATGTGAATATGTGTCTGCATATTTGTGGGGGGCTGTGCTGGAGGGGGATCTGATTATGTGACATGTCTGCCTATGAGGGTGAGGGATGTACTCAGGCCCGGCAACAGGCACGGTCCAAGGGTACAGCTGACCCAGGCCCCTGCGTTCTCAGGGGCCCCAAAGCATGGCTGCGGCGATGATGCACTCAGCCGCCTACACAGCACCCTACTCAGCCGACCGCCCACTCAACCCTCCTACCGTGCAAGTTCCTTCACCCACAACCCAGCTACACTGTGGGCATTACATGTATAGGCGTCATTACTACTGCGGGCATTATGTGTATAAGTAGTGTTACTACTGCGGGCGTTATGTGTATAAGTATCGTTACTACTGTGGGCGTTATGTGTATAAGTAGTGTTACTACTGCGGGCGTTATGTGTATAAGTATCGTTACTACTGTGGGCATTATGTGTATAAGTATCATTACTACTGCTGGCATTATGTGTATAAGTATCGTTACTACTGCTGCCGTTATGTGTATAAGTATCGTTACTACTGTGGGCATTACGTGTATAAGTATCGTTACTACTGCGGGCGTTATGTGTATAAATATCGTTACTACTGCTGGCGTTATGTGTATAAGTATCGTTACTACTGTGGGCGTTATGTGTACAAGCGTCGTTACTACTGTGGGCATTATGTGTATAAGTATCGTTACTACTGTGGGCATTACGTGTATAAGTATTGTTACTACTGTAGGCGTTATGTGTATAAGTATCGTTACTACTGCGGGTGTTATGTGTATAAGTATCGTTACTACTGTGGGCGTTATGTGTATAAGTATCGTTATTACTGCTGGCGTTATGTGTATAAGCATTGTTACTACTGCTGGCGTTATGTGTATATGCATTGTTACTACTGCTGGCGTTATGTGTATAAGCGTAGTTTCTACTGTGGGCATTATGTGTATAAGTATCGTTACTACTGCGGGTGTTATGTGTATAAGCGTTGTTACTACTGTGTGCGTTACGTGTATAAGTATATGCCCAAATGTTATTTCATATTATTTATTGTTACACAATAAATTGTATATTGGACATTTATTCTGCTCAATATTTTTTTTCATTGGTCTGTAACCAATTATTTGGAAACCCCCCTTTTAAAATCCTGTTTGCCACTGCCTATACCTTGTTAGTAAGCAGCGCTGCAGCAGTACACAGCATCAGTGTCTGCTCTGATGCACTGCAGCACTAAATTAGTTATAATAAATAAGTGTGCTGTACGCCCCAATATTTTTATTTAATTTATTTACCATTTTTTAAATACGTTCTTGGAAGTGGCATATTCAATAATATGGGACGAGGAACTTTTGTCACTCAAGCTGTTGTTGAAATACACTTAACAACATGTCAGTTTTGCTATTAAAACTGTTGCAAGGCATGCTGGAATGTGTAGTTCAACAACAGCTGGAGTGCCAAAGGTTCCTCACTCATACTGTATATTCCAAAATGTTTTCCTTTGATAGGGCCTGGGCCAATTATCATTACTGTGGGTGTTAGAGTCAGAGGAGAGTGCAAAATACCTATATGCCCTATATATCCTGTCTCTGCAGATGGGGGCCCCTTCAAAACCTTGCTATGGGGCCCTAAAAAGTTCTGGTTACGGCCTTGAGCTGCCCCTTCCAAAAATGTCTGCTGGTCATAGAGGAGGGCTGCAGCGTATGGCGAGCCGCACCAACTTCTACTCCCATGTGCCTTTGTGGAGTCAGTCTGTCTTCAGGCACTGAGCAACAGCCACCACCCTCCTATATCCAGTCTCCACCGCAGAACACCAAGCTCAGACCCCAGAGCTGTAATCCCCCTGGGCAACAAGCATGTAACACCCCCCCCCCCCCATGGCAAGGAGTATAAATCCCCTGACATCAATCATGTAATCCACTGGGAATGAGGATGTATATCCTGGCAACAAGCATGCAACCCCTGACATTGCATATGTAGCCCCTAATATTGGGCATGTAGGTAAGTGGCCCTTATGTGGCATAATATGTGATGAGCATTACAGTGTATGGTATAATGTGTAATGGGCATTATGGCATGTTGTATCGTATGTAAGGGGCATTTTTGTGTGTGGTATAATGTGTAATAGCATTACAGTGTGCAGTGTAATGTGTAATGGGAATCATGGTGTGTGAATGTGTAATGAGCATTACAGTGTGTGAATGTATAATGGGCACTAGTGTGTAATGGGCTTTAAATTTGAAGTAAACAAAACAAGCCACAATGTGTTTTTTTTTGTGTGTGTTAGGGGGCCCAAACCATATTTTTGAACCTGGGCCTACAACTCGCTTGTTCCGCCTCTGTGGGGACCAGTGCAGTGGATAGCGCTGCTGCATGCGGCGTGGACGGCTGCTGATCGGCAATGGCCGGGGACTCATTTTTATTTTATTTTATATAACATACATGGCCTGGAGAGGAGGCAGGACAGTAGCCGCTTGGAGAGAGGCCGCATCCAGTAGCAGGCAGGGCACTGTTCGCCGGGGAGTGCACTGGGAGGAGGCGGGGCAGCGGACTCTGGAGTGAAAGTCTCACTCTGAGTCTGTGATTGTATGTGTGTTGGGACGTCATGACGTCACCGCGCACATTACAAGAGGCGCAAACTGTGCTGGGGCAGGGTGGGAGGATCAGAACGGAAGAAGCCTGTGTTGCACAGCAGTTGGAGTCCTCAGTTGTGGCTCCTGCTCCCCTGAGTCCGCTCACAGCAGCAGAAGACTGCTCTCAGCAGTCCAATGGCTGTGGCATCAACTAACTGTGCACTAGCATGAGAGAGGGATGGGATCAATAGGAACAGTGTATGCATGCATGTATGTATGTATGAGAGTTGCGGTGTTGTATGTAAGACAGCGGTTTATGTATGAGATTGGTGTGTGTGTAAGAGAGTGGCAGTGTATGTATTAGAACGGTGTATGTATGTATGAGAGTTGCGGTTTGGTATGTAAGACAGCGTTGTATGTATGAGATTGGTGTGTGTATGAGAGTGGCAGTGTATGTATTAGAACGGTGTATGTATGTATGAGAGTTGCGGTGTTGTATGTAAGACTGCGGTGTATGTATGAGATTGGTGTGTGTGTATGAGAGTCGCAGTGTATGTATTAGAACGGTGTATGTATGTATGTAGAAGAGTTGCGGTGTTGTATGTAAGACAGCGGTGTATGTATGAGATTGGTGTGTGTATGAGAGTGGCAGTGTATGTATTAGAACTATGTATGTATGAGAGTGGCGGTGTTGTATGTAAGACATCGGTGTATGTATGAGATTGGTGTGTGTGTGTATGAGAGTGGCAGTGTATGTATTAGAACGGTGTATGTATGTAGGAGAGTTGCGGTGTTGTATGTAAGACAGCGGTGTATGTATAAGATTGGTGTGTGTATGAGAGTGGCAGTGTATGCATGTATGTATGTATGTATGTATGTATGAGAGTTGCGGTGTTGTATGTAAGACAGCGGTGTATTATGAGATTGGTGTGTGTATGAGAGTGGCAGTGTATGTATTAGAACGGTGTATGTATGTAGGAGAGTTGCGGTGTTGTATGTAAGACAGCGGTTTATGTATGAGATTGGTGTGTGTATGAGAGTGGCAGTGTATGCATGCATGTATGTATGTAGGAGAGTTGCGGTGTTGTATGTAAGACAGCGGTGTATGTATGAGATTGGTGTGTGTATGAGAGTGGCAGTGTATGTATTAGAACGGTGTATGTATGTATGAGAGTTGCGGTGTTGTATGTAAGACAGCGGTTTATGTATGAGATTGGTGTGTGTATGAGAGTGGCAGTGTATGTATTAGAACGGTGTACTGTATGTATGAGAGTGGCGGTGTTGTATGTAAGACATCGGTGTATTATGAGATTGGTGTGTGTATGAGAGTGGCAGTGTATGTATTAGAACGATGTATGTATGCATGTATGTATGAGAGTTGCGGTGTTGTATGTAAGACATCGGTGTATGTATGAGATTGGTGTGTGTATAAGCGTGGCAGTGTATGCATGTATGTATGTATGAGAGTTGCGGTGTTGTATGTAAGACAGCGGTTTATGTATGAGATTGGTGTGTGTATGACAGTGGCGGTGTATGTATGTATGTATGTATGAGAGTGGTGGTGTATGTATGTATTTATGTATGAGAGTGGCGGTGTATGTATGAGAGTGGCGGTGTATGTATGTATGGTCAAGAGTGGCGGAGTATGTATGAGAGCGATTTATGTTTTAATACAGGATTACGGTTAAAAAAAAGTCTGCAGTAAGTTGCTTTGTGGACTAGCATGAAAATCATAGGTAACACTATCAACGGTTCTTGTACGGCATTAGCCATAGTGCCGTAGTGTAGTTGTTAGTTGGGGGGTCTGGGGGCCTGGCACCAGCAAGCCTGGCAGGCCATTGTTGCATGTGGTATACTATGTAATGGGTGTGTGACGTGTCATAGGCATTATGGTGTGATTTTTTGGGGGAGCGCCTGCGGCGCGCACTATCCCAGTTATCCCTGCTTTACAAAAATGAGTAAAGCCCTGACATGATGTGTAATGTGCATTACGGGGTGTGGCATTCGTTTTGCCTGTCAACAATTTATCTAAGTATAGTGATGTAATAATCCCGCCTGATGTAATGTTGGCTCCACCCCTTATTGATTTGTTGCCGCCCACATGAGGCCACTTTCAGAAATTTTCCAGGGCCACTTTTAGTTCCCAATCCGCCCCTGTATCTATCTATCTATCTATCTATCTATCTATCAATCAATCAACAGATCTATCTATTTATCTATCTATCTATCTATCTATCTAGCTATCTATCAACAGATCTATCTATCTTATCTATCTATCTATCTATCTATCTATCTATCTATCTATCTATCTACATATCTATCTATCAACAGATCTATCTATCTATCTATCTATCTATCTATCTATCTATCTATCAACAGATCTATCTATTTATCTATCTATCTATCTAGCTATCTATCAACAGATCTATCTATCTTATCTATCTATCTATCTACATATCTATCTACATATCTATCTATCTATCAACAGATCTATCTATCTATCAACAGATCTATCTATCTATCTATCTATCTATCTATCTATCTATCTATCTATCTATCTATCAACAGATCTATCTATCTATCTACATATCTATCTACCAACAGATCTATCTATCTATCTATATATCTATCTATCTATCAACAGATCTATCTGTCTATCGATCGGTATCTCTATCTATCGCTCTATCTATCCGTATCTCTCTCTCTCTTATATATATATATATATATATATATATATATATATGTATGTCTATCTATCTATTTTTATCTATCTTTCTATTTGTATCTATCTATCTATCTATCTATCTATCTATCTATCCATCCATCTCTCTCTCTCTCTCTCTCTCTCTCTCTCTCTATCTATCTATATTCCACTGAGGGGCATGGAGCACTTTTGGGTGAATTCCGTCCACCGTAAGGTGCAGCCATTGCCGCCATGACTCGTACCCATGAGATCATTGCGTCTTATTGGACCAGCCCCCCATGTATGGAGAAGGAGGGGGAGAGTTTACCCCATAACAGCAATTTGCAAATGTATTCAAAGTATTTACTTTTTGCAACCTGAAGATGACAGAGGTGTAATTAGAATGTTCCGTTGGAAGAATCTGCGGTTTATAATAGTTACATCGGAGAGATAGAAGACGACGTTTCCCCGATATATATTATACAGCCTCAGGTCTTAACAATCTCCTAAATATTTTACCAAATAAAGTTATTCTGTACAATGCGCCTTCTCCCATGATGCAATGTTGTTACCAGCCAGATTGCCAATGCTGGAAATAACACCCTATAAAATTCACTTTGCCGCCTAATTGCTCCCTAGTAATTTGCTCCCACCCCTCCTGTGCCTTTGACGTAAATGCTACTCAAACGCACTTAAACTTCCTGTGAAATTGCTCAGCGTGCAGCGGCGTCTTAAACTCCCAAATTTAATATGTCCTCTGGCGACGAGATCACCGAACGACAGATCTCGTACTGCAGGAAACGTCCCCAGTTTTATAGCTGTTGTCCCTTGTAGTGGCGGAGAGGGGGAGGGGGGAGGCTGGGGAAATTTCCGTGACACATCACCTGTTTGTTTATGTCTCAGTTAAACGGTTTCTCTTCTCAATTCTTTTCTTTCCTGCGATAAAGTCTACGCTGTGTATACTTTGTCTATGATCTGTATACGACACCTGTGTATTAGGTACAAAAGACCGAACATTGAAAGTAATTCATTTGCTGTGTTCTTAGCTTGGGGATTGTTCTGGGGATTTTCTTGCATCATAAAACAATAAAGTCTTCACGTCTTGTGCTAGGGGAACTGACATTTTGCCCTCCCCATCTTATTACCTTATTGCCATATTGCCCCAGTGGGCCTTGAGAACCTCTGTAGAGTTCCATGTCCAATGTATTACGGTAGATTAATGAGCCTGTTCCCAGTGACGCAGGTGTCAGCCTCAGGAAATAATAGAGCGCAGGATTCTCATGTCGGTCCCCTAGGTGCATTAACCCGTCTCACCGCAGGTGGGTCATAGTACTGGATCCATGCTTCTCTGTGGGTCAGCAGGCTCCAGACCTCCCCACAGTACAACCTGCCAGGTTTAGGTATGATTAACGGAATCTCATTCTGCATTATACCCAGACCACATCCTATATCTGGTTATCGCACACTTCAGGTGCGTGATTCAATCATCTCCCAGAAGCTATTACCTCCTCTAATGGGAATATGATTATAATTTACATGGTAACTGCTGGATTTATGCCATAGAACTACATAAATAATTCTCCCCAAGTATTCTGATTCAATATTCATAAAGGCGCAGCCCACGATATATAAGGACACAGCTATGAGGTATGAGGCACTCGGTGCCTCTATGCGGTTACAATTTCCTAGTTAATTGATGGACTGTAGTCTCGTGTATTCACTCTAATTGGAAGCCCTCACTGTGGCCCTTATTCTGATTGCGTCGAACGGCTGCGTGTGCGGACGGCCGGCCGATGTATTGTGGTTGCACATGTGCAGAGGCGTTTCTGCGCATGTACGAACGCCGCGCACGTCCGAACACGGCGTGAATTCCGTGCAGAAAAGGATCGTACGGACCCATCTGAGCAGGGGGTGGAGAGGGGCGTGAAGGGCTGTTTGGGCTCATTACCATATGCGTTCCCATGAAAACGCTGGGCGTACGTATGGTAATGCGGCTGTGACGCACGTGTGGGGGGGCGGACATGTGACATAGCCGGATGCCAGCTGCCCGCTCATATCCCTGTTTTCATACGGAGAAATGTCTGAGTGGTCTGGAGCACTCGGTGCTGTCTGACCGCTCGGTCCATCATTCCATGGTCGGCGACCATCAGAGGATGGGGGAGGTTCCCACAGATGGGGGAGGTGTTCACATGAAACATCCACTCGCGGTCCATTCGCTCTGCGTCTTACTGCATTCGGACGGTGTGAGCGATCCGTATGGTAGGCAGGGCTAAGAACACTCGGTTCCTGTCTGAAATACGCATCCGTCCGAGTCAACTAGAATAAGGGCCAGTGTGTGACGTACTGTACACAATTCTATATATTGTCATAAATGGTTGTAATGTGACTACAAGATACAAGGAATCACAAACAGTTTACAGCAGGCGCCTGGAGGCAAAATAGGAGGTGGTGTGCCATGGTGGCTCCGGCTTGCAAAGCAAATGGCAAATGGCACACCTGGGAGAATAAACGTTCCTAATTGCAGCTAATTATGGCGATAAGGAATCTTTATTTTTAGGTGCTATCTGCAAATGATAATTAATAGAGCATTGAGGGGTTTTTTTTATATACAACTCGAAGAGAGATACATTTGTGTGAGATAAATTACTAGCCAATCAGCTTCCGTCTTACAAGTTACAAGCTGTGTTTGAAAAAGGACCATAAGGAGCACATGGATTGGTACATTCTCTCTCACAATTTTATCTCTCTCTCCAATTGTATCTCTCTTTCTCTATCCCTAAAAGTTGTATTAAATTAATTAGTGTATATCCTTAAAACAACTTCCACTCTCCTTCCTTTAAGACACAACAGCAGAGCTGTGCTACATAAACACTACGATCTGTTTTCACCATTCTGAGTCTCTTCAGCTGAAGGACTCTGCAAAGGGGGTTTGTGTGCCCGCAGTAACTCTAGCAAATCTCTGTGAAATGATTGGAGACAGATATGTCCTAGTTTATCAGCCTGCTTTCTTGGGGCCCCTTTGACAGCAGGAGCCCAGCGGCCACTACCTCCAATGTCTCTGGGAGCGCAACAGTACTGTAGCATGTTACATTTGATAACATGAGGGGAGTCTCCAAGCAACCACAGTACCTGCACCCAGGGTACATACGCCACTGCCTGACACCAATATGACTACAACACTCCTGCCATCGATAGCCACCCCCCGAGTCACCACTAAGGTATTTCATGCCCTACCATCCACTAGGGCAGGTGTGGGGAACCTGTTTGGTGCCAAGGGCAGTTTGTAATGGGGGAAAATGCTTCGGGGGCATATATGAAAAATAAAAAAAATCCACTTACAAATTGCCATGCGGCAGCCGACCCACTCTCCGGCGGCTGCCGCTGAATAGCACTCCCACTCTCCGGCGGCTGCCGCTGAATAGCACTCCTAGTGTCGGGCGGCTGCCGCTGAATAGCACTCCCAGTGTCCGGCCGCTGAATAGCACTCCCAGTGTCCGGCGGCTGCCGCTGAATAGCACTCCCAGTGTCCGGCGGCTGTCGCTGAATAGCACTCCCAGTGTCCGGCGGCCGCCGCCGAATAGTGCTCCCAGTGTCGGGCGGCTGCTGCTGAATAGGGCTGGTTTGACACACTCCGGCTCCTGCCGGACGGTGAAATCCTGCACGGCCAGGGAGCCGTGCCGCACACACTAGTTTATCATGGAAGGGATGGCCACAGCCCGGCAGCTGTCCCTTCCAGTGGTGGGATCCGGCTGCAACCGAGCGGCCGGGTCGTGGCCGTCCCGTGTGAATGGACACAATAGTGAATAGCCGCTAAATAGCACTCCCAGTGTCTGGTGGCTGAATAGCACTCCCAGTGTCCGGCGGCTGCCGCTGAATAGCGCTCCCAGTGTCCGGCGGCTGCCGCTGAATAGCGCTCCCAGTGTCCGGCGGCTGCCGCTGAATTGCGCTCCCATTGTCCGGCGGCTGCCGCTGAATAGCGCTCCCAGTGTCCGGCGGCTGCCGCTGAATTGCGCTCCCATTGTCCGGTGGCTGCCGCTGAATAGCACTCCCAGTGTCTGGCCGCTGCCGCTGAATAGTGCTCCCAGTTTCCGGTGGCTGCCGCTGAATAGCGCTCCCAGTGTCCGGCCGCTGAATAGCGCTCCCAGTGTCCGGCTGCTGCCGCTGAATAGCACTCCCAGTGACCGGCGGCTGCCGCTGAATAGCGCTCCCAGTGTCCGGCCGCTGAATAGCGCTCCCACTCTCTGGCGGCTGCCGCTGAATAGCACTCCCAGTGTCCGGCCGCTGCACAGACCGGCTACAGGGGCCATATACGGGCCGCGGGCTGGTGGTTCCCCACCACTGCACTAGGGCGTGGTGGGAGAATAAAGTAGAGGCTGAAGCATGGTGAGCACAGCATGCCATGCGAGGGGATTTGGTACTACTGTTCAGTGCCCATATCGACTGTGTCGACATCCAGGACAAAAAAATGTGGAAAACCCCATGTCGACTTTTTGACTGTCGACCTTCCCCAGTCGACCTAATGCTTCTGTCGAACTAATGACCCTGTTGACCTAACCCATGTCGACCTAATGCTTGTAGACCTAGTTGCTGTCTGTCCAATGATCCCATTCCCCTGCACTCGATATCGTAGAAGGAACCATTTCACCTTGTATCGGCTGTGGGGCGTCTACGCGATCAGGTATCATTGTCGCTGGATCATAGTAATTGTGCCGCATTATTCAGAATCGCAGTGTAACGTATGGCAAACATTTGTTAGAGTCTGGTGACAGCCGCGCAGGATGAGATGACATTAGGAAAGGTATTTACAGAAATTGTCTGTGATGTTGTATCGAGCACAGGAAACACAACACTGCATTAGTGTAGGCGTGTGATGTGTCACAGGATGCACACAATACCTGACACAGTACTGTGGCTGCTAGTCAGGGAGCAGCCAGCAGGGGGTGCAAGGGAGCTGAACCTGCTGACACACCAATAAAACTAATGGTCGACATAACCAAGGGTGACATAAACAAAAGGTCAATACTAGCTCGTGGTCGACATGAATACGGTCGACATGCGGTTTTCTCATTTTTTTCCTATGTTGACATATGTCGACATGGAGACTATAACAGTGTATAGCGGCCCCTTGATTCTCCCTCTATGGCCACTTGGATAGTATGGAAAATCGCCTTATTTTGAGCCCCCCCGAATAACTCATGTCGACCTTATTCATTCCATGTCCACCATAAGCTGGTATAAACCCTTTGTCAGTGTCAAACATTAGTGGTCAACTAGACATTATCTACCTTTTGTACCGTCCGTAACCAACCCACTGACCATCAGTTTTAATGGTGTTTCAGCGGGTTCGGCTCCTTTGCACCATTGTCTACCCAGTAACTGTGCGAGCAGACCTTCAGGTGAAACCATCGCAGGCCGTCCGCAGGGTGAGGAACACCCTGCAGGCGTTTGGCGGCGGAAACGCATAGTTTTCCGGGAGTAAAGATTTACTTGCCGCAGCGATGGTGAGCCTTGTACTGTGTGCATTCGCAGCCGCACACAGGGGCGGGGCATCGGTGCTGCAGCACGGTGGCGGTTACATGATCTTTGGGCTCCAAAATCTTGCAGCCCCGTGACCAGGTCTGAATCGGGTGACTAGAAATGTTGTGCCCCCTGGCAAAATGTTTCTGGTGCCCCCCTTCTCCCCAATACAAGAATAAGAATTTTTTAACATGCTCATTGCCAGGGGTTTTATTTTTCATTTCCAGGGGTTACATGCATGTTGCCAGCGGTTATATGCTTATTGCCAGGGGTTTCATGCTCATTTCCAGGCGTTACATGCTTATTGCCAGGGGTTATATGCTTATTGCCAGGGGTTTCATGCTCATTTCCAGGGGTTACATGCTTATTGCCAGGGGTTACATGCATGTTGCCAGGGGTTATATGCTTATTGCCAGGGGTTACATGCTCATTGCCAGGGGTTACATGCTCATTGCCAGGGGTTTCATGCTCATTGCCAGGGGTTACATGCTTATTGCCAGGGGTTACATTCTTATTGCCAGGGATTACATGCTTGTTAATAGGGATTACAGAGGTGCTAGGGGTTTCTTGCTCATTGTCAGGGGTTACATGTTCATTGCCAGGGATTACATGCTTATTGGTGCTCCAGGAATCCGGCATCTCCAGGTATCATTGCACCTGACAGACGTAGAGGTCCTTTTGGACCTCTAGCATCTGTCTCCTCCAAGGCTGCGCCCATTTTGCAGACTCCCTGCGGACGGCACTTAAAACACTGACACAGTGGGAGGTCACTATACTATACTAGGTGATTCATCGCGCCCTACGGGCGCTCTTCACACCGGCGTAAGGGGCTGCGCCCCCTTAATTTGTGAATGTTTGTATTGTGAGAAATATGGTTAGAATTGTAGGAAAGATGCCTGTATTGCAACTTGAGTTATAGGTGAAATGTGTTAAATAGAGAGCATATGATGTGGAAGGGGGTGTGTATTGTTTTGTTTAATTAAAAAGCGGTTACAGAGTAAGATGTACATTGATAGTGTGGATGGTACAGTGACATTTGTTGGTGAGGGGGGGGCTGTGTGTGCATGTTGTTTAGGTGTGTGTGTGTGTGCAATAGTATAGTAGGGTATTTTTGAGTCAGCTGCTCCCCACTGGCGGAGGTCACGACATAGGAAAACAGGAGGCTGGGTAGTGATAGGGGTGTGAGGGCATAAGGGGGACCAGGGCCGGTGCTAGGGGGTTTGGCGCCCTCCTGCAAACTATAAATTTGCGCCCACCCAAACTTTACAAAGGGACAGCGCACACCAAAAGAAAAACGTGTGATCTTATAAGCAAGGGGAATGGCCACACAATAGTGCTCCCACTCCAAATTACACCACATAGTAGCACAATTTTGGTGCCATGAGTTAAAAAAAAGAGAGAGTTTGCGCTGTAAGCGCACGCAAAAATGTAGGAGCGTAGCTTCATGAGGAAG
This sequence comes from Crinia signifera, assembly GCF_055691185.1. NCBI lineage: Eukaryota > Metazoa > Chordata > Amphibia > Anura > Myobatrachidae > Crinia > Crinia signifera. The sequence continues at coordinate 7,479,885 of NC_139226.1, forward strand.
CGGTGTGGTCACATAAAAGTACCAATTACACCATTATCCCCATAACACATTATGCTTCACACCTCAATGCCCATTACACATTATACCACACACAGTAATGCAAATGATACATTATGCCACACATCATGATGCCCATTACACATTATACCACACACAGTAATGCAAATTATACATTATGCCACACATCATGATGCCCTTTACACAATATGCAGCACACTATAATGCCCATTACACATTATACCACACACAGTAATGCAAATGATACATTATGCCACACATCATGATGCCCATTACACATTTTACCACACACAGTAATACAAATTATACATTATGCCACACATCATGATGCCCTTTACACAATATGCAGCACACTATAATGCCCATTACACATTATGCCACACACCCTAATTCCCCTTACAAAATATGCCATGCACCATAATGCCCATATGATATTGACACACATAATGCCCCGAGAACTCCTGCATATGCCCACATTTGAAGGGCTGCTTATTCATAACGCCCACACAAGTTGCCGACAGCAGTATCGCTGCCTATACACGTGCCCACACCAGTTGCCGACATTAGTAGGGCTGTCTACACACATGCTCACAGCAGTTGCCGACATTAGTAGTGCTGCCTATACACGTGCCCACACCAGTTGCCGACATTAGTAGTGCTGCCTATAGACGTGCCCACACCAGTTGCCGACATTAGTAGCGCTGCCTACACACATGTCCACACCAGTTGCCGACATTAGTAGTGCTGCCTATAGACGTGCCCACACCAGTTGCCGACATTAGTAGTGCTGCCTATACACGTGCCCACACCAGTTGCCGACATTAGTAGTGCTGCCTATAGACGTGCCCACACCAGTTGCCGACATTAGTAGCGCTGTCTACACACATGCTCACAGCAGTTGCCAACATTAGTAGTGCTGCCTATACACATGCCCACACCAGTTGACGACATTAGTAGTGCTGCCTATAGACGTGCCCACATCAGTTGCCGACATAAGTAGCGCTGTCTACACACATGCTCACAGCAGTTGCCGACATTAGTAGTGCCTATAGACGTGCTCACACCAGTTGCCGACATAGAACACTCACACTTTACTCTCCTGGCAGCTGCTCATCCTCTCCTGTGTCTTCAGTCTTCTTGCTCCCTCATAGCTCCGCCCCTTCGGTTCCGTGTAGCCCCGTCCCCTCCGGTCGGTTAGCCCCGCCCCTTTTCACACGTACTACTGCTGCGTGCTGAGCACTGCTGACCTCTGACCTGGCCTGATGTTCTGATGTTTAGGTAGGAGCATACCCTCCAACATGACCCATTCCATTCGGTACACAATGCTCTATTCCTGCATGTCCCTGGTAATGTATGATTGTCATCACCTGTGTTGAAACACCCTTCTCTTCAATTACCTAGTTCCACACAGGTGCTGGCAATCATACATTACCAGGGATGTGCAGGAACAGAGCATTGTGTACCGAATGGAATGGGTCATGTTGGAGGGTATGCAGGAGCCTGGAGCGGAGGGAGCTCTGTGCCTCGGGTCTGCTTCCTGTCCTGTCATTAAGTGTGACAGGCGCAGCAGTAGCAGCCGGCAGCCACAGAGACAGACAGCAGAGGATGCACAGCAGGGACAGCGCCTCTCCTGCCCGGCGCCTACCTGCTTTGCATCCTCTGCTGAGCGGGTAGCGCCGGCCCTGAGGGGGACTAAAGAGGAGGGTGGGAGATACTGTGCAGCTTCTGCCAGTGGGTGAGGGTCCAGTGTGGCAGCACAGGAGTACAGGACGGTGGCCCTGAGTCAGCGTCTCCTCCTACTGGGTGGGAGTTAGGGTGCATGAGAGCAGGAGGCTGGTTGTTAAAGCATGATAGGGGAATGTGGGCAACACAGGGTGAGCGGGTCCCCACTGGCGGAAGTTACGGGGTAGGAGAACAGAAGGCAGGGCAGTGATAGGGGTGTGTGGGCATGAGGGGTAGTAAAGGTTTTTGGCTGTTGCAGAGTAGGGATGGGCATTGGTGCAGACGCCATCGATGGTTGGCATTGATGGCGATTTTGCACCCTGCCATCGATAGTAGTAACATATTACTTGGATAACCATCGATTGTTGTAGCTATCGATGGTCATCCATTATATCTGACTGAATAGGCCGTGGGTTTGTGTCTTGTTTTTGGCTATTTTTTACTTATTTCCTTCTGTTTATTTAGTTTTGCTACAAGTTGAACCCTTAGAACTGTCCCCGTAGAAGTGGCACGGTGCAGGGCGCGGGTAATTGTGGTGGCTCAGAGCAAGCATCACAGGGGGCATCCTGGCACAAACATTAGAAAAACGGTGACAAATGTCAGTAATCAAGGAAATGGTTCTGTCACTTACACCACAGGATGCCAAGATTTACTGTCGCTTGGCAGATGTAGGTTACTGCGCTGGGCAGCGGAGAATGCGCACCAGTGACTCACTGCCCGTTTTGTTATTACAGTAACAGTTTTTGCATTTTGGGGGGTCATAAATGTACCAATATTGTAGAGATAGGTTTCCCTACACATTTAGGGGCTTATTCACCACAATACGCAATTAAAATGCAATATTGGTATAAAACTCCAGTATAGCCCCGATCTGCAAGGTGTTGATGTAAATGACTGCAGGCGTTTACAAGTTTTGGGGTGCCAGGAAAAATCCCTGTCCTGGCGATAGCCAATGAGCAGGCTGATAAATACCGCTGTCCCCGTTGGGTTTGCACCTGGCGAGCATATTGGCTCGGCCGATTGTCAGACTGCGCATGCTTGGGAAGAAGAGATTTGGATCTTTGTGTGCGCCTCAGGACAGCGGACATTGCCTCGCAGTATTGGGGTCTCACAGGGAATACAGGGCTGCCCCCGCTCCTGTGGTGCAGTCCAAAACTCAAATAGGGGAACTGCACCAACTGCCACCCCACCCGCTGCTGAACATTGCCACCATGGAAGGTATCAATATCCGGTCTGGCCAAACCGGTCCTCAGGATCTACCAACAGTCCACGTTTCCCAGACTCCCAAAGATTCACAGGTGTCCTGGAACATACAGACTGTTCGGAGATCTTGAGGGCCGGTTTGGCCACCCCTGGTCTACAGTGTTTCGGTCGGCAGTCAATAGGTTGAAGCCAAAAGGTCGCCAAAAGGTCAACATTAAGAAGAGGTCGACATACAAAATGTTGACATTAATGTTGGCACATTAAAAGGTAGACATGAGATTTTTACATTTCAAAAAAATATTTGGATTTTATCATACCGATTAGGAGTGGTAAAGTAGGTACGCGTCTCACTAATTGAGGATCCATGATGCCAGGTGCTTGGGGGGAGGTGGAGGGATGGATATTGGAAGCCCACCACCAAATGATGGCTGGGCATCCGACATCGAATCTTTCGATGCGATGGTCACTGACCATCGCATCAAAAGCGAAAGATAGAAAGTATTCATATGATTTGCACATGCGCGAACATCCTCAACATGGCTGTCTGGAGGGAACATAAGCACCGCTGCATGGCCACAAGGAGGCGGGACCATCGGAAGACCACAAAATGTTTACCCTTCGATGGCGGCAAACATCGGAATAAATCTATTACCATCTAAACAAAACCATTGATGGTTGCAAAACATTGCGATGCGATGTCCATCTCTGCCCTGTCGGGTATCCCAGTATCAGGATGCCAGCATTGGTCTTCTGACCATCGGTTATCACACCACTAGCAGACAGACAGTGAATAACATCACAAGGGTAATATACCCACTGGCCACCAGGTTTCCGCTGCTCATTCCCCAACCAGCGTGTTTGCAGGTGGCTGGCGGCCTGTAGGTGATCACCAGGCAGTATCTCTGCCACACGAGTCACAATCCTCCCTTTACTCCTAACAAGATGTGTAGGTTGGGGGACCGTCTGCCTACCACCAGCTTACATCAGCAAATTGCTGTCTGATTGCACGGGATATGCCTCGCTGGGTCAGAGCCTCAGCTGTGCCAGTGCCTCCTGCGGTGACTGTCACCTGTGCCAAGGATAGTGGCGGGGCGCCATTGATACTGTAATGCATTCTGCTGGATAACGCTAATGGATTCCCCTTGTTCCTTTACATCCCTCTTCTGTTATCTCAGAGTATATAGGATGCAGGAGCCATGCTTTCAGCTTCGCCTTTTATAAGCGGGAATTCAGCGCTTCTGTGCGTCCTCCTCCTGCTACTACATCCCAGTGTCATGGTTCCACAAATGTTCAGTCCTAGGAAGAGACAACCAGCGCTGGATTAGACGGTAACTTACACTGCAGTGTGTAACCGCTACCGAATAGTCTCTGCCATCATACTATAATATCAAGTTACTTATTTGTCACTTCTAACTGTTGATAATTAAGTATGATAGTTACAGCCGTACTCACTGTTGCATGCTCCCCAGCCGGCGGTGTATGCTGCTTGCAGGTAGTGGTGCAGGGTTGCTGGAGTGCTGCATCCCGGGTGCAGCGACGGATGATTAAAACACAGTGGACAGCACATATATTATATACAACATTATGGCCCTTATTCTGATTGACCTCTCAGCTCTGTGGGTCATCTAAATGCCACCTGCACGAAGGTCCACCGGCTGAATGCGCCGCGAATCTCCCCGCACACATGTGAATGGAAGTCGCCCACCATTGAATTACTTCTCTAGCACTCGCAGATCTAAGACACTCTCTGGTGTCTGATATCTGTGGTGCCCCGTCCATGAAGAGGGCGATCACACCCCCCCCCCCCCTATCACCTCCTCCCGGACCCGCATCACCAGCAAATTTCCATGGAAACACCCAGCGTTTTCATGGGAATGGCAATGAAACACTGGGCGCTCCCCGTGATGCCGCCCCACTGTTGCGTGCGAACGAGCCGGCGGATAATCAATCTGCGCGCCTACTCGCACAAATAGGCTGCACATGCGTATAAACGCTTATGCGCAGTCTCTATACATTGCTCCTATGTGCGACCGCGTAGGGGAGCGAATGAATTAGAATGAGGGCCTATATTTGTTTTCCGCCCTCCTTTACAATGAGCGGTCTGCGCTGCACCACCACCAGCAGCCACCACTGATTGTGACATATTTACCTGTTGCCGGCTTGTTGTAAGTAACAAGCAGCCGCAGCTAAATGTGACACAGGTTCCTATTCATTATCAGGACATCTGAGGGAGGCGCACCTGAAACTGGAAGCCGGCGAGCGGCACAAGACGTTTCCAAAGGCAATTAAGTCTAAGTCTGTAATTCCCCTGAAGTGCTCTTTGCAGGCGGATATTCTAGAAATGATTCATTACGGAGAAATCCTGTATGAGAGAGCGTATAATTATCTTTACACTGGTGGATTACTTTGTGTGCAAATTCACTAACTCAGAACAATGAAGTTGACTTTGATCTGTCAGAGATGTGAGGACTGAAATTAACTCCTGACGCTGCAAACATGACGCTCAGAACAAATACAGCAGCCCGGAGAATGAGCCAATCAGAGGCGGTGACACACAGGCAGATGCTGACACACCAATGCTGACTACCAGACATACGTAGACACACAGACAGCTGTTGACACTGACACACAGATGCTGATACCCAGACAGATGCTGTCACATGGATGTAGTCACTGTGAAAGACACTGACAAGCTGACACAGAAATGTTGACATATATACTGACATTTTGACACACAGGCTGATGTTGACATGCAGATGCTGACATGCAAATGCTGACACATGGACAGATTCTGATACACAGGCACTCCCAAATGGTTGCTAACACACATATGCTGACACACAGACAGTTGCTGCCATACTGACACACAGACAGATGCTGACACAAGGACACAGTGGTCTGATGGTGACATAAACACTGGTTTTGAAATTGTGAGTGTGTGTGTGTGTGTGTGTGTGTGTGTGGGGGGGTTATTAAAAGCAGCCACAGTTGTCTGGTTGGAGAATGGCGGCAGGGGTCGGTTGTGACACAACCCCTGGGTTGGAAGAGGGGGGATTGATCTGTGCTTGATGTGTGGGTACGTCATACCGGTGTATACCGCCACACTTCCAGCACTGGGTATACCGCCACACTTCCAGCACTGTGTATAGGGAGTCTCTGATCTGAATAAAATGTTTTATCAACCGTTTTATTTTTAAACTTTGTTCGCCGGTGTGTAGCGTGTAATCAGGCTGCTGTATGTGACAAGGGTCCTCCGTGGGGCGATGTGACACGGAAGGAAGAAAGCAGCGCTGTGGGTGTAGTACAGCGGTAATGGCTTCTGCTGCAGAGTGCATGTTTCCTTTGTCCCCAGCCCCACGGAATCAGCCCAGAATAGGGACCTAGGCGCACGCCATCATTTCTCCGAAGTGTCCCCGCAGGAGCTGACACGCGGCTCACAGAGAGAATGGTACATCTGGCGAGGACAATGGCGGCTGCAATCAGCGCTGACAATGATCCCTTTATTTCTCTCCATTTGTTCATATTATGCGGATATACTGACTGTGGGCCTCATTCAGACCGGATTGCATGGCTGCGAATTCAGATGGTTATTGATGAACTGCGCATGCGTATAGGCGGGATTACACGTTAGCGGTGCAGCGGTTTAACTGATCGCTGGCCACTGCACATTCACAGCTTGCCAATGCCGTCAGTTCTGAATCAGGCCCTTTATAAGGAACAACCCCTCCTCCCCCTTACCACCGGCATAGCGGCATTTATAATCACCACATCCAGGAATAGTTGCCCACCAATGAGAGCTCTCCCTTGGGATTAAGGGGTTTCCAGATTTATGATCCCTGTAGGTTCGGTGGTGTGACGGGTAAGTCCAGATGCCCCTCAGTAATATATGGTTGCCAAAATGAAATTGTGTACATTATGCCACACAGTGCCCACAGACCACTTTATTCCACAGATCCCCAGTCCACATAATACTATAAGGTAGTGCCCCCAGGTCACACTATGCCACACAGTGCCCACAGACCACTTTATTCCACAGATCCCCAGTCCACATAATACTATAAGGTAGTGCCCCCAGTTCACACAATGCCACACAGTGCCCACAGACCACTTCATTCCACAGATCCCTAGTCCACATAATAATATAAGGTAGTGCCCCCAGGTCACACTATGCCACACAGTGCCCACAGACCACTTTATTCCACAGATCCCCAGTCCACATAATACTATAAGGTAGTGCCCCCAGGTCACACTATGCCACACAGTGCCCACAGACCACTTTATTCCCCAGATCCCCAGTCAACATAATAATATAAGGTAGTGCCCCCAGTTCACACTATGCCACACAGTGCCCACAGACCACTTTATTCCACAGATCCCCAGTCCACATAATACTATAAGGTAGTGCCCCCAGGTCACACTATGCCACACAGTGCCCACAGACCACTTTATTCCACAGATCCCCAGTCCACATAATACTATAAGGTAGTGCCCCCAGGTCACACAATGCCACACAGTGCCCACAGACCACTTTATTCCACAGATCCCTAGTCCACATAATAATATAAGGTAGTGCCCCCAGTTCACACTATGCCACACAGTGCCCACAGACCACTTTATTCCCCAGATCCCCAGTCAACATAATAATATAAGGTAGTGCCCCCAGTTCACACTATGCCACACAGTGCCCACAGACCACTTTATTCCACAGATCCCTAGTCCACATAATAATATAAGGTAGTGCCCCCAGTTCACACTATGCCACACAGTGCCCACAGACCACTTTATTCCCCAGATCCCCAGTCAACATAATAATATAAGGTAGTGCCCCCAGTTCACACTATGCCACACAGTGCCCACAGACCACTTTATTCCACAGATCCCCAGTCCACATAATACTATAAGGTAGTGCCCCCAGGTCACACTATGCCACACAGTGCCCACAGACCACTTTATTCCACAGATCCCCAGTCCACATAATACTATAAGGTAGTGCCCCCAGTTCACACTATGCCACACAGTGCACACAGACCACTTTATTCCACAGATCCCCAGTCCACATAATACTATAAGGTAGTGCCCCCAGGTCACACAATGCCACACAGTGCCCACAGACCACTTTATTCCACAGATCCCCAGTCCACATAATACTATAAGGTAGTGCCCCCAGGTCACACAATGCCACACAGTGCCCACAGACCACTTTATTCCACAGATCCCCAGTCCACATAATACTATAAGGTAGTGCCTCCAGTTCACACTATGCCACACAGTGCACACAGACCACTTTATTACACAGATCCCCAGTCCACATAATACTATAAGGTAGTGCCCCCAGGTCACACAATGCCACACAGTGCCCACAGACCACTTTATTCCACAGATCCCCAGTCCACATAATAATATAAGGTAGTGCCCCCAGGTCACACTATGCCACACAGTGCCCACAGACCACTTTATTCCACAGATCCCCAGTCCACATAATACTATAAGGTAGTGCCCCCAGGTCACACTATGCCACACAGTGCCCACAGACCACTTTATTCCACAGATCCCCAGTCCACATAATACTATAAGGTAGTGCCCCCAGTTCACACTATGCCACACAGTGCCCACAGACCACTTTATTCCCCAGATCCCCAGTCCACATAATTATATAAGGTAGTGCCCCAGTTCACACTATGCCACACAGTGCCCACAGACCACTTTATTCCACAGATCCCCAGTCCACATAATAATATAAGGTAGTGCCCCGAGGTCACACAATGCCACACAGTGCCCACAGACCACTTTATTCCACAGATCCCTAGTCCACATAATAATATAAGGTAGTGCCCCCAGGTCACACAATGCCACACAGTGCCCACAGACCACTTTATTCCACAGATCCCCAGTCCACATAATACTATAAGGTAGTGCCCCCAGGTCACACAATGCCACACAGTGCCCACAGACCACTTTATTCCACAGATCCCCAGTCCACATAATAATATAAGGTAGTGCCCCCAGGTCACACTATGCCACACAGTGCCCACAGACCACTTTATTCCACAGATCCCCAGTCCACATAATACTATAAGGTAGTGCCCCCAGGTCACACAATGCCACACAGTGCCCACAGACCACTTTATTCCACATATCCCCAGTCCACATAATACTATAAGGTAGTGCCCCAGTTCACACTATGCCACACAGTGCCCACAGACCACTTTATTCCACAGATCCCTAGTCCACATAATAATATAAGGTAGTGCCCCCAGTTCACACTATGCCACACAGTGCCCACAGACCACTTTATTCCACAGATCCCCAGCCCATATAATAATATAAGGTAGTGCCCCCAGGTCACACTATGCCACACAGTGCCCACAGACCACTTTATTCCACAGATCCCCAGTCCACATAATACTATAAGGTAGTGCCCCCAGGTCACACTATGCCACACAGTGCCCACAGACCACTTTATTCCACAGATCCCCAGTCCACATAATACTATAAGGTAGTGCCCCCAGGTCACACAATGCCACACAGTGCCCACAGACCACTTTATTCCACAGATCCCCAGTCCACATAATACTATAAGGTAGTGCCCCCAGGTCACACAATGCCACACAGTGCCCACAGACCACTTTATTCCACAGATCCCCAGTCCACATAATAATATAAGGTAGTGCCCCCAGGTCACACTATGCCACACAGTGCCCACAGACCACTTTATTCCACAGATCCCCAGTCCACATAATAATATAAGGTAGTGCACCCAGGTCACACAATGCCACACAGTGCCCACAGACCACTTTATTCCACAGATCCCTAGTCCACATAATAATATAATGTAGTGCTCCCAGGACACACTATGCCACACAGTGCCCACAGACCACTTTATTCCCCAGATCCCCAGTCCACATAATTATATAAGGTAGTGCCCCAGTTCACACTATGCCACACAGTGCCCACAGACCACTTTATTCCACAGATCCCCAGTCCACATAATAATATAAGGTAGTGCCCCGAGGTCACACAATGCCACACAGTGCCCACAGACCACTTTATTCCACAGATCCCTAGTCCACATAATAATATAAGGTAGTGCCCCCAGGTCACACAATGCCACACAGTGCCCACAGACCACTTTATTCCACAGATCCCCAGTCCACATAATACTATAAGGTAGTGCCCCCAGGTCACACAATGCCACACAGTGCCCACAGACCACTTTATTCCACAGATCCCCAGTCCACATAATAATATAAGGTAGTGCCCCCAGGTCACACTATGCCACACAGTGCCCACAGACCACTTTATTCCACAGATCCCCAGTCCACATAATACTATAAGGTAGTGCCCCCAGGTCACACAATGCCACACAGTGCCCACAGACCACTTTATTCCACATATCCCCAGTCCACATAATACTATAAGGTAGTGCCCCAGTTCACACTATGCCACACAGTGCCCACAGACCACTTTATTCCACAGATCCCTAGTCCACATAATAATATAAGGTAGTGCCCCCAGTTCACACTATGCCACACAGTGCCCACAGACCACTTTATTCCACAGATCCCCAGCCCATATAATAATATAAGGTAGTGCCCCCAGGTCACACTATGCCACACAGTGCCCACAGACCACTTTATTCCACAGATCCCCAGTCCACATAATACTATAAGGTAGTGCCCCCAGGTCACACTATGCCACATAGTGCCCACAGACCACTTTATTCCACAGATCCCCAGTCCACATAATACTATAAGGTAGTGCCCCCAGGTCACACAATGCCACACAGTGCCCACAGACCACTTTATTCCACAGATCCCCAGTCCACATAATACTATAAGGTAGTGCCCCCAGGTCACACAATGCCACACAGTGCCCACAGACCACTTTATTCCACAGATCCCTAGTCCACATAATAATATAAGGTAGTGCCCCCAGGTCACACTATGCCACACAGTGCCCACAGACCACTTTATTCCACAGATCCCCAGTCCACATAATAATATAAGGTAGTGCACCCAGGTCACACAATGCCACACAGTGCCCACAGACCACTTTATTCCACAGATCCCTAGTCCACATAATAATATAATGTAGTGCCCCCAGGACACACTATGCCACACAGTGCCCACAGACCACTTTATTCCACAGATCCCCAGTCCACGTAATACTATAAGGTAGTGCCCCCAGGTCACACAATGCCACACAGTGCCCACAGACCACTTTATTCCACAGATCCCCAGTCCACATAATAATATAAGGTAGTGCCCCCAGTTCACACTATGCCACACAGTGCACACAGACCACTTTATTACACAGATCTCTAGTCCACATAATACTATAAGGTAGTGCCCCCAGTTCACACAATGCCACACAATGCCCACAGATCACTTTATTACACAGATCTCTAGTCCACATAATACTATAAGGTAGTGCCCCCAGGTCACACTATGCCACACAGTGCCCACAGACCACTTTATTCCACAGATCTCTAGTCCACATAATACTATAAGGTAGTGCCCCCAGGTCACACAATGCCACACAGTGCCCACAGACCACTTTATTCCACAGATCCCCAGCCCACATAATAATATAAGGTAGTGCCTCCAGGTCACACTATGCCACACAGTGCCCACAGACAACTTTATTCCACAGATCCCCAGCCCACATAATAATATAAGGTAGTGCCTCCAGGTCACACTATGCCACACAGTGCCCACAGACAACTTTATTCCACAGATCCCCAGCCCACATAATAATATAAGGTAGTGCTTCCAGTTCACACAATGCCACACAGTGCCCACAGACCACTTTATTACACAGATCTCTAGTCCACATAATACTATAAGGTAGTGCCCCCAGGTCACACAATGCCACACAGTGCCCACAGACCACTTTATTCCACAGATCCCCAGCCCACATAATAATATAAGGTAGTGCCTCCAGGTCACACTATGCCACACAGTGCCCACAGACAACTTTATTCCACAGATCCCCAGCCCACATAATAATATAAGGTAGTGCCTCCAGGTCACACTATGCCACACAGTGCCCACAGACAACTTTATTCCACAGATCCCCAGCCCACATAATAATATAAGGTAGTGCTTCCAGTTCACACAATGCCACACAGTGCCCACAGACCACTTTATTCCACAGATCCCTAGTCCACATAATAATATAAGGTAGTGCCCCCAGGTCACACTATGCCACACAGTGCCCACAGACCACTTTTTTACACAGATCCCTAGTCCACATAATAATATAAGGTAGTGCCCCCAGGTCACACAGTGCCATACAGTGCCCCCAGTTCATACTACGCATTCCACTGCTATTCCCCTTAATGCAATGGCACATTTTAGAACCTGCAGGCCACAACATTGGTGCCACCTCTGACCTCCATCTTTGCTCCTCCTACTTGGCTCCTCCTGCCCACACTGAAATGGTTGCATGTTGAGGGCCCTGCTCGGTGTGGGGGCTGATGGGTAAAACTCTATCCGACCTCTTGTTATCGCAGCACTGCCAGACTATGAGCCATCCGTGACAATGATCTGCTTCCAACCACAGGGAAGGCTGGATTGTGTTTGGGTGGTGGCATGGTCTCGACACGCCAGTGGCATTATCAATGATGACCACAGTAATTATCTTGATGTACACATTGGGCAACATGTAATGGGGTGCTATAATTTAAACATGTGCGAATTTTGGTCAAAAACGTCCGAATTTGCGCAGTTTCCAAAAATCGCACATGTCATAGGATACGAATTGCGGTAAACATCGCCAGTCAGGGCTGAGCAGCTTCCCCTTACTGGCTGAAAATGTCTCCATGGAGGTGCAAACAGCCAATCAGAGCTGAACGGCTTTCCCCAGCACGGAGGACAGTGAGATTCTGTCAGTTAGAGGGGGCGTAGCTCACCCCCGCTGTCATTGTGAGCTGCAGCGGAGGATCTCCATTAAAGCGAGGAAGGGTAATGTATATTGGTGCAAAAGGAATGTAATAAAGCTGTACTATTCTGGGTGTGTGCCTCTTTATTTTAACATTCTTTTTACAGGTGAATTACAAGTCTAAGGGGACCCATTAAAGCCCTGCATGCTGGTACTTGTGGTTCGCCAAGTCCCAGCATGCAGGGGAGGCCTTCTGAGACTTGTTTATTGTTTTTATTCTAATTTTACACCTAATAGCCTGGCGTTTACTGCCCAGGGACGCCGGAGACAGCCCCGGACTTCAGCCTTGGATGGGGAACCTCTCTATAATGGGGGTTTCTGACTCCCCCACAGACCCTGTCCAGGACTGGTCAGCCATGGTGCTCATGGCACGGCCGGGTTACCTTGTATAGAAAGTGTTCCCCGGCTGTGGAATGACACCACTAGATAGAGCCCGATGCTGGTTCGAAAATATGGGTAACCCCAATTTTTTGTCCCCCGTATTTTTGGAACCAGGACTGGTCCAAGGACCTGGTGCTGATTTCTTCAATACAAGGGACCCCTACACATTTTGTCCCCTGTGTTTTTGAAACCAGGTCCTGTTCAATGAGCCTGGGGCTGGTTGTGATCAGGAGGGGGGATCCTTTTTTTAAACTAAATACTGCACACCCCCATGTCTAAAAATCGCACATTTGCGTTACTAAAAAGCGCACTAAATCACATGTGAACTAATGTTATTAGGCCTGATTCAGGAATGGACGCAGTAGCACAGTGGCCGCATATTTGTAACATATACTAATGCCGCAGGAGACGCCTTGTGTACATCAACGCTCCCTGTTGGCTTCTGTGAGTCGGTGAGCGAGCCGTCTGCCGCACGGGAAGCGTAGATGGGGCCAGTACACCAGACATTCAGGGCATAATGTCAGAAAATAATATATATTTATATTAGCATTTGTTTTTATATTTCATGATTCATGACTCCAGATTTCTATTCATATTATTCATGATTACAATTTGTTCCTCGCCAACATCGGGAAAGGACGGGCCGGCTGGCGCGTTAGCGCTGCGTCTGCCACACATTCACGGAATGATACAATCATTACCATTATCATTGTCTCACCGGCTCCTGACAGAGGAGATGACAGATTACAGCGCTGAGCGCCACAAATGACATAATTGCTGTACAATATTCATCTGATTGTACGAAACGAAGCAGATATTATAATACATGATTAGGGGGGAGATAGGGAGACGGTGTATTATGTATCTCATCATATGAAATATCCACATATACTGTATTAGGAGGATCAGATGTCTAAGTACTTACACCACAAGAGACTGATCTGACTGGCTATCTATCTATCTATATATCTATCTAATTATCTATCTATCTATCCATGTATCTATCTATCATCTATCTATCCATTATCTATCTATCTATCTATCTATCTATCTATCTATCTATCTATCTATCTATCATCTATCTATCATATATCTATCTATCCATTATCTATCTATCTATCTATCTATCTATATATATATCTATCTATCTATCTATCCATTATCTATCTATATATTATCTATCTATATATGTATCATCTATCTATCTATCTATCTATCTATCATCTATCTATCTATCTATCTATCTATCTATCTATCTATCTATCCATTATCTATCTATCATCTATCTATCTATCATCTATCTATCTATCTATCATCTATCTATCTATCATCTATCTATCATCTATCTATCTATCTATCTATCTATCTATCTATCATCTATCTATCTATCTATCTATCTATATATCTATCTATCTATCCATTATCTATCATCTATCTATCATCTATCTATCTATCCATTATCTATCTATCTATCATCTATCTATCTATCTATCCATTATCTATCTATATATTATCTATCTATCTATATATGTATCATCTATCTATCTATCTATCTATCTATCTATCCATCTATCCATCCATCTATCTATCTATCCATTATCTATCTATATATTATCTATCTATATATGTATCATCTATCTATCTATCATCTATCTATCTATCCATTATCTATCTATCTATCTATCTATCTATCTATCATCTATCTATCTTTCTCCATATCTATCTATCTATTATCTATCTATCTATCTATCCATTATCTATCTATATATTATCTATCTATATATGTATCATCTATCTATCTATCTATCTATCTATCTATCTATCTATCTATCTATCTATCTATCTATCTATCCATTATCTATCTATCTATCTATCTATCTATCTATCTATCTATCATCTATCTATCATCTATCTATCCATCTATCTATCTATCTATCTATCTATCTATCATCTATCTATCTTTCTCCATATCTATCTATCTATTATCTATCTATCTATCCATTTATTATCTATCTATCTATCTCATATCTATCTATCTATATATTATCTATCTATATATGTATTATCTATCTATCTATCTATCTATCTATCATCTATCTATCTATCTATCTATCTATCTATTTATTATCTATCTATCTATCTATCTATCCATTTATTATCTATCTATTTATTATCTCTCTATCTATCTATCTATCTATCTCATATCTATCTATCTATCTATCTATCTATCTATCTATCTATCCATTTATTATCTATCTATCCATCCATTTATTATCTATCTATCTATCTATCTATCCATTTATTATCTATCTATCTATCTATCTATCTATCTATCTATCTATCTATCTATCTATCTATCTATCTATCTATCTATCTATGTAGAGGGGAATCAGAGGCAGTGGAGTATTTAGAAGGTGTTTGTACAGTAAGTAATGCTTTCAGTGTGTGTAAGACGCAGCTCACACCTGGACGTCCTCAGTGAATAGCTAATGATATACTACATTGTATACATGGCGGATCCCAGCGTATACAATACAGACAGCGCTGATCATAGTAATAGCGACAACACTGACATATACTGTATCTGCCCTATCACTAGTACAGAGGCCTGAGCGTCCCGATACGGCGGAGGCGTTGTGTGTCTGCCGCTTCCCTGGGGGGGGGGGGGGGGGGGGAGTGTAACAAACCTCTGACTTGTAGCCGTCACTTCCCGCCGTCGCTCCTGACATTTACAGTTCTATGAAACAAACAAATATAATACAATTGTGTTATTCCTTTGTGCTTCTCCTTGGCTGACAGACGTCCGTCCATCCATTTTGCTTTGTCATTTATTTCTTTTTGGTACTTGTTTCCTAGTACGACGCCCACGATTTTAATCTTATGCCATCGTTTTGATCGCATCAATCTCATCGCATCGCATGCGACCAGATCGCATGCGATGCGATCAAAACGATTTTTTTATTGCACAGGCACCCTAATGGGTGATTCCTACAGGGGTTCCCAAACTTTTTTGAATCACGGCACCCTAGCGTATCAGAATTTTTTCGCGGCACCCCTAGGCCCAAAAACAATGAATTAGATTGGGTTTATATGCGATTCTTAGGGTCAGTTATGTGCTAATGGGCAAGATTTGCTTCTGTTTGTACACATTTTATGATTGGCAGCCTCCAGCACTGGTTTTGCCCATAAATAATTAACCATAAATAAATTGAATTGGTCCTGGACCACCAACCTGGGGCACCCCTGCAAGTGTCCCAAGGCACCCCAGGGAGCCACGGCACACAGTTTGGGAACCACTGGATTACTATGTTATATGCACCCCCATTGTTAACGCCACCGCCACTATGAATGCCAACCGGAAGCGTGGCGAGCGCAGCGAGGCCGTGAGGGGCGGCGGTACGCGTCCTTTCGACATTTTCATACCCCCACTATCCACGTCGGCGTGGAGTCGATTTTATATAGTGTGGCGAGTGCAGCAAGCCACCAAGCCCGAAGCCTGGCGAGCGGAAGCGGATTACTTCACATGTATTCCGCGTCCCCTCACGGGGCGCGCTCACCACGCGCTGCGCTCGCCACACTATATAAAATCAACTCCATGCCGACGTGGATAGTGGGGGTATGAAAAGGTTGGCGGACGCCTACCGCTGCGCTCGCCACGCTTCGGGTTGGCGTTGATAGTGGGGGGGGGGGGGGATCTGGGGGTGCTTTTAACATAGTAATTACCCATCAGGGTGCCTGTACAATGTAAAATCAGGTGTAATCGCGTTGATGTTAAAATTGTATAGGAAGACCTAATATCGGGTCAGATCGGGTCCCATCGCATACCTTAACTATTGGTATGCGATGGGACCCGACAGGCGCTGTGCTAGGAAACAAGTACCTTATTTTTTTTATTTTTTTATTTACAGTTTCTTATATAGCAGCAGATTCAGTTCAGTGATTAAACAAACTGGGTAGATACAAACCGACATTGTGGTAGGAGGGCTACGTGCACATTCTGTACTGTGTCTATTTACTGAGCATTGGAGAGAGATAAAGCCAATCAGCTCTTAACTGTCATGTGTTGAAAAAAATGTCAAAAGCTACTTGGCTGGTACTTTATCTCTCTCCAAGGCTTAGTAAATAGACCATACTTGCCTACTTTTGAAAACTAGTTTCAGGGAGATTATAGTTGGTAGTAGAATTTTGCACAGTGACCCACTGAAGGGGCGTGTCATTCTCCACCCAAACGGCGTGTCTAGTTCCATATTTGGAGAGATTGTGAAAAGAGATTGTGAACGTGGCACCTAGAAGCGTGGGTGTGCACTGCTACATCTTAGAGGAATCTTTTAAAATTACTTATATCCAAATGTAGATAAGCCCCAAAGCAGTTAGTAAGAGCTACTATACTTGGTAAAGTGCTGGGAAATGGTGCTGATAATTTAATGTAAATATATCTGTCCCTCCTTTTTCCCCCAAAAATGTAACAGTGTAATGTGGGCTAGGTGACATGAGGGAGATTGCTAGACTAATGAGGGAGAGAGGGAGATTGCTGCTATGTCAGGGAGTCACCTGCAGAATGCAGGAGGGGAGGTAACTATGGTGTAACAGTGTAATGTGGGCTAGGTGACATGAGGGAGATTGCTAGACTAATGAGGGAGAGAGGGAGATTGCTGCTATATCATGGAGTCTCCTGCAGAATGCAGGAGGGGAGGTAACTATGATGTAACAGTATATTGTGGGCTAGGTGACATGAGGGAGATTGCTAGACTAATGAGCGAGAGAGGGAGATTGCTGCTATGTCAGGGAGTCTCCTGCAGAATGCAGGAGGGGAGGCAACTATGATGTAACAGTGTAAGGTGGGCTAGGTGACATGAGGGAGATTGCTAGACTAATGAGGGAGAGAGGGAGATTGCTGTTATTTCAAGGAGTCTCCTGCAGAATGTAGGAGGGTAGGCAACTATGAAATAAGCCTTGGAGGCCACTTAAGACAAGGGACCTGGAAAAAGTGGGGGTGTATATTTTTCCATGCAAAGCCGGGTCGGACCTGGGATCTTGAAAAAGTTTTTAGTGGCCATAAGAAAAAGAGGCTGTTAGTGGTAATATGCAATGTATAGGAGGCTCTTAATGGTCATAAGCAAAGTATATGAGACTGTTAGTGGTCATAAGCAAAGTATAGGAGGCTGTTAGTGGTTATACACAAAGTATAGGAGGCTGTTAAGCAAAGTATAGAAGCTGGTTAGTGCTCATAAGCAAAGTATCAGAGACTGTTAGTGGTCATAAGCAAAGTATAAGAGGCTGTTCGTGGTTATACACAAAGTATAGGAGCTAGTTAGTGGTCATAAGCAAAGTATAGAAGGCGGTTTGTGGTCATAAGCAAAGTATCAGAGACTGTTAGTGGTTATAAGCAAAGCATAGGAGGCTGTTAGTGGTAATAAGCAAAGTATAGGAGGCTGTTAGTGGTTATAAGCAAAGTATTGGAGGCTGTTAGTGGTAATAAGCAAAGTATATGAGACTGTTAGTGGTCATAAGCAAAGTATAGGAGGCTGTTAGTGGTTATACACAAAGTATAGGAGGTGGTTAGTGGTCATAAGCAAAGTATTAAAGACTGTTAGTGCCTATAAGCAAAGTATAGGCGACTGTTCATGGTTATAAGCAATGTATAGGAGGCTGTTAGTGGTTATAAGCAAAGTATTGGAGGCTCTTAGTGGTTATACACAAAGTATAGGACGCGGTAAGTGGTCATAAGCAAAGTATCAAAGGCTGTTAGTTGGCATTTACAAAGTATAGGAGGCTGTTAGTGGTCATAAGCAAAGTATTAGAGACTGTAAGTGTTTATAAGCAAAGTATAGGAGGCTGTTTGTGGTTATAAGCAAAGTATAGGAGGCTGTTTGTGGTTATAAGCAAAGTATAGGAGGCTGTTAGTGGTTATAATCAAAGTATAGGAGGGGGTTAGTGGTGATAAGCAAAGTATAGGAGGCTGTTAGTGGTCATAAGCAAAATATAGGAGGCGATTTTTGGTTATGCACAAAGTATAGGATGCTGTAAGTGACCATAAAAAAAGTATAGGAGGCAGTTATTGTCCATAAGCAAAGTATAGCAGGCTGTTAGTGGTTATAAACAAAATATAGGAGGCTGTTAATGGTTACAAACAAAGTATAGGAGGCTGTTATTGGTTACAAACAAAGTATAAGAGGCTGTAAGTGGCCATAAGCGAAGCATTGGAAGTTGTTAGTGCCATAAGCAAAGTATAGGACGCTGTTAGTGGCTGTAAGCAAAGTATAGGAAGCTGTTAGTGGCCATAAGCAATGTATAGGAGGCTATTTAGTGAGAGGAAAAAAATCAAAGTATAGAAGACTGTTAGTGGTTGTGAGCAAAGTATGGGAGACTGTTAGTGGCCATAGGCAAAGTATAGGAGGCTGTTAGTGGTTATACACAAACTATAGGAGGCAGTTAGTGGTCATAAGCAAAGTATAGGAGGCTGTAAGTGACCATAAAAAAGTATAGGAGGCAGTTAGTGTCCATAAGCAAAGTATAGGAGGCGGTTAGTGGCTATAAACAAAGTATAGGAGGCAATTAGTGATTATAAGAAAAGTATAGAAGACTGTTAGTGGTTATAAACAAAGAATACAAGGCTGTTAGTGGCCATAAGCAAAGTATAGGAGGTTGTTAATGGTTACAAACAAAGTATAAGAGGCTGTAAGTGGCCATAAGCGAAGCATTGGAAGTTGTTAGTATCATAAGCTAAGTATAGGACACTGTTAGTGGTTAAAAACATAGTATAGGAGGCTGTTAGTGGTTATAAACAAAGTATAGGATGCGGTTAGTGGTTATAAGCAAAGCATAGGAGGCTGTTAGTAGTTATAAGCAAAGTATAAGAGGCTGTAAGTGGCCATAAGCAATGTATAGGAAGCTAATTAGTGAGAGGAAAAAATTAAAGTATAGGATGCTGTTAGTGGCCATAAGCAAAGAATAGGAAGCGGTTAGTGGCCATAAGCAAAGTATAGAGACTGTTAGTGGCCATAAGAAAAGTATAGAGGCTGTTAGTGGCCATAAGCAAATTATATGATACTGTTATTCTGCTTTCGTAAAATGCAGGGTTGCAACGGGACTTTGGAATGGTTCAGTTCCGAGGTCTGTTCAGATCCCCTCAGCGAACTGGCAATATTTCTGGTTTGCTGAGAACATGCAGGGGCGGGGCACAGCAGAGGAGCGCCATCGGGGAGGACTGGCGCTGCTCCAAGCACTGCCTCCTCTATAGTGTGAACGGGACACGGGTCGCTCGACCCGATAAACCTGTTCACACTGCAAAGCAACACGGCAACAATCCGGTAAGAACCCTTCTTGCACTGTCAAAAAGTTATTCATAACACAGCCGGATGGTGCATCATTTTTTTATGCTGTGAATAGGGGTGATAAGAAATCAGAATTATTTGACCTGATAACCAATAATTGATATATGTGCCCCTTAGTTGGGTACCCCAGTTGGCCGCCCCCCATTGGGTTCTAGAGTAAATGTTTTTGTCTTGCTACGCTCCCTAGCTGTGGATCTGACGCTCCAGGTGATGGAGGCAGGGATCACCATGGTAGATCAGACAGCAGGGGGAGCCGGGCTGAGCAGATGGAGATATAACATGTGGATGGTGTGGTTTCTCTCTCTATATATGCATTGAATGAAGACAAATCGTTCGGCGCAGGCTGCTGCGGAGAGCGGATAAGTGACAGCTCACAGATAAACCTCCTGCGCTCCCTGTCTTATTATAGAAGGGATTCTATTAGCCAGAGACATGTGATAGTGAACTCAGCGCTGCCATGTTGTGTCTGCCTGTAGCCGGGACTCAATGCCAGGGAGAGTCACATCACAAACGTTGCAGCAATCAGCGCCCTATTCCACCACACTCAGTCCTCGCATTCTGCCATCTCATTTATCATTGCCGCTATTGTCAGCCCCGTAATCTGCAGCGAGTTCCCTCCAAGGGGCCGGATGAATGGACTCTTCTTGGAGATATCATTATTAGCATCGATTTCTAAATTGTTAGATCTGGGCTTTGAACAATAGCAGCGGATACAAAAGGAAATCGACGCTGTGCGGCTGAGGAAGAATTGCTGCAAGAACAATTATTTCTTAGTGTGTCGCAGTCCTGGTGTAATAGTCTGCGAAGTACAAAACATACGCAATAGTCTGCAGCATGTGTATAATCGTCTCCAGTCACGCGGCCATCTTAGAATGTTCCTTTCCCCAGTCTCGTGGTGAACAATAATCCTTACAGCTGGACCCGCTGTGCATGGTTAACGGTGCATTGTTAGTCTCCGACAGGCAGTGTAGGCTGGGATTTGTAGTTCCACAGCAGCTGTCGAGCCACATGTCAGATCTACAGCCTCTAAGCAGTGGCGTATAATGAGAGGAGGGGGCCGTGGCGCAGTCTGTGCCCGTGCCGTTCCTCTCTGGCAAGCAGTACAGTAGACTCTGTCAGCACAAGGGTCACTAGGAAATGGCGGCCATTTTCCAGGTTACTTTCTTGCTGGGAGGAATCCGGTTGTATTTTTCACAGCACGGAGGTGCAATAGATGCCCAAATGCAGTGGCGTAACGATAGCCCCGCAGAACCCGCGGTGGCACTGAGTAAGTGTGGGTGCCAGGGCTATCGCTGCACCGCTGCCAGGACCTGCAGATATACTTGACCTGGCACGCCTCCTTCTGTTAATGAAAAATGGCCTTCACAAAATGTCTGCCCCTTACAGCAGATGCTGTAAGACAATGCTAGAGGATGCAGTGTACTCCTCTAGCATCCTTAAAAAATGGTCTGCTGTTAGGGGCAGCCATTTTGTATATGGCATTTTTCATTAGCAGCAGGGAAAGCACCAGGACCGCACACAAGAAGATCTGCAGAACCCAGCCACAGACCCGGCGGCGGAGGCAAGTAGAGGAGTGAGGCAGGGTTAGGGGGTCTTAACTTTACTGGGAGGGGGTCGCTCCTGAAATTTTATGGCGAGGGAAAAACATTTTGTAGTTATGCACTGCCCATAGGCTTCGATTCGGCAATGCCAATCTAAAGATGGCGTTGTCCACTTCACCCAACCGCCAGAATGCCCATGGTAAACACACAACTCGGCCAATGTAATGGGAGTGGAGTCTGTAACTTGGACATAAAACAGGTGAATAAAGTCAGACATACTGTATTTAGTGCAGGTTTGTTTGGGTGAGTTAGAATTAAATTAATATACAAGGATCAAATTAGAGCACATTTGTAATAGATAAACATTTTGAAAGTTATTTGTATCCTTAAAAATGCTAAATAAACTTTCATGTGTCAAAATAGCTCATGTATTGTACATGTAATCCCCCCCCCCCCCGTTAAATGCATGATGTGCACTTCAGGATGCTAATTAGATACACAAGCATCCTTTGCTGATTAAAATTATATGTAGCATGCCTTTAAAGGTCTGACTGATTAGACTGCAGGTCCATGTTTTTTACTTCGCTTTATAAAAGGGTCCACATATGTTCAAGCCTGTCACTGTGTTATTGGAGTTTCACAGTACTGTATGGTTGTATGGTATTTTGGGGGTTAATGAGACCTGCGAATTGCAGCTAGGACGATTATATATTGACTGTGCATGCGCAAGGATCATAGCACGTATGCGCGGGGCCATCCAGCGATAAAATCCAGCGTCTTATTTAATTGCAATCAATTTGCAAGTTGATTGACAGGAAGCTGGCATTTGTGGGTGTCACCCGGCCGTATGCGGAAGCAAAGTATAATTACAGATAGAATCACTTTGCTTCCAGCTCTTCACCGGGACGGGAAATCTGTTAAGTCCAAGTAAATTTCCTCTACATTATCCCATTGTACCTGCATTCGGAATGCGGATTGTGATAAATACGCTCCATTTAATTCCATATCAGTTCTTACACTTTCCTTTTTTTCTCCTTGAAATCGTTACATATAAAACCCGTTTTTTTTACAATGTAACTCGCTGTGTTTTGTAGATATTACATTTAATTAAGGCGGATTAATTCAGGCCATAAAATCTTTGAATAAATATTCATGAAAAGTGTCAGATAATAAGCAGAGTCGGCGGCGTTTATGTCATCGTGTGTTCTGCAAACTGCAATCGCTTTCCTTGCTCTGTCCTACGGGGATTGCGGCTGCTTTGTGATAAACGTAGACGATGGGATTATAACGACATAACTTGGTGTGTTTACAAATAGCAGAATGTTTAGATTCTAGTGCAGGGCTGGCCAATCCGCTCCTCGAGATCTACCGCTGGTCCACGTTTTCCAGACCACCAATCTGGGGCACAGCTGTAGTCATTACTAACTGTCACATTGCCAGACCACCTATCTGGTGCACAGCTGTAGTCATTACTAACTGTCACATTACCAGACCACATAGCTGGTGCACAGGTGCAGTCATTACTGTCACATTTTCCAGACCACCTAGCTGGTGCACAGCTGTAGTTATTACTAACTGTCACATTACCAGACCACCTATCTGGTGCACAGCTGTAGTCATTACTAACTGTCACATTACCAAACCACCTAGCTGGTGCACAGGTGTAGTCATTACTAACTGTCACATTCCCCAGACCACCTAGCTGGTGCACAGGTGCAGTCATTACTAACTGTCACATTTTCCAGACCACCTAGCTGGTGCACAGGTGTAGTCATTACTAACTGTCACATTACCAGACCAACTAGCTGGTGCACAGCTGCAGTCATTACTAACTGTCACATTACCAGACCACCTATCTGGTGCACAGCTGTAGTCATTACTAACTGTCACATTACCAGACCACCTATCTGGTGCACAGCTGTAG
The DNA here is from genome assembly GCF_055691185.1 of Crinia signifera. Lineage (NCBI taxonomy): Eukaryota > Metazoa > Chordata > Amphibia > Anura > Myobatrachidae > Crinia > Crinia signifera. The sequence goes on from NC_139226.1 coordinate 7,503,950, forward strand.
TCATTACTAACTGTCACATTACCAATCCACCTAGCTGGTGCACAGGTGTAGTCATTACTAACTGTCACGTTTTCCAGACCACCTAGCTGGTGCACAGCTGCAGTCATTACTAACTGTCACATTTCCCAGATCACCTAGCTGGTGCACAGGTGTAGTCATTACTAACTGTCACGTTTTCCAGACCACCTAGCTGGTGCACAGCTGCAGTCATTACTAACTCACATTTTCCAGACCCCCTAGCTGCTGCGCAGTTGTAGTCATTACTAACTGTCACATTGTCACACATGCTGCAATCATTCCTATTATAGATCCGCAGGTTGTCTGACACACATGAACTGTTGGTAGATCTTGAGGACAGATTTGGCCTCCCCTATTCTACAGCGATGTTAGATTTACAGCTTCTTACTTGGGGCCTACACTCTGCTCCTAAACACCATATCAATTTGCTCGAGATTCAGTCATTATGCCAACGGTCAAAATGCCGACTGATGGGATCCCGGCGCCAGAATCCCAACTGCCGGACAGAATACCAACACTTGGAACCGGATGCTGAAGCTCAGTGGCCTAACTAGGGTACAGCAGCCCACGCGGTGGCGGGAGGGAGTCGACTCTGCCAGGGTGCAGGGCCATGCGGTCTGACCATGGGTATATGAAGAATTAGCCACAAATATTGAATGATAAATTGGCCCCTTAGTGTCTGCAGCAAATCGCTGCCCTTGTAAAGTCCTTGGTGGTACCCTAGCTGCAGTAAATAATGTAAATAATGATGCAGGGCAGCAGGATACAAGACCTGCAAATGGCAGTCTCCCAAAAACCGGGATTCACATTATTTTTCAGAAAGGGGGCGATGCTCTGTAGGGAAGCTGGGAGAGCACCCCCAAATTCTTGACTCTCTTGATTCATTCCCATTCCTCCCAGCCCGCCCCCAATTATTAACTTTGCCCCTTTTAGTACACCACAGCACTTCTCGGGCTTGAGTCCGATTCAGTCGCAGGTGCACTGCAGCGCTGACGCAACAGCAGGTGTAGCAGCAGCCCACAGGTAAACAGAGACGTTAATTAAAGCCATTGCATCTATTTACTGCTTCACAACCGGGACACAGATGCGAGGAACGCCGACTCCATGACAGAGCAGAATGGCTGCCGGAATTGCTGCATTGCAAAGTTATATTGGTGCAAGCGAATTGAGGGTCGTGTGGCACTGGCAGTCTGCCGATGAGTTGCGACACCATCAAAATTGCGACTACACCTGAATCAGGCTCAGTGTGTCGAGCACATGCTCCACTTGCCTAGCCCGCGCAGCATCTCTACGTGCTCAATTGTGGGCATGGTCACATACTCAACAGGGTCTATACAGATAGAGTTGGAGCCATATTTGTAGATCCTCTAATGTGTTACACTACAAGTCCCAGCATGCCTACTGGTAGTGTGCCACAACTGCTGCCTGCTTGTTCTCCATGTATCAAAGTCCCTGGTGATATCCCAGCCTTATCTGTTCCTCTAGGGCTGACGGTGGTACCAGGATGCCCGGATTAATGAATCGATTCACTGGGGCACCCCTGCCCCTCACTGCAGCAGAGATTAGTGCCTGTGTCAGCGGGTACGCCCTGGGGATGACCGCCTCCCTCACCTACAGCAACCCAGACGCTCAGCCTATAGAAGGTAAGTCCTAGATGGTTGTTATAGTAGATGCAATAGGTAAATGTACCCAGCAGGCAAACCAAGGAAGTTATACTGTGCACATGTTATCTCTGCATGCTCATCTGCAGATACTGAGAATAATATACAACATACAGAATGAGGGAGGTAGAACTGTGCAGGTGTCTGTCCATGCAGAATCTTGTTACAGGGAAATGTGCAAACCAAGGAAGTTATACTGTGCACATGTTATTGATGTCATCTGCAGATACTGAGAATAATATACAATATACAGAATGAGGGAGGTAGTACTGTGCAGGTGTCCGTGCATGCAGAATCTTGTTACAGGGAAATGTACCCAGCGGGCAACCAAGGAAGTTATACTGTGCACATGTTATCTCTGCATGATCATCTGCAGATACTGAGAATAATATACCACATACAGAATGAGGGAGGTAGTACTGTGCAGGTGTCTGTGCATGCAGAATCTTGTTACAGGGAAATGTACCCAGCGGGCAAACCAAGGAAGTTATACTGTGCACATGTTATTGCTGTCATCTGCAGATACTGAGAATAATATACAACATACAGAATGAGGGAGGTAGTACTGTGCAGCTGTCTGTCCATGCAGAATCTTGTTACATGGAAATGTACCCAGCGGGCAAACCAAGGAAGTTATACTGTGTACATGTTATTGATGTCATCTGCAGATACTGAGAATAATATACAATATACAGAATGAGGGAGGTAGTACTGTGCAGGTCTGTGCATGCAGAATCTTGTTACAGGGAAATGTACCCAGCGGGCAAACCAAGGAAGTTATACTGTGCACATGTTATTGCTGTCATCTGCAGATACTGAGAATAATATACAACATACAGAATGAGGGAGGTAGTACTGTGCAGGTGTCCGTGCATGCAGAATCTTGTTACAGGGAAATGTACCCAGCGGGCAACCAAGAAGTTATACTGTGCACATGTTATTGCTGTCATCTGCAGATACTGAGAATAATACACAACATACAGAATGAGGGAGGTAGTACTGTGCAGGTGTCCGTGCATGCAGAATCTTGTTACAGGGAAATGTGCAAACCAAGGAAGTTATACTGTGCACATGTTATTACAGTCAAACATCCTGGTGCCTTCCGGAACAAATGGATGTAGAGCGAGGTAGAAACAAACAGCGGCACTCAATCAGTATTTAAAAAAAATATTATATTAGCAAAAAAAAAAAATGCAAAAAACCTACGTTTCGTGGTTTAATCGCCTCTTTGTCAAGGTGTAGGTTAAGTTCTCAACAAAACCTTGACAAAGGGGAGATTAAACCCCCGAAACGTTGTTTTTTTGCATTTTTTTTTGCTAATGTAATATTTTTGAAAAATACCGATTGATTGCCGCTGTTTGTTTCTCTCTCTCTCTCTATACACACACACACACAGGGAAATCTGTATCATCCTTTATACAGTAGCCTCTCCAGGGAAGCCAGTTCCAGTTACTACACCTCGCAGCCTGCAGGTGGCGATGTTGCTATGGGTGTATCTATAGAGTATTAGCTGCACTGCATACCATGTATGGAATCCAGAATTGCAACATGACATGTAGAAGCTCATTGATCAGTACTTTATATCTCTCTCCGCTTTATCTCTTTCCCAGCTTTGAGAAATCCAACCCTATTGGGTATGATGTATCAAGAAGTGAAGTGGAACATCGATGATGTTACCAGTAGCATCCAATCAGCAACTAGTTATCGTTTTATAGAATGTACTAGATAAATGCCTCCTTAAAGCTGATTGGTTGCTAATGGACATGCTAAAACAATAATAACTGTACCTGGGACCAATTACATGTAACTTTCTGTCCCTTCCCCCCCAGCGCTCTTTGTGTACCCCCTCAATGAGCACACGGTGGTAGTGGGGTTTGAGGCCGTTATCTGCAGACGCATCATCACCGTACAGATAAAGGACAAGGCCAAAATGGATGAATCCTATTATGACTACTGCAGCATGGCCAGCGGGAGACTCCCAGAGGGGAACGGTGAGAACGTCAGGACAACGCTCCTGTAATGGTTCTGTTGTTATATGTGGGGGACGTGGCTGGGTTACTCTCCCAAAATGTACTTTCAAGCAGGGTTTCCTACTTCGTAGCTGCCCCCTCCAGGGGAGGGCAGGCAGTTCCGTCAGGCACAGGGGGCGGGGCCACTGACAGGGTGGGGCAGCCAGCGGATGATGAGTGAGCGTGTGGCCAAAATGATCTTGCCCTTGTGGCCAAGCCACTGCCGTGCTATGGCGGTATTTCAGGCATTGCACAGTGGGGGGTGTGGCTGCATATCGCGAATTGCGTCACTTGCTCGCATTTTACCTTTTCGGGGGGCTGGGAGGTTGACCCAATTTCTGGGACCCTCCCCAATTCGGGAGGGTAAGCAACCCTGAGTTTATGTCATCACCCCCGCCCCCCCCCCCCCCCCCCCCTCAAGTGCTTTAGAGGGTTTTCACTTTTTTACCGCTAAGGGGACGCGGTCATGCTTACCACAATTAGGCCATGCCCCCAAATTCGACCAGGGCCTGGCATACCTCTCAGCAGCCCTGCATGTGACCTGCTGGGAGGTCTGGAATCTGTGACAGTTATTTGCAGAAACCCACTAATTAGGGGTATTTTGAAACTTGACTCCTAAGTCAAGTGAAAAGGGGTCAAATCAGCTAGTTGTAGTTCTTAGTTATGGAGATGTTGCTAATAAACAATGGCGTTAATGCGACAGGATATGAACGTTAAAGAACAGTACGCTATATTATTTGTTGCCAGTTAGGGGCAGCATATTCCCCTGCGCTTCATTTACAGCTCGCGGTTGGTTAGTGTAATAGAATATCAGGAACGAGAAACATTACAGGATCCCAACAACTGGATTCGCAGTTACATTTGTGTGACACAAAAAAATAAAGAAGTCGAAAGTTGAAATGAATGATATATTATTGGGCATTTATAAGATACGCCACTCCGCAAGCGCTGTTCTCGTAGGCGGATTATGTCTGCGTTACATCCCTAAATGCCGGTTGTGACGCAGCGATCATTTCCAGGCCATTGCTCCGAGCGTCTGGTTATCTGGCCACCAAGAGACACGGCAGGGGGGGTAGAAACGAGGCCCAGGGTTAAACGTGACTGTGAGCTCATTAACGAGGCCCTGTCGTTGCTAAGGAAGGTTCTGCCTAGTTCCCTGAAGTCAGAGGGAGATAATGAGGGTTGTGCACAAAGCGCGCGGCGAGCGGGCCACGCAGGAACACAGAGCGCTCGGTTGGCTGCGGCTGCAGCGCTCATAGGACGCTTTGTAAAAATAGCTTTTTTATTGCCTTGCATTATAATACCAATAAAATAAACACATCCATTGTTTTAATTATATTATATCCCGCAGAGAAGACGCAGGAGCCGCTGATCGCACACATAAATATGTATATTATGGCTCCTTGTCCTATTTGGAAGCGTATTTACATCTTCAGCCCCGTTCTTGTGATATCAGAATCAAAGTGTAATAAAAATAACTCCGCGTCTACACGTGATTTAGTAGGACCTGGAAGCCCTTATGGGCCTAATTCAGGTTGGCCGTTTTCAATCGCTGCTTAGCGAGCACCTTAGCAGCACCCCAACGAACGGCTCACCCCCCCAATCCCTTTTTTGCCATGTGAGGGGATATATTCACTAACAACGTTAGTGTACATCACTCAGTAACGTTAACGATGCGCGCTCCCATTGCGCAGTTAACGAGCCTTGTTGTCTGCTGAACACGCAGGTCAATTTGGCTTAATAGCCAACTACCTGCATGAACAATATTGTTTACCGATATCGTTCAGTGTGTATGCTCAGTATCGGCTGCCCGTGTTATCGATATCGGCCAACACTGTACAGTGTGTATGGGGATTTACCCTCCGGAGTAACGTGTCGGCAGCAGCAGCGATACAGAAGTGACCGGGGAAATGCCGAGCTGGACATTTTCCTGGCGTAATGCGCAGTAGACTCCGGGATATCGCTAGGGTCCCCTAGTGACCCTAATGTCTAGACTGAATTATTATGGCTGCAGATGGCCGAATTCAGCAGGGACGTGCAGTCAGGGGAGGCAGGGGAGGCAGTGCTTCACCTGTCATAATTAAGTAACAAAAATACAAATATATTTATAACACATATACTGTGTAATAAATATCTTATATGCATTTTTTTTTCTATAAAGTATCAGGTGGGACACTGTTGTGAGGCTGGGAGGCTGCGGGAGCTGTGCCTCCCGCTAACAATTGCAAACAATCAGCAGCAGGGGGCGGGGCTAATCACGGGCAGAAAAGAGGCTGCAAAGCCCATTGAAAAACAATGGGGAAGCGGCACCTAGACATCTGCATCAGTGACAGGGATGTGCCTTCACCCCATATACAAGGCACACCCCTGTCACTGTGACAGATGTGATAGGACAGCGGATCAGGCTGTCACACACTGACAGCCTGTATCCGCTGTCATGGTTGCAGGCAGGGGCGGGTTAAGGAGATCACCTCCCATACATAATACAGCTCCATAGTACCATGTGCTGCTGCGCGGTGTGCCGAAGTTGGAGTCCACAGACAGGAGTGAGCCAGCAGCAGCAGCACTTGTGCAGAGGTAGGAGAACTTACCCGAGTCCTGACAAATAAAATCCACTCTGCCCCCGTCTGCTCGTCCTCTCTCCCTTCACTGGCTTTCCCCTACTGTGTCTGTGTCCACTGTCCTGCTGCCTGGTATCTCATCATCTCAGCTCCGTTCAAACTGATAAGCAGCAGTCTGTCTCTGTCTGTGATTTATCCCTGCATCCAGTGCACTAAACAGGACAAGGTCAGCCCCTACCCAGTCCCTTATCTCTACAACCTCAGCTCAGCAGCATTTCTAGGATCGTTCACCCATACAGTCAGGGCCGGCGCCACCACTAGGCAGCTTTAGGCATTTGCCTAAGGCGCCGGCCACTGGAGGGCGGCAGGAGGGAGCGGGTGGATCGAGGCGAGTGGCAATTCCTCCCTCCCCCCATGTAGCAAGCGGCTGTCCTTGCGGCATCACCCGACAGCCCCCGTGGAGCAACGTGGATGCCCTTACCTCATCAACCCTCCCCACACCCCCCGTGGAGCGGTTGAGCCCCAGCGCCTAAACGGCGCCTCAAGCATTCGTACAGTGGCACCTATAATACAGGGTGAGAGAGGGGAGAAGCCGACTGGGGTCATCAGACGGGACAGGGAGAAGCGGCAACCAGGGTTGGAGAATAGTCACTGTCAGCCAGCAGCACCTTCTCACACTGATCTGAGATGAAGGGGGGAGGCCGCCAGGCAGAAGGAGCACTGCGGCCGGCTAGGCAGGGTTGCTGGGGGAGCAGGGAGCCATCAGCACCCGCCCCCCGGACACTACAGCTCTACAACTCTTGGGCCGCCCGCTGACAGCAGCTGCGTGCTGCATTGCATACCTGTTGCTCACTTAACTAGGTGAAATCCAAATAGCTAGAGCGGCAGGGAAACATATGAAAGATCAACGCAGCGTGCAGCTACTGTCAGACGACGGCCACTCTGTCAGTGCAAGGACAATCCCACTGTGGGGCCAGCGCTGATGACGTATCCTGCTCCCTCTGCAGATCCCTCTGCAGCTCCATCCAGCCACAGAGTGGGTGCACCCCAGCGCTGGACTATTATCTGCAGGGCACAGGAACAGTTAAGCCACAACAACAAAAGTAAGCAATATAGCTGCTCCCAGGGAAGAACAGGAGGAGGCATGAGGTGCAGGGGCTCTACCCCCCCCCCCCCAGTGTTCCGTGGGGAAGATGGTACCCTGCCACCCAGCAACCCTGCCCAGCTGACCACAGTGCTCCTCCTGCAATCTTTTTGCAGTCCTGCTTCTTGTGTTGTGAAAGCAATCGGGATGCCAGTGTCAGTACACGGACTGCTGGCATCCTGACTGCCAGGATGTTACCCGCAACACACACACACATATATATATATATATATATATATATATATGTATGTGTGTGTGTATACATATATATATATATATATATATATATATATATATATATATATATACACCTCAAAGTGGGTGTTGGGGGGGGAGTAGACAGAAAGTTTGCCTAGGGCGCTGAGGAACCTAGCACCGGCCCTGCATACAGTATATACTGATTGATGGGGCTGTGATGTGATTAGAGGTCTCTGTGTTTTGGGCAGAGGGAGCTGCATTATCTGGAAACTTTTTACTGAATCCTTCATGCAGCCATCACTCACAGATTAGGGGGCCCATTTACTTTGGTCTATTACCCCCATCGGAATATAAAATACAGTGTATATACAGAAGTAATGTATACCATCACTGCTTCTATATAATATATACCCTGTATTTTACATACTTAGGGGATAGATCAAAGCTCACACAATTGGGCGTTGGAGGCGGTAGTGGGGATACTGTTGCTGGAGTTGCTGTATGGGGCTTTAGCGGTGGGACTCAATCCCATTTCAAAAATGGGGCCACAGAGCCTCACCAGTCTCTCCCCTCACCGCACGTCACTGGAATTCAGGGTGGGCGCTGACTGTGTGTGCAGGGGTACGCCCTGTGTTTTTATGGTCACACTTGCGTTTTTTAACAACCACAGTGATATCTCTGCGCCGCTCACTGTCTGCATCTGAGTGTGTCTGTCTTTGTCATATTACACAGGGCGGATTCTCCTGGATGAAGATTTAGAAAGAATCATTTTTGTGGCGAACCTCGGAGCAGTGCCAGCGCAGGAGAGTATATCCGTGCTGATCAGCACTTCCTCTGAGCTCCCGACACTGTCCAGCGGGGCCGTCCGAGTCCTGCTCCCTCCAGTCTGTGTCCCCCGAGTGTCGCACGGCAACCCGGATAGCAGTCTGGCAGCAGTGACCCCCCAAAGATTGTAAGGATATCATCATTGTTACACACTGTATCAAATACTGACGGCTTCTTTCACTTTGAGCTGTGACCGTTTTTACATTCACTTTGAGCTGTGACAGTTTTTAGTCCATAAACTCTACACCCCACCCCCAGTCCCTACCTGCTCCTACCTCCAATCTCCCTCTCTCCATATCCAGCAAGTTTGAAACAGGACAGTGTCCCTGCAAAAATTGCTTTCACTTTCTGTTATGACATCTTTTTTGTAGACAAAAGAGTAATTTGGTGTGTCAGGTGGCCTCTAGTGGTCACTGGTGGTACTTCACCTCATAGATATATAGATCAGCAATAACTTGTCATTTTATTAATCAGAGGTAACACTATTTCTGGCTCTTCTGTTGTAATAGAACTACAAGTCCCAGCATGAGAACTTACCCCTATATCTAGCATCTTCTAGAAGTTAATGGCGAGAATATGATTGGTTGCTATGGGCAACATCTCCACTTTAGTAAATATACCCCTTGGATCTGGTGCTTGTTCCTAGGAGAGAGGCCGGACTTTCGGGAGGCAGCAAGAAGCTCTGCCTGGCCACCTTACTGGAGACCGAGGCTGTAAACTCCATAGAGTACGAACTTACCTTCCACCTGGAGATCCGAGCACCCTACCTATTAGCAGGTGAGTGATCGCTTTGTGGAGAGAGAACCACAGGAAAGACGTGATGTATAGGAACAGGTACACTCACCGCACGGAGTGTCAGACACAATCAGCTATTGTACACGTAGAGCCATAGAACCTCAGATAGTCATCTAGGTGAGAACTGACTAAAGGTAGAGGACACTGAAACATCTAGGATGTAGAAAACAGCATGGAGTATAACCAGAGATAGCCTGAACTACAGGCAGCAACAGCCTGAACCAGAGGTACAGACAGCCTCAGCTACAGGCAGCAACAGCCTGAACCAGAGGTACAGACAGCCTCAGCTACAGGCAGCAACAGCCAGAACTAGAGGTACAGACAGCCTCAGCTACAGGCAGCAACAGCCTGAACCAGAGGTACAGACAGCCTCAGCTACAGGCAGCAACAGCCTGAACTAGAGGTACAGACAGCCTCAGCTACAGGCAGCAACAGCCTGAACTAGAGGTACAGACAGCCTCAGCTTCAGGCAGCAACAGCCTGAACTAGAGGTACAGACAGCCTCAGCTACAGGCAGCAACAGCCTGAACCAGAGGTACAGACAGCCTGAGCTACAGGCAGCAACAGCCAGAACTGGAGGTACAGACAGCCTCAGCTACAGGCAGCAACAGCCTGAACTAGAGGTACAGACAGCCTCAGCTACAGGCAGCAACAGCCTGAACCAGAGGTACAGACAGCCTCAACTACAGGCAGCAACAGACTGAACTAAAGGTACAGACAGCCTCAGCTACAGGCAGCAACAGCCTGAACTAGAGGTACAGACAGCCTCAGCTACAGGCAGCAACAGCCTGAACCAGAGGTACAGACAGCCTCAACTACAGGCAGCAACAGACTGAACTAAAGGTACAGACAGCCTCAGCTACAGGCAGCAACAGCCTGAACTAGAGGTACAGACAGCCTCAGCTACAGGCAGCAACAGACTTAACTAAAGGTACAGACAGCCTCAGCTACAGGCAGCAACAGCCTGATCTAGAGGTACAGACAGCCTCAGCTACAGGCAGCAACAGCCAGAACTGGAGGTACAGACAGCCTCAGCTACAGGCAGCAACAGCCTGAACTAGAGGTACAGACAGCCTCAGCTACAGGCAGCAACAGCCTGAACCAGAGGTACAGACAGCCTCAGCTACAGGCAGCAACAGCCTGAACCAGAGGTACAGACAGCCTCAGCTACAGGCAGCAACAGCCTGAACTAGAGGTACAGACAGCCTCAGCTACAGGCAGCAACAGCCTGAACTAGAGGTACAGACAGCCTCAGCTACAGGCAGCAACAGCCTGAACCAGAGGTACAGACAGTCTCAGCTACAGGCAGCAACAGCCTGAATAAGCCTCAGCTACAGGAAGCAACAGCCTGAACTAGAGGTACAGACAGCCTCAGCTACAGGCAGCAACTGCCTGAACTAGAGGTACAGACAGCCTCAGCTACAGGCAGCAACAGCCTGAACTAGAGGTACAGACAGCCTGAGCTACAGGCAGCAACAGCAAGAACTGGAGGTACAGACAGCCTCAGCTACAGGCAGCAACAGCCTGAACTGGAGGTACAGACAGCCTCAGCTACAGGCAGCAACAGCCAGAACCGGAGGTACAGACAGCCTCAGCTACAGGCAGCAACAGCCAGAACCGGAGGTACAGACAGCCTCAGCTACAGGCAGCAACATCCTGAACCAGAGGTACAGACAGCCTCAGCTACAGGCAGCAACAGCCAGAACTGGAGCTACAGACAGCCTCAGCTACAGGCAGCAACATCCTGAACTAGAGGTACAGACAGCCTCAGCTACAGGCAGCAACAGCCTGAACTAGAGGTACAGACAGCCTCAGCTACAGGCAGCAACAGCCTGAACTGGAGGTACAGACAGCCTCAGCTACAGGCAGCAACAGCCTGAACTAGACGTTCAGAAAGCCTCAGCTACAAGCAGCAACAGCCAGAACTGGAGGTACAGACAGCCTCAGCTACAGGCAGCAACAGCCTGAACTAGAGGTACAGACAGCCTCAGCTACAGGCAGCAACAGCCTGAACTAGAGGTACAGACAGCCTCATCTACAGGCAGCAACAGCCTGAACTAGAGGTACAGACAGCCTCAGCTACAGGCAGCAACATCCTGAACTAGAGGTACAGACAGCCTCAGCTACAGGCAGCAACAGCCTGAACTGGAGGTACAGACAGCCTCAGCTACAGGCAGCAACAGCCTGAACTGGACGTACAGAAAGCCTCAGCTACAAGCAGCAACAGCCAGAACTGGAGGTACAGACAGCCTCAGCTACAGGCAGCAACAGCCTGAACTAGAGGTACAGACAGCCTCAGCTACAGGCAGCAACAGCCTGAACTAGAGGTACAGACAGCCTCAACTACAGGTAGCAACAGCCTGAACTAGAGGTACAGACAGCCTGAGCTACAGGCAGCAACAGCCTGAACCAGAGGTACAGACAGCCTCAGCTACAGGCAGCAACAGCCTGAATAAGCCTCAACTACAGGCAGCAACAGCCTGAACCAGAGGTACAGACAGCCTCATCTACAGGCAGCAACAGCCTGAATAAGCCTCAGCTACAGGCAGCAACAGCCTGAACCAGAGGTACAGACATCCTCAGCTACAGGCAGCAACAGCCAGAACTAGAGGTACAGACAGCCTCAGCTACAGGCAGCAACAGCCTGAACTAGAGGTACAGACAGCCTGAGCTACAGGCAGCAACAGCCTGAACTAGAGGTACAGACAGCCTCAACTACAGGCAGCAACAGCCTGAACTAGAGGTACAGACAGCCTCAGCTACAGGCAGCAACAGCCTGAACTACAGCTACAGACAGCCTCAGCTACAGGCAGCAACAGCCTGAACTAGAGGTACAGACAGCCTCAGCTACAGGCAGCAACAGACTGAACTAGAGGTACAGACAGCCTCAGCTACAGGCAGCAACAGCCTGAACTAGAGGTACAGACAGCCTCAACTACAGGCAGCAACAACCTGAACTAGAGGTACAGACAGCCTCAGCAACAGGCAGCAACAGACTGAACTAGAGGTACAGACAGCCTCAGCTACAGTCAGCAACAGCCTGAACTAGAGGTACAGACAGCCTCAGCTACAGGCAGCAACAGCCTGAACTAGAGGTACAGACAGCCTCAGCTACAGGCAGCAACAGCCTGAACTAGAGGTACAGACAGCCTCAGCTACAGGCAGCAACAGCCTGAACTAGAGGTACAGACAGCCTCAACAACAGGCAGCAACAGCCTGAACTAGAGGTACAGACAGCCTCAGCTACAGGCAGTAACAGCCTGAACTAGAGGTACAGACAGCCTCAGCTACAGGCAGCAACAGCCTGAACTAGAGGTACAGACAGCCTCATCTACAGGCAGCAACAGCCTGAACTAGAGGTACAGACAGCCTCAGCTACAGGCAGCAACAGCCTGAACTAGAGGTACAGACAGCCTCAGCTACAGGCAGCAACAGCCTGAACTGGAGGTACAGACAGCCTGAGCTACAGGCAGCAACAGCCTGAACTAGAGGTACAGACAGCCTCAACTACAGGCAGCAACAGCCTGAACTAGAGGTACAGACAGCCTCAGCTACAGGCAGCAACAGCCTGAACTAGACGTACAGAAAGCCTCAGCTACAAGCAGCAACAGCCAGAACTGGAGGTACAGACAGCCTCAGCTACAGGCAGCAACAGCCTGAACTGGAGGTACAGACAGCCTCAGCTACAGGCAGCAACAGCCTGAACTAGAGGTACAGACAGCCTCAACTACAGGTAGCAACAGCCTGAACTAGAGGTACAGACAGCCTGAGCTACAGGCAGCAACAGCCTGAACTAGAGGTACAGACAGCCTCAGCTACAGGCAGCAACAGCCTGAACCAGAGGTACAGACAGCCTCATCTACAGGCAGCAACAGCCTGAACTAGAGGAACAGACATCCTCAGCTACAGGCAGCAACAGCCTGAATAAGCCTCAGCTACAGGAAGCAACAGCCTGAACTAGAGGTACAGACAGCCTGAGCTACAGGCAGCAACAGCCTGAACTAGAGGTACAGACAGCCTCAGCTACAGGCAGCAACAGCCTGAACCAGAGGTACAGACAGCCTCATCTACAGGCAGCAACAGCCTGAATAAGCCTCAGCTACAGGCAGCAACAGCCTGAACCAGAGGTACAGACAGCCTCATCTACAGGCAGCAACAGCCTGAACCAGAGGTACAGACAGCCTCATCTACAGGCAGCAACAGCCTGAATAAGCCTCAGCTACAGGAAGCAACAGCCTGAACTAGAGGTACAGACAGCCTGAGCTACAGGCAGCAACAGCCTGAACTAGAGGTACAGACAGCCTCAGCTACAGGCAGCAACAGCCTGAACCAGAGGTACAGACAGCCTCATCTACAGGCAGCAACAGCCTGAATAAGCCTCAGCTACAGGCAGCAACAGCCTGAACCAGAGGTACAGACATCCTCAGCTACAGGCAGCAACAGCCTGACCTAGAGGAAGAGACAACAGAACACGACTGTGCTCCAGGACAGAGACAGACAGAGACAGACTAACCTACAGACACTAAACTACAGACAGAATCAGCTACAAGACACAAACCAGAAGCCTCTGTATCTATTTTCCAGGTGTTGAGAGTCCGACCCATGAAATCCGGGCAGACGCTGACCCTTCAGCTCCATCGGCCAAGAGTATCATGATCACGCTAGCGAACAAGCACACGTATGACCGTCCCGTGGAGATCCTCATCCACCCCAGTGGTAGGGTCCCTGTAGTTTGAATGTAGACTGATTGGACGCAATGTTTCCTATGTCAGACTCTTGTGTATCTGGAGCAATATCCTTATTATCAGACTCACAATGTAGATGGGGAACTTCCATGGGATGTATGACTGCTATGGCTGGTGTACCCTGACATGCTGGTATTTGTAGTACCCCAACAGCCGACGGGCTTCATTATGAGCAAACCTTGCTTACATTGGGGGATAAATGTGTTAATACCACATTTTTCCACCACAAGGACACAAGGCAGTGCTGAAATACTCTGTGCTGAAGGGTGGGTTAGGTTTAGACAGTATGTTAGGGTTAGGCTGCGGAGGCAGGGTGAACGGTTAGGGTTAGGCTGTGGAGGCGGGGTGGATGGTTAGGGTTAGGCGGAGGATGAGGGGTGGAAAGTTAGGGTTAGGCGGAGGAGGAGGGGTGGAAAGTTAGGGTTAGGTTGCGGAGGCGGGGTGGACGGTTAGGGTTCGGCTGCGGAGGCGGGGTGGATGGTTATGGTTAGGCTGCGGAGGCGGGGTGGAAGGTTAGAGTTAGGCTGCGGAGGCAGGGTGGAAAGTTAGGGTTAGGCTGCGGAGGCGGGGTGGAAAGTTAGGGTTAGGCTGCGGAGGTGGGGTGGAAGGTTAGGGTTAGGCTGCGGAGGCGGGGTGGAAGGTTAGGGTTAGGCTGCGGAGGCGGGGTGGAAAGTTAGGGTTAGGCTGCGGAGGCAGGGTGTAAAGTTAGGGTTAGGCTGCGGAGGCGGGGTGGAAGGTTAGGGTTAGGCTGCGGAGGCGGGGTGGAAAGTTAGGCTGCGGAGGCAGGGTGGAAAGTTAGGGTTAGGCTGCGGAGGCGGGGTGGAAAGTTAGGGTTAGGCTGCGGAGGCGGGATGGAAGGTTAGGGTTAGGCTGCGGAGGCAGGGTGGACGGTTAGGGTTAGGCTGCAGAGCCGGGGTGGAAGGTTTGGGTTAGGCTGCGGAAGCAGGGTGGAAGGTTAGGGTTAGGCTGTGGAGCCGGAGTGGAAGGTTAGGGTTAGGCCGCGGAGGCGAGGTGGAAGGTTAGGGTTAGGCCGCGGAGGCGAGGTGGAAGGTTAGGGTTAGGCTGCGGAGCCGGGGTGGAAGGTTAGGGTTAGGCTGCGGAGGCGGGGTGGAAGGTTAGGGTCAGGCTGCAGAGGCGGGGTGGACGGTTAGGTTTAGGCTGCAGAGGCGGGGTGGAAGGTTAGGGTTAGGCTGCGGAGGCGGGGTGGAAGGTTAGGGTTAGGCTGCAGAGGCGGGGTGGAAGGTTAGGGTTAGGCCGCGGAGGTGAGGTGGAAGGTTAGGGTTAGGCTGCGGAAGCAGGGTGGAAGGTTAGGGTTAGGCTGCAGAGGCGGGTGGAAGGTTAGTGTTAGGCCGCGGAGGCGAGGTGGAAGGTTAGGGTTAGGCTGCGGAGGCGGGGTGGACGGTTAGGGTTAGGCTGCGGAGGCAGGGTGGATGGTTAGGGTTAGGCTGCGGAGGCGGGGTGGAAGGTTAGGGTTAGGCCGCGGAGGCGGGGTGGAAGGTTAGGGTTAGGCCGCGGAGGCGGGGTGGACGGTTAGGGTTTAGGCTGCGGAGGCGGGGTGGACGGTTAGGGTTAGGCTGCGGAGGTGTGGTGAAAGGTTAGGGTTAGGCCGCGGAGGCGAGGTGGAAGGTTAGGGTTAGGCCGCGGAGGCGAGGTGGAAGGTTAGGGTTAGGCTGCGGAGGGGGGGTGGACGGTTAGGGTTAGGCTGCGGAGGCGGGGTGGAAAGTTAGGGTTAGGCTGCGGAGGCGGGGTGGAAAGTTAGGGTTAGGCTGCGGAGGCGGGGTGGAAGGTTAGGGTTAGGCTGCGGAGGCGGGGTGGAAAGTTAGGGTTAGGCTGTGGAGGCGGGGTGGAAAGTTAGGGTTAGGCTGCGGAGGCGGGGTGGAAAGTTAGGGTTAGGCTGCGGAGGCGGGGTGGAAGGTTAGGGTTAGGCTGCGGAGGCGGGGTGGACGGTTAGGGTTAGGCTGCGGAGCCAGGGTGGAAGGTTTGGGTTAGGCTGCGGAAGCAGGGTGGAAGGTTAGGGTTAGGCTGTGGAGCCGGGGTGGAAGGTTAGGGTTAGGCCGCGGAGGCAAGGTGGAAGGTTAGGGTTAGGCTGCGGAGCCGGGGTGGAAGGTTTGGGTTAGGCTGCGGAAGCAGGGTGGAAGGTTAGGGTTAGGCTGTGGAGCCGGGGTGGAAGGTTAGGGTTAGGCCGCGGAGGCAAGGTGGAAGGCTAGGGTTAGGCTGCGGAGGCGGGGTGGACGGTTAGGGTTAGGCTGCAGAGGCGGAGTGGACAGTTAGGGTTTGGCTGCGGAGGCGGGGTGGAAGGTTAGGGTTAGGCTGCGGAGGCGGGGTGGACGGTTAGGGTTAGGCTGCGGAGGCGGGGTGGATGGTTAGGGTTAGGCTGCGGAGGCGGGGTGGAAAGTTAGGGTTAGGCTGCGGAGGCGGGGTGGAAAGTTAGGGTTAGGCTGCGGAGGCGGGGTGGAAGGTTAGGGTTAGGCTGCGGAGGCGGGGTGGAAGGTTAGGGTTAGGCTGCGGAGGCGGGGTGGAAAGTTAGGGTTAGGCTGCGGAGGCGGGTGGAAAGTTAGGGTTAGGCTGCGGAGGCGAGGTGGAAAGTTAGGGTTAGGCTGCGGAGGCGGGGTGGAAGGTTAGGGTTAGGCTGCGGAGGCGGGGTGGAAGGTTAGGGTTAGGCTGCGGAGCCGGGGTGGACGGTTAGGGTTAGGCTGCGGAGCCGGGGTGGAAGGTTTGGGTTAGGCTGCGGAAGCAGGGTGGAAGGTTAGGGTTAGGCTGTGGAGCCAGGGTGGAAGGTTAGGGTTAGGCCGCGGAGGCAAGGTGGAAGGTTAGGGTTAGGCTGCGGAGCCGGGGTGGACGGTTAGGGTTAGGCTGCGGAGCCGGGGTGGAAGGTTTGGGTTAGGCTGCGGAAGCAGGGTGGAAGGTTAGGGTTAGGCTGTGGAGCCGGGGTGGAAGGTAAGGGTTAGGCCGCGGAGGCAAGGTGGAAGGTTAGGGTTAGGCTGCGGAGGCGGGGTGGAAGGTTAGGGTTAGGCTGCAGAGGCGGGGTGGACGGTTAGGTTTAGGCTGCAGAGGTGGGGTGGAAGGTTAGGGTTAGGCTGCGGAGGCGGGGTGGAAGGTTAGGGTTAGGCTGCAGAGGCGGGGTGGAAGGTTAGGGTTAGGCCGCGGAGGTGAGGTGGAAGGTTAGGGTTAGGCTGCGGAAGCAGGGTGGAAGGTTAGGGTTAGGCTGCAGAGGCGGGTGGAAGGTTAGTGTTAGGCCGCGGAGGCGAGGTGGAAGGTTAGGGTTAGGCTGCGGAGGCGGGGTGGACGGTTAGGGTTATGCTGCGGAGGCGGAGTGGACGGTTAGGGTTTGGCTGCGGAGGCGGGGTGGAAGGTTAGGGTTAGGCCGCGGAGGCGGGGTGGAAGGTTAGGGTTAGGCTGCAGAGGCGGGGTGGACGGTTAGGGTTAGGCTGCGGAGGCAGGGTGGATGGTTAGGGTTAGGCTGCGGAGGCGGGGTGGAAGGTTAGGGTTAGGCTGCGGAGGCGGGGTGGACGGTTAGGCTGCGGAGGTGTGGTGGAAGGTTAGGGTTAGGCCGCGGAGGCGAGGTGGAAGGTTAGGGTTAGGCCGCGGAGGCGAGGTGGAAGGTTAGGGTTAGGCTGCGGAGGCGGGGTGGACGGTTAGGGTTAGGTTGCGGAGGCGGGGTGGACGGTTAGGGTTAGGCTGCGGAGGCGGGGTGGAAGGTTAGGGTTAAGCTGCAGGAGGTGGGGTGGAAGGTTAGGGTTAAGCTGCAGGAGGGGGGTGGAAGGTTAGGGTTAGGCCGCGGAGGCGAGGTGGAAGGTTAGGGTTAGGCCGCGGAGGCGAGGTGGAAGGTTAGGTTTAGGCTGCGGAGGCGGGGTGGATGGTTAGGGTTAGGCTGCGGAGGCGTGGTGGACGGTTAGGGTTAGGCTGCGGAGGCGGGGTGGAAGGTTAGGGTTAGGCCGCGGAGGCGAGGTGGAAGGTTAGGGTTAGGGTTAGGCTGCAGAGGCGGGGTGGAAGGTTAGGGTTAGGCCGCGGAGGCGGGGTGGAAGGTTAGGGTTAGGCTGCCGAGGCGGGGTGGAAGGTTAGAGTTACAGGTAGGGATTGGTTGGGTCAATCGCACAAGATAGTTGTGTTGGGATTGAGGACCCCTAATGTGGTTCAGTGAACTATATTAATGTGGATTAGACCATAGGTGTGTGCTACCTTGGGACACAAAAATTAGGGCAATATTTGGTAAGGTGCACCTCAGAGAAAAATAGTTAAAAATTAACCTTCATTAATTCTTTCTTAAAAGGCTGCAAAAATGTATTAAAAAACAACACATAACGTACATGGATGGGGTTCACACATTTAAAAACTGTGGTGGCAGGCAGATATAGCTATAAGTGTATCAAATGAATTTCACTGATTGTACTGTGTGTAGGCTACCTAGATCCGTGCAGACCTTGTGGATTTGGATATTCCGCAATGGCTGCCTGCAGATCTTTATATATAAGGTGCCGTATAGAAGTGGGTTCGATGACCTCTCAAAAACTCCTAATTCTGTGATTAGGTGTATAGGCTAGCCCGATGTGGGCAGTTTATTAGTTTTTGTTTCCAAAGGGGAGAGAAATCGCTGACCGTTGAATGTCGTCACTCGGCTTCGGCTGTTCTCGTACACGTCCCCTTGGTGCCGAGGGGATTCGGCGGAGTGCGGCCAGGCAGAGGGCGGCTTTACCGAGACAACGGGAATTAGGCCCAGGAAGTGGAGGATGGGAATGGTCCTGTGGCTAGTGGTCGGTAATCAGTGGATTCAGGGGCCCCGGGCAGTTGTAGTGAGCGCAGGAATGTCACCGGGATGTGACAACAGTGGAGAACAAGGCCGGAGCTGCAGCAGATGTCTCATTAGATTCTCAGGTTATTATTGATGACATGAGATTAATGTCTGATTAGTGAGACAGCGGCAGCCTCGTTCATTGTCTTGTGTGTGACCCGTGCGTCATTGCGGCAGATGTTATTTACCCGTCCGCGTTGCACGGTGTCACTCAGGGTGGACGTCAGCAATAACTTACTGTGCTTACATACAATGTTATATCAGGATGACTTATAGATCAGGCAGTAATGAGAGTGCTGGGGCTTTACCAGGTTACATATCTATATAATCCGGGAACGCAGAGTATTTCAGCTCTTATCTCCCCGGAGAGGAGGATAAACCTCTGAGCGACGGAGACCTGGATGCGCAGATTAACGGGTCACAGTCTATTCTATATCTGTGCATATACATGTTCCCACTGTGGGCCCCGCAGGTATATATATAACGCCATGCAGCCCCGCAGGTATATATAACGCCATCCAGCCCCGCCGGTATATATATAACGCCATGCAGCCCCGCAGGTATATATAACGCCAAGCAGCCCCGCAGGTATATATAACGCCATGCAGCCCAGCAGGTATATATATAGCGCCATGCAGCCCCGCAGGTATATATAACGCCATGCAGCCCCGCAGGTATATATATAACGCCATGCAGCCCCGCAGGTATATATAACGCCATGCAGCCCCGCAGGTATATATATAACGCCATGCAGCCCCGCAGGTATATATATAACGCCATGCAGCCCCGCAGGTATATATATAACGCCATGCAGCCCCGCAGGTATATATATAACGCCATGCAGCCCTGCAGGTATATATACCGCCATGCAGCCCCGCAGGTATATATATAGCGCCATGCAGCCCCGCAGGTATATATATAACGCCATGCAGCCCCGCAGGTATATATATAACGCCATGCAGCCCCGCAGGTATATATAACGCCAAACAGCCCTGCAGGTATATATACCGCCATGCAGCCCCGCAGGTATATATAACACCATCCAGCCCTGCAGGTATATATAACACCATCCAGCCCTGCAGGTATATATAACACCATCCAGCCCTGCAGGTATATATACCGCCATGCAGCCCCGCAGGTATATATAACACCATCCAGCCCTGCAGGTATATATAACGCCATCCAGGCCCGCAGGTATATATAACGCCATCCAGCCCCGCGGGTATATATATATAACGCCATGCAGCCCCGCAGGTATATATACCACCATCCAGCCCCGCAGGTATATATATATAACGCCATGCAGCCCCGCAGGTATATATATATAACGCCATGCAGCCCTGCAGGTATATATAACGCCATCCAGCCCCGCAGGTATATATATAACGCCCTGCAACCCCGCAGGTATATATAACGCCATCCAGCCCCGCAGGTATATATAATGCCATCCAGCCCCGCAGGTATATATAACGCCATCCAGCCCCGCAGGTATATATATAACGCCATCCAGCCCCGCAGGTATATATAACACCATCCAGCCCTGCAGGTATATATAACACCATCCAGCCCTGCAGGTATATATAACACCATCCAGCCCTGCAGGTATATATACCGCCATGCAGCCCCGCAGGTATATATAACACCATCCAGCCCTGCAGGTATATATACCGCCATCCAGCCCTGCAGGTATATATAACGCCATCCAGCCCTGCAGGTATATATAACACCATCCAGCCCCGCAGGTATATATAACGCCATCCAGCTCCGCAGGTATATATAACACCATCCAGCTCCGCAAGTATATATAACGCCATCCAGCCCCGCAGGTATATATAACGCCATGCAGCCCCGCAGGTATATATAACACCAACCAGCCCCGCAGGTATATATAACACCATCCAGCTCCGCAAGTATATATAACGCCATCCAGCCCCGCAGGTATATATAACGCCATGCAGCCCCGCAGGTATATATAACACCAACCAGCCCCGCAGGTATATATAACGCCATCCAGCCCTGCAGGTATATATATATAACACCATCCAGCCCCGCAGGTATATATAACACCATCCAGCCCCGCAGGTATATATAACGCCATCCAGCCCCGCAGGTATATATAACACCATGTAGCCCTGCAGGTATATATAACGCCATGCAGCCCCGCAGGTATATATAACGCCATCCAGCTCCTGCAGGTATATATAACACCATCCAGCCCCGCAGGTATACATAACACCATCCAGCCCCGTAGGTATATATATAACACTATCCAGCCCCGCAGGTATATATACCACCATCCAGCCCCTGCAGGTATATATATAACGCCATCCAGCCCTGCAGGTATATATAACTGTGACGAAACCAGGCCACGCCCCTTTCCGTCATATGTTGTTCTCCCGCCTCTTTCTGCGCTTCAGCAAAGAGAATTGCGAAATGCCGGCGATAACCGGATATTATCACTGACTGTTTTCATATCTGAGCTGTGTTCCCCAGACTGCTGTATACAGGGGACATCACAGGGCTGTATGTCGGACAATAATAGGATGTTATACTGAATAATCCAAACAGGTTATTCCATTAGGCTGAGTATGTGTGCTACTGGAGGGAAATATTCCCTCATGTTATGTAAATGACTGTAATATGTTCCCAAAGCTTTGTATACTGTATCCCATACTGTTACATATGCATATGAAGGCAAGAAGATAGTTTTCTGGGCACAGGAGAAACTGGTAGGGAGGATCAGCGTTGCCCGTGGTTACGTCACTGCCTCCAGGTCCTGTTCTTAGTAAACTGCGATGGTATCACGAATAAGGGATTTGTGACTATGAAGTTAATTATGGCAGTCTTCCCAAATGTATATTACTCAAATAATGCAACTGTATATGTGGAGACAAATGGTCTGGCTAGAATGGACCAAATGATTAGATTGGAATGTGTTTATTTTGTGTAGTCTTAGGTTCAGGGATCAAAGGGCCTCTTTATAGGCTGTTTAGTAACAGAGACAACAGGTAGTGGCAGAGACATACACTTCCCCCCCAAATAACAAGAAGCTAAAGGATGGATAACACCAGGGTCACTCTCCAGAGAAGAGATCTGTTTACATGAAGGTGTGAAATCCCTCACATACACAAGCTTCAAAGCCAGATGAACGGAGTGAGTTAATCAGCCCCTGGACAGGTAATAGGAGACCCTGTTACATTCATGCAACTGCACCCAGCATAGGAAGGGTTAAGAATTCCTGAGGGAGGGGGAGAGGGGTGCCTTTGGGATGTAAGTTGGTTTTTGAAGGGAGAGAGGGGAGAGATGTGAATGAGAGCCAGCGCTGGGAGTCATGGACTAGCGTGTCCTGCCCATCTGAGCTTAATCTGAAGGTAACGTGGTAAGGTTCTGATAACGTGTCTAATACTGATGGCCTTTCTGTATATAATGTATATAGACTGTAATTGCTGATTTTACATGTATAACCCGTGTGTAAAATAAAGGTAATACTTTTGTACCTTTGCTATTGTGTATTCCTGTGCGATCTCTGGAACTCGGAGTGACCCCGGGGCTCTGCGTGAGGCATAAGCCGCGCTGCGCTGCTGCATGACCCCGGGAACTTCACAATAACGCCATCCAGCCCTGCAGGTATATATAACGCCATGCAGCCCCGCAGGTATATATAACACCATCCAGCCGCGCAGGTATATATAACACCATCCAGCCCCGCAGGTATATATAACGCCATCCAGCCCTGCAGGTATATATAACACCATCCAGCCCGCAGGTATACATAACACCATCCAGCCCCGCATGTATATATAACGCCATGCAGCCCCGCAGGTATATATAACACCATCCAGCCCCGCAGGTATATATAACACCATCCAGCCCCGCAGGTATATATAACACCATCCAGCCCTGCAGGTATATATATAACACCATCCAGCCCCTCAGGTATATATAACACCATGTAGCCCCTCAGGTATATATAACGCCATGCAGCCCCGCAGGTATATATAACGCCATGCAGCCCCGCAGGTATATATATAACGCCATGCAGCCCCGCAGGTATATATATAACGCCATGCAGCCCCGCAGGTATATATAACGCCATCCAGCCCCGCAGGTGTATATAACGCCATGCAACCCCGCAGGTGTATATAACGCCATCCAGCCCCGCAGGTATACATAACGCCATGCAGCCCCGCAGGTATATATAACGCCATGCAGCCCCGCAGGTATATATAACGCCATCCAGCCCCGCAGGTATATATAACGCCATCCAGCCCCGCAGGTATATATAACGCCATGCAGCCCCGCAAGTATATATAACGCCATGCAGCCCCGCAGGTATATATAACGCCATGCAGCCCCGCAGGTATATATAACGCCATCCAGCCCCGCAGGTATATATAACGCCATCCAGCCCCGCAGGTATATATAACGCCATCCAGCCCCGCAGGTATATATAACGCCATCCAGCCCCGCAGGTATATATAACGCCATCCAGCCCCGCAGGTATATATAACGCCATCCAGCCCCGCAGGTATATATAACGCCATCCAGCCCCGCAGGTATATATAACGCCATCCAGCCCCGCAGGTATATATAACGCCATCTAGCCCCGCAGGTATATATATCGCCATGCAGCCCCGCAGGTATATAACACCATCCAGCCCCGCAGGTATATATAACGCCATCCAGCCCCGCAGGTATATATAACGCCATCCAGCCCCGCAGGTATATATAACGCCATCCAGCCCCGCAGGTATATATATAACTCCATCCAGCCCCGCAGGTATATATAATGCCATCCAGCCCCGCAGGTATATATAACGCCATCAAGCCCCGCAGGTATATATAACGCCATCCAGCCTCGCAGGTATACATAACACCATCCAGCCCCGCAGGTATACATAACGCCATCCAGCCCCGCAGGTATATATAACGCCATCCAGCCCCGCAGGTATATATAACGCCATCCAGCCCTGCAGGTATATATAACGCCATGCAGCCCCGCAGGTATACATAACACCATCCAGTCCCGCAGGTATATATAACACCATCCAGCCCCGCAGGTATATATATAACGCCATGCAGCCCCGCAGGTATATATAACGCCATGCAACCCCGCAGGTATATATAACGCCATCCAGCCCCGCAGGTATATATATAACGCCATCCAGCCCCGCAGGTATACATAACGCCATGCAGCCCCGCAGGTATATATAACGCCATCCAGCCCCGCAGGTATATATAACGCCATCCAGCCCCGCAGGTATATATAACGCCATCCAGCCCCGCAGGTATATATAACACCATCCAGTCCTGCAGGTATATACTGTATAACACCATCCAGCCCCGCAGGTATATATAACACCATCCAGCCCCGCAGGTATATATAACACCATCCAGGCCTGCAGGTATATATAACACCATCCAGCCCCGCAGGTATATATAACGCCATCCAGCCCGCAGGTATATATAACGCCATCCAGCCCCGCAGGTATATATATAACACCATCCAGCCCCGCAGGTATATATAACACTATCCAGCCCTGCAGGTATATATAACACCATCCAGCCCCGCAGGTATATATAACGCCATCCAGCCCCGCAGGCATATATAACACCATGCAGCCCGCAGGTATATATAACGCCATCCAGCCCGCAGGTATATATAACGCCATCCAGCCCCTGCAGGTATATACTGTATAACACCATCCAGCCCCGCAGGTATATATAACACCATCCAGCCCCGCAGGTATATATAACACCATCCAGGCCTGCAGGTATATATAACGCCATCCAGCCCCGCAGGTATATATAACGCCATCCAGCCCGCAGGTATATATAACGCCATCCAGCCCCGCAGATATATATAACACCATCCAGGCCTGCAGGTATATATAACACCATGCAGCCCCGCAGGTATATATAACGCCATCCAGCCCGCAGGTATATATAACGCCATCCAGCCCCTGCAGGTATATACTGTATAACACCATCCAGCCCCGCAGGTATATATATAATGCCATGCAGCCCCGCAGGTATATATAACACCATCCAGCCCTGCAGGTATATATATCGCCATCCAGCCCCGCACGTATATATACCACCATCCAGCCCCGCAGGTATATATAATGTCATCCAGCCCTGCAGGTATACATAACACCATCCCGTCCCGCAGGTATATATAACACTATCCAGCCCCGCAGGTATATAATGCCATCCAGCCCTGCAGGTATATAGAACACCATCCAGCCCCCGCAGGTATATATAACACTATCCAGCCTCGCAGGTATATATAACGTCATCCAGCCCCGCAGGTATATATAACACCATCCAGCCCTGCAGGTATATATAACACCATCCAGCCCCGCAGGTATATATAACGCCATGCAGCCCTGCAGGTATATATAACGCCATCCAGCCCCGCAGGTATACATAACACCATGCAGCCCTGCAGGTATACATAACCCCATCCAGCCCCGCAGGTATACATAACGCCATCCAGCCCTGCAGGTATATATATAACACCATCCAGTCCCGCAGGTATATATAACACCATCCAGCCCCTGCAGGTATATTTAACGCCATCCAGCCCCGCAGGTATATATAACGCCATCCAGCCCCGCAGGTATACATAACCCCATCCAGCCCCGCAGGTATATATAACGCCATCCAGCCCCGCAGGTATATATAACAGCATCCAGCCCTGCAGCTATACATAACGCCATCCAGGCCTGCAGGTATATATAACACCATCCAGCCCCGCAGGTATATATAACACCATCCAGCCCCGCAGGTATATATAACACCATCCAGCCCCGCAGGTATACATAACACCATCCAGCCCCGCAGGTATATATAACGCCATCCAGCCCCGCAGGTATATATAACACCATCCAGCCCCGCAGGTATATATAACACCATCCAGCCCCGCAGGTATATATAACACCATCCAGCCCCGCAGGTATATATAACACCATCCAGCCCCGCAGGTATATATAACACCATCCAGCCCCGCAGGTATATATAACACCATCCAGCCCCGCAGGTATATATAACACCATCCAGCCCCGCAGGTATATATAACACCATCCAGCCCTGCAGGTATATATAACACCATCCAGCCCAGCAGGTATATATAACGCCATCCAGCCCCGCAGGTATATATAACGCCATCCAGCCCCGCAGGTATATATAACGCCATCCAGCCCTGCAGCTATACATAACGCCATCCAGCCCCGCAGGTATATATAACACCATGCAGCCCCGCAGGTATATATATCACCATCCAGCCCTGCAGGTGTCATATAACGCCATCCAGCCCCGCAGGTATATATAACACCATCCAGCACAGCAGGTATATATAACGCCATCCAGCCCGCAGGTATATATAACGCCATCCAGCCCCGCAGGTATATATAACGCCATCCAGCCCTGCATCTATACATAACGCCATCCATCCCTGCAGGTATATATAACAACATCCAGCCCTGCAGGTATATATAACGCCATCCAGCCCCGCAGGTATATATAACTCCATCCAGGCCTGCAGGTATATATAACACCATCCAGGCCTGCAGGTATATATATCACCATCCAGCCCTGCAGGTATACATAACACTATCCAGGCCTGCAGGTATATATAGCTCCATCCAGGCCTGCAGGTATACATAACGCCATGCAGCCCTGCAGGTATATATAACGCCATCCAGCCCCGCAGGTATACATAACCCCATCCAGCCCTGCAGGTATACATAACCCCATCCAGCCCTGCAGGTATATGTAACACCATCCAGCCCTGCAGGTATATATAACGCCATGCAGCCCCGCAGGTATATATAACACCATCCAGCCCCTGCAGGTATATATAACTCTATCCAGCCCTGCAGGTATACA
This sequence comes from Crinia signifera, assembly GCF_055691185.1. Lineage (NCBI taxonomy): Eukaryota > Metazoa > Chordata > Amphibia > Anura > Myobatrachidae > Crinia > Crinia signifera. The sequence goes on from NC_139226.1 coordinate 7,530,585, forward strand.
TAACCCCATCCAGCCCTGCAGGTATATATAACGCCATGCAGCCCTGCAGGTATATATAACGCCATCCAGGCCTGCAGCTATATATAACACCATCCAGCCCCACAGGTTTATATAACGCCATCCAGGCCTGCAGGTATACATAACACCATCCAGCCCTGCAGGTATACATAACCCCATCCAGCCCTGCAGGTATATATAACGCCATCCAGCCCCGCAGGTATATATAACGCCATCCAGCCCCGCAGGTATATATAACGCCATCCAGCCCTGCAGGTATATATAACACCATCCAGCCCCGCAGGTATATATAACGCCATCCAGCCCTGCAGGTATATATAACGCCATCCAGCCCTGCAGGTATATACTGTATAACACCATTCAGCCCTGCAGGTATACATAACACCATCCAGGCCTGCAGGTATACATAACACCATCCAGGCCTGCAGGTATACATAACACCATCCAGCACTGCAGGTATACATAACACCATCCAGGCCTGCAGGTATATATAACACCATCCATCCCTGCAGATATATAACACCATCCAGCCCTGCAGGTATACATAACATTATCCAGGCCTGCAGGTATATATAACACCATCCATCCCTGCAGATATATAACACCATCCAGCCCTGCAGGTATACATAACATTATCCAGGCCTGCAGGTATATATAATTCCTTCCTGAGATTGATGAAGGACATGTCCCCCTATGTATTAAATGATAAAATAATGGCAATAGCAGTGTTTTCTCTGCTGTGTAATAGTTGGTGAATAGTGACCTATTTATCTATTTTTCCTGCTAAAGCTGCGCATTGTAATGTGGTATATTCCTGCGCATTGTAATGTGGTATATTCCTGCGCATTGTAATGTGGTATATTCCTGCGCATTGTAATGTGGTTGATTCCTGCGCATTGTAATGTGGTATATTCCTGCGCATTGTAATGTGGTATATTCCTGCACATTGTAATGTGGTATATTCCTGCGCATTGTAATGTGGTATATTCCTGCGCATTGTAATGTGGTAGATTCCTGCACATTGTAATGTGGTATATTCCTGCGCATTGTAATGTGGTATATTCCTGAGCATTGTAATGTGGTATATTCCTGCGCATTGTAATGTGGTATATTCCTGCGCATTGTAATGTGGTAGATTCCTGCGCATTGTAATGTGGTATATTCCTGCGCATTGTAATGTGGTATATTCCTGCGCATTGTAATGTGGTATATTCCTGCGCATTGTAATGTGGTATATTCCTGCGCATTGTAATGTGGTATATTCCTACGCATTGTAATGTGGTATATTCCTGCGCATTGTAATGTGGTATATTCCTGCGCATTGTAATGTGTTATATTCCCGCAGCCCTCAGTGTGCCGCCTCTGTCGCAGCATATTATTAGCACCATAACCAGCGGACGTGTAAGAGCGGCTGACCCCCAGCGCAGGGGATCAAGACCAGTGGGAGCAGGTCACCGCAGTCTTCCTCAGGCATTAATACATAAGAGCCAGGAGCCAGAGATGTGACAACATGTGATCACCGCATCCACACAGAATGGTGACAAGTATACTAACACCCTGCGGCAATGAGAGACCTGCTGCACTCTGGGTGACCCGCTTACCCATCATCAGTCCTATTTATAAGCTGGAATCCTAAATAAGAAATACCAAGAAAATAGGGCGGCGAAACCTCGCATGGCCAAGAAGCCGCGCCGTACACAAAAGTTTACAATGGTCGGGATGGCCACTGGCAGCCGTTCTTTCCAGTCTGGACATCCGGCAGCAACCCGGCGGCCGGGCCGTGACCGTCCCGTGTGAATGGACACAATCCTGTCTATTATTTACTACTGTGTGCGGCGCAGCTTTTGTCCGTGTGGTGCTCCGCCGCCCGGCGTCAGCCGGAGCGTGTGAAACAGCCCTAACTGTCATTTTTCAAACAGATGACAGTTAAATCTGTCCCCAAGTTTGTCAGGGGTCTGTGTGTGTGACATAGCGGTGCCTCCACATAGCCACACCCCCTCCTACAACCGGCCATGTGGCTGTCTCAACCCCAGCTAACGGTCAGGACTGGGTTTGGTGTCCCTTGGGGTGTAGGTGCACCCCTGGTTGTTATGGACCACTCAGGATGGCCATAACAGGCCGATATTGTTCGCAGGGGTGGCCTCGCCCCTAAATCTGCCTCTGCACTCCAGGACCCACGTTCTGTGAGCGCCGCATGTCCACAAAGTCACAATATATTCCTTCTGTGCTGTGATGCTCTGTGCTGCAGCCAGATCCCCATCCTGCCTAATAATATGCCTTGTTATGTACAGAGCCGCACCTGCCGCACATTCTCATGGAGGATGGCGACATGACCCCATACGAGTACGAGCAATTCCTAAGAGGAAAGAGCGACTTTATAAGAGGAACCAAAAAAGACCCCAGTGCCGAGAAAAAGGTAAGAAGCAGCGGAGTCTGTTCTGCAGGTGGGTCCAGCACTGCGCAGGCGTCCGATACAGGGACATGCAGCTTTCAGCAAATCAGAGTCCTGCACATCTCAGTCCATAAGCAGGAGAACAGGAATAACTGAGCAGGAAGTGGGGGCCGCACAGGACTGCAGTCTGTGTACAGCTGTGCGTACATAGAGATCACCTGATTCTGGATCTCGTACTTCCAGGTTCCTGCTGCCTCCATTCCCTTCCTCACATCACTCATCTCCTGATATACTCTGTGCTGCTGAGGACCCTGCTCCTCCCACTATATAACTCTCAGTCTGTTGCTTCCTGCTACCTCCATTCCCCCCCTCACATCATGTCACTGCCCCGTCACATGCAGCCCTGTCCTCACATCACTCATCTCCTGATATACTCTGTGCTGCTGGGGACCCTGCTCCTCCCACTATATAACTCTGTCTATGGCTTCCTGCTGCCTCCATTCCCCTCCTCACTTCATGTCACTGCCCCTGTCACATGCAGCCCTGTCCTCAATGACACATCACTCATCTCCTGATATACTCTGTGCTGCTGGGGACCCTGCTCCTACCACTATATAACTCTCAGTCTGTGGCTTCCTGCTGCCCCCATTCCCCTCCTCACATCATGTCACTGCCCCTGTCACATGAAGCCCTGTCCTCACTGACACATCCCTCATCTACTGATATACTCTATGTGCTGCTGGGGGACCCTGCTCCTCCCACTATATAACTCTCAGTCTGTGGCTTCCTGTTGCCTCCATTCCCTCCTCACATCATGTCACTGCCCCTGTCACATGCAACCCTGACCTCACTGACACATCCCTCATCTCCTGATATACTCTGTGCTGCTGGGGGACCCTGCACCTCCCACTATATAACTCTCAGTCTGTGGCTTCCTGCTACCTCCATTCCCCTCCACACATCATGTCACTGCACCTGTCACATGCAGCCCTGTCCTCACTGACACATCACTCATCTCCATATATACTCTGTGCTGCTGGGGACCCTGCCCCTCCCACTATATAACTCTCAGTCTGTGGCTTCCTGCTGCCTCCATTCTCCTCCTCACATCATGTCACTGCCCCAGTCACATGCAGCCCTGTCCTCACTGACACATCACTCATCTCCATATATACTCTGTGCTGCTGGGGGCCCTGCTCCTA
>NC_139226.1:7534396-7539396 GCF_055691185.1 Crinia signifera
TGAACCCAGGGACTAGTTACAGTCATGTTAGGGCATTACTGACGGTAAAACATCATTATTATAGCTGAATGGTGACATAATCTCATGTGGGCGATGGGGGGGGGGGGGGGGGGGGGGGGGGGGGGGAGAGGGACTGGATACGAGCAGCATTGGATAGGGTGCGGGCTGCCAGGGCCGGATGATTTCCCACAGGGACTCCTCTGTGGCAGGAGTCGATGTTTGTGGCTGCAGGTGCGGGGAATTGTGATAAGGACACACCGGGACGACCAGAGGCGCGGGAAGAGGGGAAGGGGGGTAACTCAGAAGCCTTCGCTGGGGGTATAAACTCCTCTGCACAATTCCTAATCCTACGGTGAATGTTATCAGCTTCCCCGCCGCTTCCCGATGGGAAAACAAGCTGGAAATAGAAATGTTTTACAGCAGCTGGAGATTCCTGCCGACACACATCAGCCCGGTGTGGTCCAGATCATAGTCTGAGCACTAATATCTCCCCCTTCCCCCCCCGTCCTGTTGGCTTACAGCTTATATTGTACCGACCCCCCCCCCCCCGTCCGTCCGTCCGTCCATCCTGTTGGCTTACCGCTTATATTGTACCGACAGGGAGAGCTTGCGGGGGTTACACAGTCTTCCTTATGCACTATGGGGGGCACCGCTGCAAAAACCACAGGATTCAGATTAACTTGCCGACATTCAAAATGTCGGACAGTCGTTCAGGGGGATACATTATGTCCGCGAGCGCTTCATGCCGACAGAGTACCTGATGACATGCTCATTTATGTCAGCGGGATTAATGGCTATACGCAACACGAAGAGAAGACGTTTTCAAGATGTCGACGCTGAAGTTTAACAATAAAACCAACTCTAAAACCTAACACTGATCCCAATGCGAACGCTGACATTATAACCATGTCCACATGTCCGCTGTCATGGACATCTTACCAGCATTGTAGGCCCAGGGCTAAGAAATGCACATGAGCCTCTCCCCTCCCTTCAAATGTACCTCTCCTATGGTCCTGCGGCCTATCTCCACATGCTTCCATACAGTGAATGGCTCCAGCCATCCGCCAATCAGCATGCTCACAGGCCACTCACTGCCTGGGAGGCAGGAAGAGAATGCTGCACTCTGATTGGTGTATAGCTACTGCCATCCGCCAATCAGCATGCTGACAGCCACTCACTGCCTGGGAGGCAGGAAGAGAATGCTGCACTCTGATTGGTGTATAGCTACTGCCATCCGCCAATCAGCATGCTCACAGTCCACTCACTGTCTGGCTACAGGCTTTCAGGTAGTCTCACCGCTCTGATTGTGTGACCATTACCCACCACTGCTTGGAGACCCCTATAACGTGTTGCCCCGGCAACTGCCCTGTGTGCATACACGTTAGATGGTCCTGTCTACATTGCCATTGTAGACATGCTATCTGCATTCAGCACTGCAGAGATTTATGTTTGTGGGGGGGGGGGTCCACGTCCCAGGCTGCCTATCGATGGCGGATATCGCTCATCCTTCTAGCAGCAGAAGATTCCTCTCTGATGATTGCAGCCTAACGATCCCACACTCAGACGAGCTGTCCGCGCTGTCAGATCAATTCGGCGACGTGCACGAAACAATTGCTGGAGCTTCTCTTCTAATAATTATCCAATTACAAACGACCGTATGAACAGAAATCGATTTGGAAGTGCGTCGCGCAGCTCAGGGGTATATTGATGGAGGAAGCAAGCGCTCGCTCCGGACACAGAGAAACGTCTTTCATATGAGAGAGAGAGAGGAAGGGGAGATGTACTAAGCTTGTAGAGAGAGATAAAGTGGAGTGAGGTAAACTACCAACCACCAGCCCCTAACTGTTATTTTTCAAATACAGCCTGTAACATGACAGTTAGGAGCTGGCTGGCTGGTACTTTATCTCTGTCCACTTATCACTTTTCAAGCTTAGTACATCTCCTTCAGAGGGGTGCCGGATAGTTTCCCAACAGTCGGGATCCCGGACAGTCATTATCCCGACAGTCAAAACCTTGACACTCGGGGTTCCGATGGCCACCGGCTATGAACCCCCACGAGGATCCTGCCGTCGGGCTAATGACTGTCGGAACCATATATCACACCCCTTCAGAGAGAGATGTAGGACAGAGAAGTTGTTACTCACAGCTCAGAGTAGTAGGTATCTATCAGCCGTGTGCGAAAGTGTCCAAAACCCAACGTATCAGGCCACCATCAAATGATTTTGACACTGGAACACAAGTCATCAAGGTTCTGCATAGCCCAGGACTCCCATCGCCGGCGTCTCATATCCACCACTTACGTACAAAGACGCAGTGTCAGTTGCGCCATGGAAGCTCTGAGCAAAGCTATGGTTGCTTTACATTGTCCGTCGGAACTGGCTGGGGCCAGAAACGCTGCGTACAAGGACGCAGTCACTGGCTGCCACACCCCCCTGAAATGGTCGCACATGTCGGCGGCAGTGCGGTCCACCTCTGACGCCTGACATACCACACAGCTATGAGACGTTGGCGAGTGACTAATGGGAGCATTCGAAGAGGAGGAAATGTTACACAGCAGACACAGAGGGACGCCGCACTCCTATCACCGCCCAGAGAAAACGTCTTCCTCGCAGCCGACACGCCCTGCGTCTACACCCAGAGACGCGCTTCCATCCCGCATTTCACAATAACTAACTGTATAATTATTTTTCAAAAGTGTAAAATATAATTAGCACCCAGTGAGGATTCACATAAGCAGCTATTGTGGCTGCGGCGGATGCTGGAGCTGCCTGGGGGGAGGGGGGATCAGTGTAATGATGTAATTGGAGGTTAGGTCCCCTCTGTAATAGAACCAGACTCCCCCTGTAGTGACAGGGACGGTTAACCCTTCCCTCACCACTCCCGTAACCGCTGCATCGCATGTTCCTAGGAAATGCACTTATACATTAGATTCGTTTAGACCAGCAGAGCCAGATTAAGGTCTAAATGGGCCTGGAGCTGAAAATTATCAAGGGCCTATTATGCGCAATAATAGGGGTTGTGGCCATCACTTAATAATGTGGGGGGTGTGACCAGGGTACTTCTTTACTTTCACGGCGCCAGCATGGCGCCGCGCGTACTTCCGGGTTACGCTCGCCACTAACTAAGTAAAATAAACTAAGTTAACGCCATGCCAACATGGATAGTTCATACCTCCACTATCCATGTTGGCATGGAGTTGATTTTAATTAGCGTGGCGAGCGTAGCGAGCCACCGAGCCCGCAGCGTGGGTGAGCGAAGCGAGCCCCGCAAGGGGACTCTGACGCGCGGCGCCATGCTGGCGCCGTGAAAGTACAGAAGTACCGTGACCAGTGTTCTGGTTGGGTGGTCTGCTCATGGGTCTCTATTTGTGTAAATACTTTCAACTAATTATATATGCCTGGAAAAAGCAGGGTGCTGGCATAGGAAAAATACAGGGAGATATATTGGCAAGTGCCCTCCAAAAGGTACACCCGCAGGATGCCGATGTCCTAAAATCCTAAGATACTTGCGGGGTGAGGCGGCACTCCAGTCATAAAAAGAATACTGAAAGACAAAACTTGATAGACAACATTTCAGCACCTTTTATGTGGTCACCTAAGTTTACCACACCATATACCGGGATGCGGTCAACATGCTGGTGGTCGGAATCCCAGCGGTCAAAATACCGATGCCAGAATCCCGACCACTGCAATGCACTTTGTCCCTTTATGGGTGTCCCCCGCAAGGAGGAGCGATCCACAGCCCCCCTTGTCGGCATTGCGGAGGTCGGGATTCCGGCGTCGGTATTTTGACCGCCGGGATTCCGACCACCAGCATATCATACCGGACCCCATATACCCCTTATACAAATCATGCAACAAAAGAGTAACCCCTTTATATTGTACTTGCCTCTTAGACATTATGCCACATGGAATGAGCAAAAATTCACGTTATGCCACACAGATTAAGGCAAAATTTTGCCACATGGATTGAGCCAAAATACACACTATACCAAACAGATTAAGCAATAATGCACAATATGCTTCATATATGGGCATTGCGCGCCAAAGGTGCGCATTAAAAATTACACCATAATGCCCATTACATGTTAAGCCACACACCATAATGTCCATTAAGTATTATGCCAAACACCATAATGCCTGTTAAAAATTATGCTACATAAGTGCTGCTTACCTATATGCTCATTGCCAGGGGTTACATGCTCATTGCCATGTGGGATTGCATGCTCATTGCCAAGGGGGAATACATGCTTGTGGTAACTGGGGGACAGCCGTCGCTGGGCAGAAATGACAGCCATTGACAGCCGGGCAGAGAGCAGGGGGCTGCCCCGCTGTTTTCAGAGCAATGCAGGTCCTGGCTATTTGAAATAATACCCCTTTCACACCAGAAAATGCAGGGATTTACCCGGGCTGGCCCCTATTACACCAGCCTAGTTCCTGCATTTTCTGGTGTGAGGAGAGAAAACTACCCCCCCCCCCCCCTTTAAACTTTAGGGGTAGTTAACTAGCATTATCTTCGGAACCAACTGACCCATTTACATGTGGGCTTCGAATGATTTTCAAATCATTTTGGTCCTGTGAAACTGGGCCATTTGGTTCCAGAGAAATCTGTCCTCAAACAACATGAACAGCCATGAAATGACATTTCAAACATGAAACAATCGGTTTACCCGCAATATCTCTAGAACCAATGAACCCATATGGACCAACCTGGTATCAGATTGAGTTAGACTGAGATCAACCTCAAGCTTCTGTGATGCCGTTGGAACCAGGTGGGGGTCGGAATTAGCAGGTCTCATGTTATCCTATGGGGAAAACGTTCCAGCTTTGCCTGGCGTTATCTCCGGTTCCCGGGGGGCTAGCAACGCGGGGCCAGGCTTGTTGGAAAGCCCTGACCCTCAGCTATAAAATGGGCCTATTTAGAGAGTGGGCCTGGAGCTGTAGCTCCATCAGCCCCATTGTTAATCCGGCTCTGTAGACCAGTGGTTCACAACTTCGGTC